>NW_022103951.1:10901879-10903182 GCF_000313985.2 Echinops telfairi
CACACACACACACACACACACACACACATTTTTCCTCTTAACCTCCATTCAATTCATTCAGTCATTATTTCTTGAGTATCTATTAGACGTCAAGCATTGTGCCCGGCCCTGAGAGCTGAGGGAGGCTTAGTCTCTGCCAGGGCTCACAGTCCAATGGGAGCTACAGGGGTGAAACCAATGACAGGCTGTGCAGTAAGTATGAAGAACATCTTTAAAGAGGAACACTTGCAAATTACTAAAATGTGATAACAGCCAAGAGGATGGACTGACCAGGTGAAGAAACTAGAGCAGACTTCACAGAGGGAGTGGCCTTTGACTTGGGCTTTGAAGTCTTTGTAGGAGTTGTTTCCAGTAAAGAAGGGAAGATAAGGCATGTTAAGCCCCAAGAACAGCATATGCGATGAAGTGACGCCAACACGGCAGGTCTGGGGTAGCTGGAGTCCAGGACCCACACAGAGAAGAGCTGGGAAAAGTGGGCTGGGGCGCCAGTATGTTCACAAGTTTGGGCTTTATCTTGATGGATGGGGTAGGGCGGTACAGATGTTTCTGAGGCAGAGAAATTACATGATCAGATTTATGTGTTAGGAGTTGAAGGGGGTGGGGGAGAGAGATGAGGGTGAGAGCCACAAGAGAAGGTGAAAAGGGCATTTTCTCAGATTGATTTCTGCATGCCCACCCACAAGCCTTCCCCCCGGCGTGTAGAGCACTCGGACCTCCATAAATGGAAGATATCCCAGCGCCAGAGTGAGGGGAAGTGAGAGACTACGCAAGCTGCACGCTGGAAAATACAGAAGCATCCAATCAACCACACCTGTCCCCTTTCCATTGGGAGTCGTGTGCCTGGAAATCTCCAACATCCAGACAGAACCCATGGAAATGGCCATAAAAGGACCCAGAAACGCTACGGTTCCCCACCCCACCCCCACTTTTGTAATTTAGATCCATAAAGAATGAAGACCCTGTTTCCAAGCCCAGCAACATCAATTCCTACAAGAGCCTGATGGCAGCTCAGCCATCTCCAACTTGTGGAATGTCTGCGCCACGGGCTCCCGTCAGAAAGGCCTCCTCATTATAGAATTCTGGCAAAGGGGAAATAATTCCAGCTACTGTTGTTCCCATAAAAGGGGCCACTGTGTCTCGGCACAGCTCCCCAGCATGTTTCTGTAGGTGGTCATTTCAACAATAAAGGAAGTTCAAGGTTCAAACTGATTTCCACTGTGAGAGCCCCCAAATTTGAGGTTTTTGCAAGGAAGTGCCCCCTGCCGAGTAATTATGCTTGAATTCAAGGCTGGCTCATTTTTTT
>NW_022103951.1:10903848-10909259 GCF_000313985.2 Echinops telfairi
TGTGTGTGTGTGTGTGTGTGTGTGTGTGTCCTCTCACTTTCTACAGAGGGAATGCATGAATCAATCCTAAAGCTAGACAAGTCTGGATCTCCCTTGTCCTCAGTCACCCAGTCACTCACCGCCCAGGTCTCAGTAGAAGCCCTTCTGGAAAACTGCTAGGGCACCATTTCAGCGCCCCTGCTAATGATCATACCCCGAGGAACCACCGCTTAGAAAAAGCAGGCCCCGCTAAGTAGAGGCACTCTTTTAAACGTATCACCCAATTATTTCACAGAGGGGGGAAAGCCTACTCTAATAAAAACCTTAAAAGCCCACATACTTGAAAAAGCAAATTACACATGAAAGCACTCCAGTGTCGATCGTTAAAACGACTCTCTCATTGACAAAGGTAAGTGCTAATAGTAGTGACAAAGGTGTTCAGGCTGTCATTCCACCACCACCACCACCCACACAAGTGATTTTTTTCATCTTTGTTAGCCTTCTGCTAACACTACACTGACTGGACGAAAAGGGAGACTTGAGCCAAGAGAATGGAGGCAGCTTTGTGGAGGTGCTACAACCCACTGAACAGGAAGTCCAGCCAGGATGCTCCTCAAGCATACATGGCAAGATCCGTCTCACGTGGACTGTAGCATCAGGAGGGATCAACTCCTGGGAAGAGCCATCAAGCTTCCTCAAGCAGAGGATCAGGGAGAAAGACAAAGATTCTCAATGGGTGGCTACAGCCATGGCTCAATCAGCAATGGTGAGGCTGCTGTAGAACGAACTGGGCAGAGCTTTGTTTTATTATACTTGAAGATACCTAACAACAATATAGGTCTCTAAAATCTTCTTTCAGGTGGAATAAGTCTCTTTTGACTTTCTTTTTTCTTTAGGACAGTCAGCATCCGCTCAATGGCACTGAGCTTTTTGGTTTGGGGGCTTTGTGTGTGGATAGCTAAGACAGATTCTGCTGCGATGCCAGGGGCTGGGAAGAGGCAAAAAAACTCTTCTTATTTGTTGGTGGATTCCAGAGAGTCTTTGAGAAACTAAAATATCATTTTCTAGAAAGAAACAAAATGGAAACACTATTGGCCTTTTTTTGTGTGTCAGTTCCTAGTGTTTTGTGGTCTACTGTGATTTCACTACATGCAAATCATCCTTTGAGTTAATATGCTTCCTATTTGGGAGAGATCAATCATCGGGAAAACAAACAAACAAACAAAAAACCTAGAAAGGAAAGATAGGTTAAGTCTGGGAGTTAGAACTTAAGGAGTCAGGACCCTGTCCCAAATGGTCAGAAGTCTTGTCTGATTATCTGCCTTCTGTGTGCTCAGTGGACTGCTAAATTCAAGGTCAGAGAAAGATGACACTATCTGCCCTTTAAAGATGTACCACCTAGGAAGTCAACTTGATGGCAGTGGGCTTTGATTTGGGACAAGCTAATTGGAAGAAAAGTCTAATAATACACTTGAAACCCTACACTCTCCAACACAAGTCAGAGCGGAACAGTTAGCAACTGGACAGGTAAATATGTTAACAGATAGAAAAGGAGTTAATTTTGCTATGCTAGTACTTTTTTTCTGTGCTTTATACAGATTTTTGGGGGGGTTAGTCAATTTCTGCAACTGTCTATCATTTCAACCTTCTCAGTATACAAAGATTAATAAAGAGTGAGAGTTCCCCCGAGGAAAAACAGGTGAGCAGATTAGAACAAGCCAGACGTAACATCCCAATAAATCCACCTTTCAAAATAAACTCTTCTTGTTTGGAAAGGCATGATTTGTTCCTGCTTCCAGGTAACTGACTACAGCTTCATTTTCTGGGAAGAAAGAAAAGTATTTTGAATAGAGTCTGAAGGTTGATCAATCTGAGTAAGCTTGTGGTTTCATTTCAATTAATGCCTCATTTGAAGCTGTCTAATGACATCAATGGAGACTGACTCATAACAAAAGCAACTGGCACAGCCCACATTAGAGAGAGAGAAACAAAGTCCATGTGCATAGCATTGTCACCACCACAGACTATTAATTAAGCAGCCTGTATGACCATGATGCAATGAACTTAAGAGGAGAAAAACCAACAATGACGAAGTTGGATAAGGTGGCCACAAGCTCAGCGAGAATCTGAATACTTATTAGACAGTGGAGAATATTCACATCTACTCCAAAACCACAGACAGAGGAATTGTCTTCGGCTGATTCTTGTATGTGTATGGGTGCAGGTGTGTGTGCGGGGTGCGGGGGTGGGGGGGGGGCATGTGCATGGGCATGCACACATGCAGCGACATGTGTACTTGAAATACACAGATGGTCACATATTCAATGAAGCCATGCAAAATGTCATGTAAAAATACCTTCAAATTAGGCTATAGCTCAAAAAGAAGCCGTTGAGGTGCTGTGTGTTACTCATTGAACTGCTCATCTCCAGGTGAGCAATTCAAATCCACTAGCTACTACGAGGGGGAAAGATGAGGTTATCTACTCCCATCAAAGTCTACAGTCCAAGGAAGTCTATCTAGGGTCACTGTGTAATCAAATATTAATCTACTCGATGGTCATGGGGCTTGGTTTTTAGTTTAAAAGCTTCATAGTTAACCCAAGCAGTGGACAGACTTCAGCTCATGAACCAAATCATCCTATCACCTATTTTTATAAATAAAGTTTTATTGAAACACCAAAAATCCCCTGCCATGGAGGGAAGTCGGATCCACAGTGACCCTACATAGGGCCTTTGAGATGATTGTAAACCTTTCTAGCAGCTGACAGCCTCAACCTTCTCCCAATGGTGAGGTTGAATCACGGACTTTGCAGTTAGTAGCCCACGCCTAGCACGGCAATGGCAACAGTCAAGACTTGTGGCCACGACATCTTATGGCCCACAAAGCTTCAATTATTAACAATGTGGACTTTAAAAAAAAGTTTACCAGCCCCTGATAAAGACACCGAATGGTCAGGTTTAATGGGACAAGTTTGAGCACACTAAAGACTCAGCTAAAAGAAACTTTTCAGGCTTAGAATAATTGTTACCTTCGGTTTTGGAGCTATGGTCTTGAAATAATGGTCTTTGACATGTATATTATTTAAATATATATGTATTTTAAATTGATCCATTATTGAAAAATCTCACTCTCGTGGAAACTACACAAATATTAACCATTCAGGTTTCAGGCTCTTTTGCAACAATTCCTATGAACCGTTACAACTCACAACTAACAAATATGACCACGTTTGTCATCATTCATTATCCTTCCATTTTATTTCAGCACAACTTCAGGGAGAAGTTGACGTCACAATCAGGGGCGGTGGAACATCCATCTAATACTGACAGCAAAGAAAAGAGTTAGGAAGTTTCACAAAATTCTAGTATCATTGTGAAATTCATTCCCTGCAGGCATCTTAGAGCAGCCATCTACCTTCACAAAGGGAGCCCTGGCGGGACAGTGTTTAAGAGCTTATCTGCTTGCGGAAATGCCAGCAGTTGGGACCCACCAGCCGTTCTGTGGGAGAGAGAGGTGATGTCTGCTTCCATAAAGGTTTTGCCGCTACCCTAAAACTGAGAAGGACTCTGGTTGCTATAAGGTGCGCTTACAGTCCTTTCCAATGCACTGCCTGGTCTCGCGCCAACCTTCCAATCGTTGCGATATTTGAGCCCATGCCTGCAGCCAGCTGTGTCAATCTATCTCCTTGAGGGTCTTAAACCCTGGTGATGTGTTGGGTTACACACTGTGCTGTGAACCACAAGGCCAGGGGTTCAAATCCACCCGCTGCTCTGCAAGGGGAAGATGAGGTTTTCTACTCCTGTAAAGGTTTACAGTTTCAAAAATCCACAACAGCAGCTCTCCTCTGACCTATAGAGTCATCATGAGTCAGAATCAACTTGGTGGCTGTGGATTTGGTGTTGATTTGGGGTCAACTTTGCCAAATAGCATGTGCTTTTCCAGGGACTGGTCTCTCCTGATCACATGTCGAAAGTACAGGAGAAAATGTCTCACCATCCTCGCCGGTGAGGGATATTGTGGCTGTACTTCTTCCCAGACAGATAGGGTTGTTCTCCTGTCAGTTCACAACCCTGGGTCGGGTTTCTAAGACTGGCAATCAGTCTTAGAATGCCTGGTGATTTGAACCATCAACGGTGTGGTTAGTATTACAGCCTAATCGACCCTCGAAGGCAGCCCTCTTCTGTGCCATAAGGTTGCTCTGAGTTGGCATGGACTTGACAGCAATGAGTTTTATCCCGTAAAAAACAAGATTAGCCTATTTCAAAATACTACTTCTTATTTCTAGTGAAGAACATTATAACTATGCTTAAAGATGTGTTTGGGGATGACTAGAAACATGAGGAAGGGAGCTGGGGAGAGGAAAAATATTACAGAATATGGTCACAGTTCATTATAAACAGGCTTGTTATTGTTCAGAGATTAATCTTTTTTTCTTTAGCTCTAAATTCAATAATTCTGATAGCACTTGCCATTGCCATCATGTCCTGCCAACCCCAGGCCCAGCTGATGACACGCATGGTGATGAAGTGTAGCACAGGAGCCATGATTTCGTCACATTGTATGTAGATGCAGGCTGTCACATTCATGATTTGGACCCAGGGTGCATGACCTCATTCCATAGCTAGTCAACCCAGAGCAAATGTAATTTATTGGAGCCAAGGGGCCTCATTATGAACTGGCATTCAACACAGCGCATGACTCTGACGGAAGTACACATGAGAACTCCACTTGCAAAGAAAAATGATAGTCTCATAAGAAACTCATACGAATAATGCTATCCCGATTCAGATTCCACAAAACATTCTTTAGTGAGATGGAAAAACTAATTACCAGCTTTATATGGAAAGGAAAGTGCCCCTGGATAAGCAAAATGCTATTTTTGGAAGAAGAAGGAAGGAGGGGACAGTGTACTTTCCAATCTCAGAACATACTCTATAGCCACGGCCCTCAAAATAGCCTGGTATTGATACAACCACAGACGTAGAGACTAATCAAACACAACTGAGCATCCAGATGAAAATCCATCGGCGATGTAGAGCCACTCCTCAACCTAGAGCCAACGTTCATTACATGCGGAAAAGGGATGGCCTCTTTAACAAGTGGTGCTGGCAAAACCGGTGCCTACCTATAGAAAAAGTGAAATCTCACACTACATACAAAAACGAGCTCAAAATGGAGCAAATGCCTAAATAGAAACCCTAAAACTATAAAGGTCATGGAAGAAAAAATCGGGGCAAACTTAGAACCCGGCATGGCAGACACAGAATCTAAAACATGGCACACATAGAACATCAAATGTAACTAAAAATGCACAAACAGCAGAAGACAAGCTGAATGACTGGGGCCGTCTAAAAACTAAATACGTAGGTGGATCAAACGACTTCATCAAAAGAGCAAAAGGAGAACCTGCAGACTAACCTACAGCCTGGGG
>NW_022103951.1:10910300-10921807 GCF_000313985.2 Echinops telfairi
AAAAAAAAAAAAAGTCACAGATAGGTTTAAACACAGGAAGAAGCAATGGGAGTACCAGGAATGGGAGAAGGAGAAAAGGAGACTCACCAACTAGATAGAACATAGTTTACATTTTGGTGAATGGAAAGGCAATACCTACTCTGGGGGAAATCATTGGGCTGATAACTGAAAGATTGGTGGTTCAAATCCACTGGGGTCGGCACAGGAAAAAGATGAGGCAGTCTGTTTCTGTGAAGATTTATTATCTTGGAAACTCTATGGAGCAGTTTTACTCTATCCTACAGGGTCTCTAAGAGTCCTGGTAGCATGGTGGTTATGAGTTGGGCTGATAACAGCAAAGTCAGCAGTTTGAAACCATCAGCCACTCTAGTACCATAAAGAGTTTCAGTCTCAGAAATTCACAGAGGGCAGTTCTACCCTGTCCTATAGGGTCACTCTGAGTGGGCATCAACTCTATACAGTGAGTGAGATAGGGTCCCTTTGAGTCAGACCTGACTACATGACTGAGTGCCGGTGATGGCATGGTAAATGCTATAACATGCGCAATCCTGGAATAACAGTAATAACAAACAATAATTTATGAACAGATACACAGGTAAATAGGTATGCTAAATAGGCGATGGTGGCTCCATAGTAACACGCCTATGTACATGTATATAGACATGTGTATATTTGTACATGCATATTCATCAGTGCTCCACCACTTGTCTGTCAGTTTGTCATACTGTGGTGGCTTGTGTGTGGCTGTGGTGCTGGAAGATAGGTCACTGGTATCTCAAGGACCAGTAGGGACACCCAAAGTGAAGAGGTTTCAACAGAGCTTCCAGACTATGAAGGAGAGAGGAATTCGTCTCTGAGAACCCCATGGATAGCATCGAAACACATTGTCAGTTACTGAAAACCAACTGAACAGAAGCAAAACATTCTCAGACATCCTGCCAGAAGATGAGCCCCGCGGGTCAGAAGACACTCAAAGCACGGCTGAAGAAGAGTTGCCTTCTCCAAGGAGAGTCGACCATCATGACGAAGCTGAAGTACAGCCTGTGGGAGTAAAGCCATCAGGACCTTCATTGGCTAATGGGGCACAACTCAAAACGAGAGGAAAGAGCTGCCAACATCTATCACTCGGAATGTACTCAGTCTGACTCTAGGAAAGTTGGAAGTCGTTCCAAATGAAATGGAATGCATCAAGGTCTATATTCTAGACCAGGGGTCGGCAACCTGTGGCTCAAGAGCCTTATGCAGCTCGTTTGGCAAGTACTTACGGCTCGGAAGCAAAACTGAAAAAAAAAATGAAAGGATAGTATTCAGATAATGGTGTTTTTGTCTGTTTGTAAAACTATAGTTATTGGTCTCGAATAATTTTTAAGTTGTTGTGAGGGACAGGATTGTCTCTCTGTCTCAAAAGTTTGCCAACCCCTGTTCTAGGCATTAGCGAGCTGAGATAGACTGGTCTTGGTCATTTTTGAAACAGAAAATTATATGGTTGACTATATCAGGAATGACACAATCTAGAGGAATGGTGCGGCCTTCATCTTCTAAAAGGGCATTTCAAGATCTATCTTGAAGTACAGTCGTATCTGTGATAGGATGTCTGTCATCCTTAGAAGCAAGGATGGCAAAATTTCATCTCACGTACTTTGGACATGGTAACAGGAGACCAGACCCTGAAGAAGGACATCATATTTGTTAAGGTAAAGGGGCAGCAAAGAAGAGGAAGGCCCTGGATGAGTTAGATTGACAAAGTGGCTGCAGCAATGGGCTCAAACATAAGAACAATGTTTTGTTGTGTTGTACAAAGGGTCACGATGAGTTGCAATTGACTCCAGGGCACCTAACAACATTTGCAAATGCTACATGTATACTCATATACGTAACAGAACACATAAGGGCACAGATATAGAAAGTACTTAGCTATTGAAACTGAACTACTGGACTTAAAGGCTAAAAACCATTGTCTTGTGGGACATCTAGGTCAACTGGCAAAACACAATTCACAAAGATACTGGTCTTCCTCCTGGTCATGTGAGGAGCATCTAGGATCTTAAAAGTTTGGGAGCAGCCATCTAAGGAGCAACTATTGGTCTCTTCCCCTCTGGGGTAAGGAAGAATGAAGAAGCCTTAAGACTCAAAGAAACAATGAGTCCAAAGAAACCACATGAACAACTTAAAAGTTCACTGCCAGCTAATTGATGCTGATTCATAGAGACACTATGGCAGCTAATCGATGCTGATTCTTAGAGACACTATGGGACAGGATAGAACTTCCCCTGTGAGTTCTCGAGACAGTACCTCTTTCCAGGAATAGAAAGCCCCATCTTTCCCTCATGTAGGGCCAAGTGGTTTTGAACTGCTGACCTTGCAGTGAGAAACCCAACGTGTAACCACTACATCACAAGAGCTCCATAGGTACACGATCAACAGTCTCCTCCAACCTGAGACCAGAAGTACTATTACTACTCATGATGATCAGGACCATAGTAGGAGGTCCTGTTGAGAATGGCTAAACATGTAGAACAGAGTTTAAAAAAGAAAAGAAAAGAAAAACAGATTTACTAGTCTCAAAGAGTCTGGAGAAACCCCTGAATTATTGCCCTAAAATAGCCTTCTAATTTCAAACTCCAGACATTCCTGAAGGACACCTCTCAGTCAAATAGCAGACAGACCTAGAAAATAAACTATAACACCCAAGAAGTATGTGCTCCTTAGAACAATGAACTGTAGGAAAACAAAAGCAAAGCATTTTCCCAAAAGCAAAGCTGCAAAGGCAAGGGGGGACAAGGAAACCAGATAGAGGGAAATGGGAATCTCAGGAAGGAAATGAGACAAGTGCTGCCACATTGGAGACATTGTAGCCAATGTCATGGAAGAATTTACATATGAATCATGACGAGAAAATGAATATGGTATGTAAATCTTCACCCCAAACATAATCAAATTGAAAAAGAAGAAGAAGAGAAACCCATATGACTACATCTAAATTCTCCATAACTAACAAAGACCAAGTTGTTTTGCAGAAATTGACAATCTGCAAAAATGGAGGGTGGTCACATCAGATCACAAAATGGAGAATGAGTGCACAGTACATAACTGACAATCTGCCTCATTGTATCACTGGGAATCATAGCCCAGCCAAGCTGACACAGAACCTTAATCCTCACAGCCAGCATTCCCTTGCCTTGCTACCGACAACATGACATCATTAAGGTGCAAAAGGATCAGATGGTAGATTCCTCCCCCCACCCCCTCTGGTTGTAAATGCAAAAGGTCAGAAAATGAGATCATCAATAAGTGAGATGTATATGTAGCCTTAATTTTATGAAAAAGATTTCTAAAGAAAACATGCATTTTGCATTCTGCCAGCCCATTATTGAAACAGTAAAATGATTTTGCCAAATGAGTGAAAGGTATTTATCTGAAATCTCATTCGAAATTTTAGCATCACGGCAACACTTGTATGGCCATCTCTTGCGGGGGCAAGGTTTTTAGCAAGCTGTCAATCTCTTTAAGGATCCAAAATATCCTTAATGTCTTGAAAGTCACTTTTAACCATCATTTTTCTTTATAAGGGAACGTACCTCTACCCAGTCTACACAGGTTTCTAAATTTCCTACCAAGACAACATGGTTTCCTGGCTCCTTGCATATGCTTCATAATGGGTTCTTTTCAGAAAAATTGGAAGATATAGCCAACAAGGTAGAAATTTCCTTTAATTGCCCTTTGACGCAAAGGCAAAATTGAGGATCAAGTAAAAGGTATATTTTTAAAAGCATGTAAAACAACAGGGGGGAAGTGAGTTCCTAGCATCTGTTCACGGGCTCATTTGAAAAATGTCCAGGAAAGTTTTGTTATAAGTCATTTAATTTAAACACAAGTGACCCTTAAATGGACCTGAAAGCCTGTGCACTGGGAAGGCCAGGGAAAGGCGAGGAAAAGACTGAGAAGAACATGGACGCCCTTCCTTGCTGGTGTTCTCAATGTGCTGGAGGGAAAGAAAAAAGAAAAGGGGAAAAACAATGAAGCCGAGTTGCTGTCAGAAAGGTCAGCCTAGCTTCCCTTCCATGCTGTTGCAGAAAGCTTGGACGACCTTTATCTGGGCAGATAATGAACTAGTTATTATCTCAACGGAAGGTCCTGACTCTTCCTACGCTCCCCATCATCAACTCGCCAAACTTAATTCAATCTGTGTTTACGCAGCTCAAACATAATCCTACCAGCTTCAGCCAGCCCCTATGCAGACAGTGATACTGTTGCTAATGGGGGGGGGGGGGCCTGTATCACTTTCAGGAAGGATGGGGAGAAAGCGTTATCATTACAAGAAGACCACCCTCAGACACAACCATTTTTCAAATGTGTTGGCATGTTTGGAGGTTTTCATTTCTCAGTGGATCTGAGATAAGCCACCCGGGGAGAGCTTTTAATTGTTTCTTTGAGGCTATTGTTATTTATACTTATATGGACCCTTGAAAGGCAACTCTCATGATCTCAGTGGAAAATGGTTTCATTCTCTGAATCAGATCCTCGGCACAGAAATACTCGGCGAGGCCAGAAATCCGAGATGTTAGAGCTATTTCACAATTAACATTCAGAAAAGTGGGGGAGGGGGGGCTCAAGTAAATGAAATTTCTCATCTATGCCACAAAGTCTGTTCACATTCCATCCACGTGTACCAAGACCTTGCTATTGCCTTATTATGATAATCGTCCATGCTGTTTGCCAAATACGTTAGCTCTCCTCCTCCTGGGTCCATTGTAAGAGTGCTTCAGCAAGCCTCTTTAAAGTTGGCTTGGTCATATGACTTGTTTTAACCAATGAAGAATGAGCAGAAGTTGTATGTGGCATTTCCGGGTGTGTAAGGAGGCTCCCTGTTGAAAATCTCACAATGTGACAAAATGGTGCGGCCATTAACCGGGGTCTCTCAACTCAATCACTGCCATGAGATCGATATCAACTTATAGCGGCCCTATAGGAAAGGGTAGAACTGCACTTGTGGGTTTCTGAGACTGTAACTCTTTACCAGAGTAGAAAGCCCCATCTTTCTCCTGTTGAGCAGCTAGAGGTTTAGAACTGCTGACCTTGCTAATCACAGCCCAACACATAAACGCTACGCTACCAGGGCTCCTAATTGGGGTTTCTGGACCATAACAATTAGCAGTACACCCCGTCTTAGATACGTTCTGTAGAGGAGAAATAAGCCTATGTTGTATTGGGCCACTGAGATTTGGGGGATATTTGTTATGACAGCACAACCCAGTTTATCCTGACTTTCCTATTCCACCCTCCTTTGCTGCTGCTGCTGCTGCTGCTGTTACCCTGTCTGCACACCACCAGCACTCTCTGCAGTTTACACATTCAGAATTCCTATGGAACCCAAGAAAAAGCCAAGGTGAAAAGAAATGGGAAAAGTATGGCAAAAGTCATTTGGGACCAATCATAGATTTTTGACTAAGGGATTCCTTTTTTTTTTTTTTTTTCAGTTTCCATTTTTTTAATTAATCATTTTATTAGGGGCTCATACGACTCTTATCACAATCCATACATCCATCCATTGTGTCAAGCACATTTGAACATTCATAGCCATCATCATTCTCAAAACATTTGCTACATGTGACCTCCTCCCTGGGGGACAGACAACAGAAAAGGGGGTGAAGGGAGACGTCGGGCAGGGCAAGATATGACAAAATAATAATTTATAAATTATCAAAGGTTCATGAGGAAGGGGGGAGCGGGGAGGAAGGGGGGAGCGGAGGGGAAGGGGCAAAATGAGGACCTTTTTAAAAAAATCATTTTATTGAGGGTTCGTGCAACACTTATCAAAATCCATCCATCCATCCATCCATCCATTGTGTCAAGCACATTTATACATTTGTTGCCATCATCATTCTGAAAACATTTTCTTTCTACTTGAGCCCTTGGTATCAGCTCCTCATTTCCCCCCTCCCTCTCCCCTCCACCCCCCCACCCCATGAATTCCTTGAAGAGTTGTTGTTGTACACTGACCCACCCAATCTCTTACCATTTTCATTGCTCAACACCTTTTCCTGATCAGGAAACTCCAGATGTTATGATGGGCATCAAATATGTCAGGACTAGTCGGGTGACATAGATGATGTGAGTTAGTGTTTTTTTAAAAGGAAACATCTCTCAGGACTAAGACATTAAGATAGAAAAGAGCTTATGCTGGGGAAAGAGGGAGGACAGATCGGAAGGAAGGATGTGAGCTACACTTGACAGATGAGCCGGGAGTTCAGTGGGAGCTCAATAAGGATGCATCAGGCACAGTGCGTGAGACTGATGACACAAACGCTAATGACACCTGGGCCCTGACTTCAAAGAACTTGTGATCTAATGGAAAACCCAGCTAATCCTCATTTTTCACAGTAGTTATATTCTATAAAATTGCCACAAACACCGAATTAGCAAATACTACATGATTGCACCTAGGAGAAACATTCCTGAGAGTCTTTGGTCACAATATTTTTGGCTACCGATAAAAATATAACCTATTTTATGTGTGTTTCTGTTGAAAAACACCTAAATGAACATTTGCTATTGTTGTTAGGTGCTGTCGAGTTGATTTCGACTCACAGAGAACCCAATAGACAGAACCCAATTGCCTTTTAGTTAGCAGCTGAGTGCTTAACCCATGTGCCCCCAGGATTCCTTATTGAATCTATCTTGATGATTTAGGAAAGTTGAATTAATGGCCAACAGCATTATAGCCTATGTCTTAAAAATCTTACCTAACACATATGCCATATATACCTGTGTAGAAACTGAGTTTTCCAGCACATTTTTAATGCCGTTTTTTGTGGTAAAATTAGGTGCCTTGGCTGATATTTGGGTCAGCTTATACTCGAGTATATATGGTACATACTTTCTCCATATGGCACTTCACAGACTGAGTGTAGTTGGGAATACCAGACTTTAGCACTTCAGTATTAAGCGTAAATATGTTAAACAGCAAAATCCCCCCAAAAGTTCCACACACACCAAAAATGTGTCACTAAACAGACTTTGAAAAGGACACTTCTATACAGGATGAAAGCTTATCAAGCATGTCACCTTGGTCAAGTTCAATTGGGAAGGTGCATGTCAGGCGATCCAAATATGTTTCTGTTTGACAGATGACCACAAGGGTGCCTCGAGTATGGATTTGGGGGTGATACATAAATTGTAGCACTTTGGTGACTTGGCAAATATGAGGTCTGTGAATAATGAAGATCAACTGTACATGGGATGAACGCATTACTTCAATATCACAAACACTTGTTGAACACCTACTATACATTAAGCATTGTGCTGGGAGTTGAACGAGTCAATAAATGATCACCGATCATTTAATCATTCTTCATAGAGGGTCATATACTGATCGATTATGAGCAGAATCAGTCATGGCAGGCCCCATGGCCCCCTCTTCACCTGGCAGCACTCGTCTCTTCCAAAAGTCGTCATCTTCTCCCCTGAGCGACTCTGGCTGAGTTCCCCTGCCAGACCTGGAGACAAGTCTGACCAGTATGGTGTCTTGTCAACAGCAGGGGCCTTGCTAGAGCTGAACCAGTAAGAGTAGCAGTCTCAGCTCCCTCCAGCAAATGTTGGGCTCTCATAAAGGCAATAAGACGGCATTTTTTAACATACTACCCAGAGTGAGTGGCCTAGTATCCGCTATCATGAAGAATACTGGAGGCAGGTTTGAATTCTTGCTTGAATCTTTGCAAAAGCAAGCTCCCACAAAAGCAACATCAGCACCCCCACCCCCCACCTGAGAAAGCTGGATTTCAGAGCCTCGCCTAGCGTTTTGCCGGAGCCTAAAAGCTAATGAACCAAGCGTTATCTCTTCATGTCAACTCACTCTAGGGACTGTAGACCAGATCATAAATGACCCAGTAACTTCTCTGTTAGAGCATAACTGGGTTATGGTTCCTAAGAGAGGGAGTGCAGATGCCATGCAAATTGTTTATGCTTTTCATTATTATTAGGAAAACAGAGAAATGCGGGAGTTTCGAGTGGTGTGAGGAAAACACAAAAGCAGGAAAAAGAAAATAGTGTCAATAAAGAACTACTGGGGTCACTAGATTGGTATCACCCAGTGCAGTAACTCATGGTGTCACACACACCCGTCCCCCCACCTCCTCCTGTACCAGACCACGCAGCATTTTTCGTAACCTTACTATCAATTTGAATCATAGAATACTATGTGATAAATATAGTGGTAAATTGCTTACATCTAATGTTGCTTAGATGATATGAATATTAACAACAAGCTTGTTTTGCAAAATCATTCTACATTGAATTTAAACATTATTCTTACAACATTATTAGGAGTAACTGAGTGGAAGTCTTTTTTGGATATTTTTTCTTTTCTTTAATTAGAACTTCATCCTCAAAAAAAGTTCCTGAATTAAAAAAAAAGAGGTTCACAAATACAAAGCCCCACAATATTGTAGCTAAAACACTGGAATTTTTGACAAAATGCTGGCAGCGCACACAGAGGGAGGGCGATCCAGCGGTTCCCCCAAGTGGTCCATTGCAATACGAAGCATCACTGTGAACTGGGTAACAATGACAGCTCTGTCCGGAGCACATTAGAAGAAGATGCACCACGTAAATGAGCCTTATAGGTGTAGTCATATAGGTAAGTTGAGCTTACGCAAATTGCTTTTGTGGCTCTAACGAACTACAGGGATGCTCTTATGAAAAATAATACATTGCTCCTGAACCACAGCACAACATAGGCAGTCCTTCTGTTGTCGCCCCCTAGAGAGGCCACTGTCACCAACCCCCTGACAGCAGGCAAGGAAACATTACAATCTCCCCCTAACTGGGGATTTACAGCATTAATCTTTTAATGCGGGCAGGGATTTGCCAAGACAGATACCAACAGAGATACTATTAGATGTCGGTCATGCTCTGCTGCTGAAAAAACACTGCATGGGAGATGATGCCAGGAGATACGGGTTTCCCAACTGTCCCTGAGATGAGGTGGGAGGCAGAGGGGTTAGGAGTCTTTTCTCCCAAGGATCCTTTCATCATTCTGTTGGGATTTTGGAACTTCTCCTGACCCTTTTTGCTGTGTGCTGGAAAAGCCATGAACCACTCTATAATAGACTGGGAGAAACATAGCCTTTGTCTTTAATTGGGTAGGGTGGCCAGGTGGCGCGTGGGCTTGCAGTCTGAGGGAAGCTGAGGATGCTGGGACTGCAGCCTCAGTCCTGCGCAGCCGGACAGCATGCACACAGCCATTTTGTAAAACGTCTGAGCCCCGTGGTTTTTTGTTTTGTTTTAATGAAAAGAGTCCCACGGCACAACCCCGACTAGATGCTGTTGTAATTAACTGGGATGTGGGGCCCTGCAACTTGGGAAACAGTTTCGCTTTTCTCCGCCAACCCTGGGCAAGGACGCCGGGAGGACACAGAGCCAGGGTTTGTAGAGATGTAAACAGAGGGGAGGCTTTTGTGGCAGCTTCTTGCACACCCGCTTGTTTAGACAGGAAAATGAATGGCCAGTGAGGAGAGGTAAGGTCAGTCATCAGACATATTTTCCAGTCTCACTAATTGCATACTAAGAGGGAATCTTCTGGAAAATCATTTGCAGATTTGAGCAGGGGCATTTTGTGCTGGAAATGGCCAGAGAGGCAGAGCCGCCACGTGATCTTGGGAAAGCCCCTGGGAGCTGCTTCGCGCCTCAGTTTTCTCATCTGTGAAGCAGACATAATAACCCTTGGCCCTCTTACCTCACCATGAGAATGAAATAAGATAAGGTGTGGGAAAGTGCTTTGGGACATTTGAAAGAGCCACCCACAGGCAAGGAGCTCTTGCAGCCCAACTCGTCTCCACGTTGACTCTTCGGAGGCAAATTTTCAAACCCCCCTGACTCGTCGATGCTCGCTGTCACCATGTGGCTCGCTCACAGTCTTCCTGCCTGGGTGGGGAATGCATTCCCTGGCCTGCGTAGGAGGCTGGATTGTGGAAGAAGCCTGGGTAGACACTTCAGTCGGAGGGTGCATGGCCTCAGGGTGCCCTGATCACAGAACAGAGTGTGGATATGTCACGTGTGCTATGCACACCTGCTCCCTCCAGGGCAGGTGAGTAACAGGCAGCCAGCTGACGTGCTCAGGCACGCCACTTGCTTCTTGCATAGACCTAGGAGCGATGTGTGAAGAAAGCTGACACAAGGACGCTGTCCTCACTTCTCCTTTCAACCACCTCCTCCTTGGTCCCCTTATGAGGAGCGAGCTCTTTCAGTATTAATGCAAAATGTCTTCCCTTGGGGGGCTTGGAGTATAGCACCCACCTTGCTCTGTGGGTACTGGACTCCCAGACTCCTGATTCTCCCTCTGCCATTGGCTCCAATACTTCGAAAGTACCCCTCCCCCCACTGCCCCCCTTGTTGTCCAGTCAATTCCAGCCCTTTGAGAGCCTATAGTCCCGAGGAGATGTGTCCCACGGGGTTTCAGAGGCTCCAGATCTTGAGAGAAGTGGATGGCCTCATCTTTCGCCCATGGAGCAGCTGGTGAGTTTGGACAACCTTTCAATGGGCAGCCAAGCACTTACTACCAGGGTACCACCAGGGTTTCCTCCAAGGTAGCCAGAATCTGAAATTCTCTATGATTCGTCATGACACGTGTCTCCTGGTGATTAAATTGAATCACTCAAGAATCAAGATAGCGTCTAGATCGAAGATGATACTCACTCTTTTAGCCAAGCCTGATCAACTCCTTCCACATGTCAGGCAAGCACTGCTGTAGCAGAGACCATCTGCTCGTTCACTGTCTGTTCACAGATAGATGGTATTTCCCAGTATCCTCAGTAATTGCATGTGGTCATGGGATTGATTTCTGACCAAATGGGATATGAGTGGGAGTTAAGTCAAAACCTGCAGGCATAGCTCGTGACTCTTTTCCCATCTGCCTGTCATGCTCACTGGGAAAGAGAGTCCAGGCCTAGAGTTGAGAGAGCCACAAGGTGAAAGGAGCCTTGTTGTTGTTCATTACAACAAATCCACTCCAAGTCGTGGTGTGCCCCGGTGTGCCAAGTAGAACTGCTCCATAGAGTTTTCCATGCTGCGACCTTTCAGAAGTAGATTACCAGGCCTTTCTTCCAAGGCACTTCTGGGTGGGTCCAAACCACCAACCTTTCCATTAGTAGTTGAGTGCTTAGCTATTTGTGCCACACAAGGTGTGTAGATCCTTGAATAACTATGTGGACAGGCATCTACTGAACACCCACAATGAAGTATCACATGAGCAAGACTCAGAACTTCTATTGAAATCAGTCACTGAGATGTTTGGTGTTCCGCCATGGAAATGTTTGGGGTTCTTTGTTACAGCAATTAGCTTGCCCTGACTCATATTACTGGAACGAGAGGAATTAAGACACGATCCCTGATCTCATGGAGTTTTCAGTTTAGTGGGGAAGCAAAAAAAAACAACAAAAACAGGTCATTACCTGGAGATCCCCTTGCAGAGGGGTCTCAGGGAGGAGAAGAGTCAGTCAGGGGGTGATGTA
>NW_022103951.1:10922299-10933327 GCF_000313985.2 Echinops telfairi
TGTATGGATTGTGATAAGAGTTGTCTGAGCCCCTAATAAAATGATTTTTAAAGAAAAACAGGTCATTACAATAGAGTGAGGAAAAACTGGTGGAGAGGGCGCTGCAAGTGCTCTGGGCAATGAGCTTGGGGAGAGCCTCAGTCCAGAAGACTGCAGGAGAAAACGGCAAATTGAGGTTGAGACAAGAGGAAGCCGTAGGAGCTACAGAGTTTGGCCTGAAAGAAGAACCAAAAGAATCTTAGAACAGAGGTCGAAGGAGGCAGAAGGAGAGATGAAGCTGCAGCGAGGCTGGCTACCAGACTCAGATGGTCTTGAAAACCAATTTGTTTAAACATGATCGCAAGAGCAATAGGGACACCATGGGGGGTGGGGGTGGGGGTGGGGGTGGAGGGTATAGACAATGTCTTGGGGGCCAATCAGACAGGCTAAATAGTATTATCAATCACAAACTCCTCCTAGGCACCAGCAAAGTGTATCAGACCCTTGGACATTGAAATCAGCCCAATCCTACACGACTTGACCCCACACCTTGGCCATTGCTATTTGGCCCTTCTCTGAGGGCCCTCTATCAACAGATTTAGTTCCCCCTGGCCTTGGTGCTCTCCCTCTCTGGTTGACACTCTCTTGCTGCCCTCTATGTCCCAGCATGCCTTTCAGCAAAGTCCACAGGGGATTATGACATCAAGGAGCAGGCTGCGCTACTCGGCCTGACACTCCCATAAGCAATGCTCACGAAACATCCACCATTATAGCAAGAGACAATTGGCGCTGAAAACAAGAGCAGGCCAGCGAGGTGATTTTGACTCTGGCATTAGCAGCCAGACACAAACAAACAGTTTGTCAGAAAGACAGGCAGCGGTTGGCTAAAAGGGCATGTACAATTGCTACAGAGTTGTCACGAAAATTGCTAGACCTGTCCGGACAGCCCTGGAAATTCATGAGAAGGGTGTGTGTGGTGGCAAAGGAGAGGGTGTCATCGGGAGTCCTTCCATTTGGGGGATCCATGAAGTTGAGCAACAACTCAAGCCAGGAGGACACAGCTCTGACCCCTGGGCCACAAAGCAGCAGATGTGGCTGGGAATAGAGAGCACTGGCAGAGAGCGAGCCAAGAAGAAAAAGATCAAGAAGGGCCCGAGGCAGATATCTATTTCAAGCACAACCTTAAAAGGGGCCTGATTCTTATTTTCATGCAACCCATGTCCAAGAGCCCCCCCCCTCAAAAAAAGACCACAGTGGATTCCCAACCTTCGTCTCCTGTTTCCCTCCTTAATGACAATGTGGACTGCATGGAAGGCGCGCTGGTGGCACAGCGGTGAAGTGCTCCACCACTAACCAAAAAAGATACACAGTTTGACTCCACCACCAGCCACTACCAGAGAGAAGAATGTGGCAGTCAGCTGCCACCAAGATGACAGCCTTAGAAGCCCTGTGCTGCAGTTTTGCGCTGTCCTAGCGGGGGGCTCGGAGGCCAGAGTTGATGAGACAGTTCTGGGTGGTGTTTGGGGTTTGGACTTCAAGAATGCATTTGCCACCTGGCAGGGGAAGGGGAGATGCTACACGTGTTGAAGTTGGAGCCAATGCTACACCCATCCGCAGGAATATGCCCCCAGAAAGGTGTGAGAGCTTCAAAAATATCATGGTAAAATTCCATTAGCTTTTCATTCTGTTTTCCCACCAACTTTTGGAAGACCCCTCATACATTCAACCTGGGACTATTCCACCAAGAACAGTGGTAGAAATGGCCCGGCAATGCTGTTAGCAGTGACCACAAATACATGCTACCTCACACTGGGCTCAGAGCCTACAATCTTCTTCTTGTTTTGGGTCAGAGGTTGGCTAGCGGTTTACCTAAACCTGTTTTTCCCTTTTCCTCAGGGAGATCTAACTAGACTACATTTCCCAGCTTCCTCTGCAGTTAGGTGTGGCCCTTACCAGTGAGTTTGGGCCAATGGAATGTGAGTAGAAGATGAGGCCAGTCACCGCCAGACGTGTCCTATAAAAATCCTAGCATGCTCAATCCTCCTCTCTGTTTCCACAAAGGCAAAGACCTAAAAGAAAGCAGTTAAACAACAGAAAGAACCTGGGTCCCTGAGCCATCAGTTGGAAGAGAGCTGCCGAAAATAGTCACATGACCAGCACCAGACTATTGTGTGAGAGAACTAAACTTGTATTGTATTCAGCCACTGAGCTATTTGTTACAGCAACTCATCTAACATGACATTGATGATTAAAGACGTCAGGCTTGTTTACCTGGTCACCCGGCCAACACCTAGTCACCCCCCAGATGTAAGGACCCGTGGGACCAGCCAATTCTCAGGTGACTTGGCAACTCATCACAGACATCAGTGAGACCAGCTGAGTCCAGCCCAAATGGCCAACTCATCAAATGCTGAGCTACATAAATGGTTGTGTTAAAGCCACTAACGTGTTGGGATTGTTTGCTACACAGAAAAGGTTAACTGATACAGTCATGATATCCACATAAAGTGAGAAGAACAACGAATTTTTTTATCGTTTTATTAGGGGCTCATATAACTCTTATCACAATCCATACACACATCAATTGTGTAAAGCACATTTGTACATTCATTGCCCTCATCATTCTCAAAACATTTGCTCTCCACTTAAACCCCTGGCATCAGCTCCTCATTTTTCCCCCTCCCTCCCCTCCCTCAGGAACCCTTGATAATTTATAAATTATTATTTTGTCATATCTTGCACTGTCTGGCGTCTCCTTTCACCCACTTTTCTGTTGTCCGTCCCCCAGGAAGAAGGTTATATGTAGATCCGTGTAATCGGTTCCCCACACTCCTCGTATCGCCACTCTTACCAATTGTCCTGAAGGGATCATCCGCCCTGGATTCCCTGTGTTTCCAGTTCCTATCTGTCCCAGTGTACATCCTCTGGTCTAGCCAGTCTTGCAAGATAGAATTGGGATCACAATAGTGGGGGAGGAGGAAGCATTGAGGAACTAGAGGAAAGTTGTATGTTTCATCGTTGCTACACTGCACCCTGACTAGCTCGTCTCCTCCCTGCGACCCTTCTGTAAGGGGATGTGCAGTTGCCTACAGATGGGCTTTTCAGTCCACAAGGTTTAAACCGAAGCAAGGCAGTACACCTCTTTTAAACCCTGGGTCTCAATGGAGATTTTCCTTCCTGCCAAACGAATGTATTACAAAGCTCTTCCTCAAATGGCACTGAACAAGGAAATGGCATTGTGTATCTGAAACCAATAGAAAGAGATGTGCTCTGGTTCTGGAGGAAGCAAACGTCCATTTGCTCGGCTTTCTTCCCACTCCTCCCTCCCACTCCCACCTGCGCGCCCCAGGATCGGTGCATAATGCCTGGAAAACATCGTGCCATTCAGTTTGTCCGAGGTCTCTTTCAGACTGACATTCCATGATTTCAGGCCTAAAGGGCAGACTTTGTCTTGCATCCATGAGGCCAAGTTGACCCCTCCAGTAGCATTTTCTACACTATATGGTCATGACTTTCTCCCTTGCCTGTCTGCTCCTCTTGACTGTAAGCAACTCAACCACACAGACCGCGCTTCTTCCTTTTCAAGTCCCTTTCCCCGGGTGCGCTGATTACCATACGCTCCCCTCCGCACAGCACCTGGTCAAGAATGCCCATGTAAATGGGTGATTCGATGGCTGGATGGACAGATGCATGGTTGAATGGATGAATGAGTGAGTGCCCACATGAATGAATAATTATTGGATCAAAAAAAAATCAATACATGATCACATGAATTCTGACACAGTCACAATCTTTCAAACATCAAATGAATCCAGCCTTGAGAAATGGTCAGATTATTCAAGGTAAAACATCCACTGCAGCAATAACTAGATGGCTTCATTTTGGAAAACAACCTCAGATTTCACACCATTCATTGTTTTTCAAGGACCGGAAGGCATCTCTCTTCATGTCCCTACCTGTAAAATGCCAATCAGTCTCTCCTCAAGCGCAGCCCAGTGGACTGCTCTTCTCTGCCTGAGTAGTTAGCATTTGTGCCCAAAGGTTTCAGCAGCTTCTAAGGAAACACATTTCCTGCAGAAATCTCTGTCCTGTTGGCTCCCCAGTGGTTTTCTCAGAGACCAGTCAAAGAAAACTATGCCACTCCCTTGGTTGGCGGCCATGAGGGGAGTTTTGCGGATTCCCAGCTGTGGGCCAAGAACAGGAAGCCCATGGGGAAGCGCAATGGCACAAGCCTGGAATTCTTCCTCTCCTCTTTTAAAGCTTCTGCTTCCTGCACTAAGTTCTTAATGACTACCTTCCCTTTAAAATGGTCTTTAGCTTTAAAGGAGGCCAATTTCAACACTATTCTAAGCCAGAAAAAAAAAGTCTAATGAATTTAATAGCACCACTGCCCCCTCGGTTTTTAAAAGATGGAGAATGAGCAAAGGGAAAAAAAAAAAAGCTATCTAGAACAGAAATAGAAATCAGTCCCAGAGAACTGGTGCAACATCACCGGGATAAAGCAATTAAATATGGATGCTGGCTGATCTTTTGAGTGTGAAGAGGTACGATTGTGTTTGTTCTTCTGTTATTTAAACCCTGGGTCTCAATGGAGATTTTCTTTCCTGCCATAATGGGATTTAGCCTTCTCAGAACATTTTGAATGCCCAAGAATTAGGGAGTAAAGCTGGCATCTTATTTTACATAACCAAGATGTTCCAGGCAAGTAGAGGGCATCAATATGTCATAAACGGAATCTTCTGCTCCATTGACCTATATTATTTTCACATTTTTGTTAATCTTTGTATTACATTAGCAACACAGAGAAGCAAACATTTATTTTGAAAATGTTATCTTCAGTAATCATATCTGCTAGAGATAACCACTGTTAACCCTTTCCCTGCTGCCATGAAGTCCATTCCTGCTCACAGTAACTTTCTAGGACAGAGAAGTGCTCCTTAGGGTTTCTATGGCTGTAAATCTTTATGAGAGCAGACAGCTTCATCTTTCTCCCTGGAAACGGTTGGTGGGTTTGAACCACCGACCATGCAGTTTGTTAGCAACCCAATGCCTAACCCAAAATGTTGCGTTGCCATAGCCAGCATTTTAAAAGTGAAACAATAAGAGAGAGAAGAGGGCTTCAAGTAGGGTAATACAGAAAGAAAAGAATTGTACCATAGAGAAAGTACAAATATTATTAATAAAGATATTGTCTTTGCGACATGTGTCCACTGAGTCACAAATGTAAAAGGTACTTCTTATTGTAGATGATGATTGACAAAAAGGTTTTGTCAAAATATTACTTGGCCTATATGTTTCCCTTTGTTCTTAATAATTATGCCACCCATAAGCTACCTACTATTGGAAGCAGGCTTTCAAAAGTCTAGAACACACTATCAACCTAGATCTAGTCTAATAAATAAAATCTGAAATCATTGTACCGGTGTCAGAGTATTCCATGTACCATAAGACATTTGTCCAATCAGTTTTCTGTCATGAATCGTTTAGGGTAGGTCCAGTATTCTTCATGATAGAAGCAACATGGAACGTCCTGGAGGCAGAGGGGATTATGGGTTGGGCTGCCCCTGGGGGAAAGCCGAGACTCTCTGCTCCCATGAAGATATGCAGTCTCAGAGACTCCCAGGGGCAGTTGCACTCTGTACTGTAGGGTCATTAGGAATCGGAGCCAACTCGATGGCAGTGAGAAAAACACTGTGAAAAGGCATCTACACATACTTTGATTTTATGTTCTCAATTCTTTTCTTCAGTTAAATTAGTGAGGAAGCCCTTGGTACACAGTAATATTAATACACGGTACTAGTTGACATGAACCCAAACTAAACCCACTGCCATCAAGTCAATTCTGACTCATGGCAACCCTTATAGGACAGGGTAGAACTGCCCCTGTGCATTTCTGAGACTGTAACTCCTTTCTTTAAGACAGTTTTATTAGTCTTCACCCACATGTCATACAATTCACTAATTCAATCATATCAAGAAGAGTTATACAATTATCACCACAGACTGTAACTCTTTTACAGGAGTAGAAAGCCCCATCTGTCTCCCAAGGAACGGCTGGTGATTTCAAACTGCCAACCTTGTAGTTAGCAGCCCAGCGCATAACCACTCTGCCATCAGAGGCCCTATCATTTGACATCGAGTATTATTAAGTTCACAAAGCTGAGCTGCCTGCCATCACTGTTACGTCCATTCACATTCCATCAGCAAGATCTGAATGTGCCCTAGGCTCCCTCCACCCTCATTCCCCCCAAAACCTGAACATTATCCACTTGCATCTCAGCCTATCTGAATAAATGGGGAAAAGGGTCATTTTGTTTCCATTTTGTTTAATTGGTGATCTGAATTCCAGTTGCCCCCATAATAAATGCAGGAGGCGGGAAGTATACAAGAGGGAGAGAATTACCAGAGAGCGAAAATTGGTTTGATGCCCACATGAACATATCCTGAAGAATCCCCTTAATAACATTGAATCCTCTAAGACATAGAGGTAGCAATCTTCCAAAAACTGGAGACAAATGAGGAACAAGTCAAGGAGTTGATGAAGTAGCTGCAAGTCTTGGTCACAACTGGAGTCTACAGATGAGAAAGGCAGCCTGGGGCCAGGGGATGCAAGAAGCCGTCAAGATTTGTCAAGGTCTCTTCTGCATTCAGCTCTTTTGCATTTCATACCTGGCAAGTGAAGGAACCCGTACCCCCTGCCCCCAGCTTCCACCTTCACCGGGTGGTCTCACTAGGCATCCCTCCTTCTGTCTATAAAGGTCAAAGGCAAACTCTATAGTCACCTCTCCATTTGAAGACAATCTGGAATAATGGTCCAAAGCAGTTGTCTCATGGAAAAATCACCTGACCTGTCCTCTCATTATAGGACAAAAGAATAAAGTCTAGGAGAGGAAAGTTTAAAGCCGTGGCCATGGTCCAGCTGTGTGTCTGTCACTCGGCAGGAGGGTCGCTGGGGGCATCTCATCACCACTCTTCTGACTTCACCATCAAGGCCCTGCACACCTCCCACCCAGAGTGAACCCAATGCGCAACCAAAACACGGCCAAATCACAAAGTAGCCTTGAGTCTGCTTTGGCTGCAAAAAGGGTTCAAATGTGCGTGGAGCAGAAGGCTCAGACTAAGACATTCAGCCCTCGACGCTCCACACACGCTCATTGCAAACCAAAGCATGAGCAGCAGAAGGCTGTGGGCCTGGGTGGGAGTCGTCGCCCTCTTTGGCCCAGGACATCAGCCCTCAGCAAAGGAGTCTGGGAAGCAGTGCCAATACCATGGGCTTGAGAGTCCATCCTGCGGGCAGTTTTAGAATTGGCTTCAGGCCTTCCCAATCACCCCACCTCCCTTAAATCCAGAAAGTTCCATCGAGCAGAGGTTGCTGCTTCGTGGATCAGATAGCAGAGGCACCGAAAGGCAGAGTTACAAGAATAAACTCTCTCATTCATTGCCTCTTGTCCTTCGAAGGAAATGTGCTGTTTTTCCTAGAGTCTGCATAAAATCCTTATTTTTTTAAGGCCAAATAGTTACGATACTCATGGGAACCTCTGTGTCCCAGAGTAGAACTGTGCTCCCTGGAGCTCTCAATAGCTGATTGTTCAGAAGCCCTCACAAGGTCTCTAGGTGACCTCTTAAAGGGGCACTGGACCTCCCACCTTTCTGTTAGCAACCAAGCACCTTAATAATTTGCACTATGCAGAAAGGGCCATTCCTGGCAACTCTAAGGTTTGTGGAGTCAAAAGATTAGAGGCCTTGTCACTCTGTCCCCGCCACACCTTCTCCAATGAAAGGCAGCAGTTTCAAAATCCAAAAGGATTCTCCTCACTGAGGAGGAGCTGAAGCAGCACGGGGGGGGGGGGGATTCCAATGTCAGACTCTCGTGTCACAGAAATTGCAAGTGTTTTGAAACATGACTATGAGGAGCCCGGTCAGTGAGAGCTAGGTTCTAATGGGGAATCAAGGGAATAGGGAGGAGGAGGAGGTGTCTGCTGAAGGAGGTCAGGTTTCCTCCGTCCTAGACACCAAAACTTTGCCAATAAAGATCACTGCTTTCCAAGAAGTAATTGTCTGTTGCCTTCCAGGTATAGAAGAAGACTTTTGAATGTCCTGAATCAGAAATTAAGGGATACCAAGGTGTAAAAAGTCACGATTACAGACTCAAGGGTTTTATTGAAGGATAGGAAGTTGTTTAAAATACAAGTCTTCACCTTTGCAATTCAACAGAAATGTGGAGAAGTTCACATTCAAAAGACAGGCACTCAAATGTTCATAGCAGCTTTATTCAAAATAACCCAAACTGGAAATTACCCAAATGCTCATTGATTGTAGTCCAGATAGATAAATCATGATATATTCATACAAAGAAATACGATGCTGCAATAAAAATGAAAGAACTTCAACTCCAACGACATTCAAAAACATGAATGAATCACACCAATATTATTTTGAGCAAAAGAAGGTAGATCTGAAAGAAGACATATATAGAAGTATGATTCAAATATAAGTCAAAGAAACCTACGCTATTAAAAGGAAAGGTGATGGCTCCCTGGGGAGGGTACAATCTTCTTTGCAATGGTTCAGGGACCCAAGCGCCTTCCATCCTGTAGCTCTGCAATCACCTTCGCCCTGAGGTCAACGCTGGACACCCCCTACTTGCAGATTGGAAAAGAAATAAGAAGCAGTGGTCCGTGGAAGAGTTTGAATAAGTCAGTCCAATGTGTGGAATACATGATTTCTCTCACATTCCATTGGATAGAATTGAGTCACATGGCCTCCCAAGGGAGGCTAGGACAAAAGTTAATGAACCCCTAGTTTTTCTCTGCCAAGATCTCCACATTTACAATCACTCCCTTCTTCTAGCTGTTCCATGCTTAACATCTGACTCCACAGCAAAGAAGACAAAGTTCTGGGCATGTCATTATGCGAGAAGATACACAGGTTCCTGAAAGTGAAGGCACAGGTCTATATGGTGGTGCACACCTGCAGTCAGGCCTCCTCTGCAATCTGCAGAAGCCCACACCTGCAAAATGAGACAAGGATGACAGATAGTGGTTCCTGTAGTGTTCTGTGACACGAGGTAGGTTATCCAAGCTGCCTGCATTTTTACCATGTAGCCAGCAGACCAGAAGATTGACACTTAACTGGGGAGCCTTAGTGGCTGGGTCTTACCCATTTTTATATCCATTTCTTTTATCCAAGCCTCTTGGTAATAACAACCAAATTCATTGCCATGTAGTTGTTTTCAGCTCAGAGCGACCCTACGCTGCACCAAGACTCCCGGTATCACCAGTGCTATATACAGATCAGCCCTTATTATGCATACTGTGTAGATGGCACACACTGCTGGCGCCTTGCACAGAGAACTCACTTAGCCTTCACCACAACTCTAAGAAGTGAGTACTAACTGCATCCCCAACTCACAGATAAAGAAACCAAGGCAAAGGGAAGATTAAGAGTCTTGCCCAAGGTCACAGAGCTGGTAAGTGATAAGACTCAAGAGAATCAATGGTCAACAAGTTCCCTGTACAAAGGAGATGGCCAAGGTCAGGAAACGCAGCCAGACATCGCGACAAAATGCCAGTCCACCTCGGGAGCCAA
Organism: Echinops telfairi; assembly: GCF_000313985.2. Lineage (NCBI taxonomy): Eukaryota > Metazoa > Chordata > Mammalia > Afrosoricida > Tenrecidae > Echinops > Echinops telfairi. Next base: position 10,931,867 of record NW_022103951.1, read on the forward strand.
CGTTGAGTCTCAGCCTTGTAAGTACGGAGCTTGATCCAAGCAGGCTGAGCAGGCCAGAGAAAAGCAGGGGAGCAACTGGGAAAGCAAACCAAGCCCAAGAAGTCTAAAAGCTGTGCCTTTGGGGACTTTAGGGCTTGATTTGGTTTTTCTGTTCTCCCCCCCCCCCCATGTTTCATCCCACTCAATAGCTACTAAAACCCTTGAATGACAAATCAACCAAGAAAAAGCCGAAGCAGCTTCAAGTGTACATCGAGAAGCCAATACATGTAATAGCCTGTTCCCCTCATGGTCTTTAATCACAAATCTTGCAAGTAAATGCCATCTTGAACGATCATCTCTCCTCTTACACCCAGCCCGAGGTGAGCGGAGATGGGGAGATGTCCTAGAAGACGGGCAAAGATTTCAAATCAAGCACACAAGATGCAACCTTACGTGACATCTTTTTCTCCATACAATTGGAATTGTTTTAATTAGCAAAGGCAGGGACTTTGTCAGAAGAGCTCTGAGTGGCCTCTGACACCTGAGAAAGCTGCCAGCATCAATTCTCTCACGCTGAAGGCGTTTAACAAAAATGAAGCTCTTAGAAGACCAGTCACAGCACCTGCGCGAGGTCTCTCCCTACACAGTGCCCCCAATGCGGAAGTGCACATTTCTCGGGTCTGTGAAGTAAGAAGCCCTATGGCTTCACATGTGGAAAAGGATTTCTGCAGGAGGTATTCGTGCTGTACATTCCCCTCCTCGCAGCTAAGCCTGGAGATTCAAACTCTCAATAAACATGCACCATCTTGCAAAGGAATCACTTCAGGGGTGGGGAGTGGGCTGGCTGAGGGGGCAGAACTCAGAGGGGAAAGAAAAGAGGAAAATACAGCTTTGCTCCACATTATTAAAGTATAAATAAAGGCTCGAGGAATGGAGTCCAGATGCACGCTGGGGAGAAACATAAATATTGATATTATATTCTAATGAACATTATGTCTCTCAGGCTGTCATCCTTCCTAGAGCTACTAGTGCTTCCTGCCCTTAAATGTCTAGATTTAGGAATCAAGAGTAAGATGGTACCCAGCTGCCGCCACAGACCATTCTGACCAGGGTCACATTAGAATGTCCTGGATAGAAAGGAAGGAAAATTCTTAAACACAGGCCAGACTAACTGGATCGGATGAGACCAGAGGATCCCCTGAGACTATCGCCCCAAGACTCTCTTTAAACCTTGAACCAGAACTATCCCCTGAGACTACCTTGGAGAGAAAGAGCAGAGCAGCACACATATTAAAGAATCCTACCCCGTAAGAACAGTGTTCTCTTCTAAAGGTCAACAAACAAACCTTAAACTATTTACAGGCTTTTCTTTTTTAAGTCATTGTTTTTTGTTGTTGTCGTTTTATTTTATTTCTTTGTTTTTGCTCTATCTTGTTTTTGTCCATATTATTATCTCTGCAGGTCTATCTAGATAAGACAGGC
>NW_022103951.1:10934299-10935373 GCF_000313985.2 Echinops telfairi
GGAATCCAGGACAAATGATCCCTTCAGGACCAGTGCCAAGAGTGGCAATACTGGGAAGGTGGAGAGAGAGTGGGGTGGAAAGGGGGAACCGATTACAAAGATCTACATATAACCTCCTCCCCTAGGGGATGGAAAACAGAAAAGTGGGTGAAGGGAGACATTGGCTAGTGTAAGATATTGACAAAATAATATTAACTTGTAAATTATCAAGGGTCATGAGGGAGGGGGGCATGGGGAGGGAAGGGGGAAAATGAGGCGCTGATACCAAAGGCTGAAACAGAAAACAAATGTTTTGTGAATGATGATGGCAACAAATGTACAAATGTGCTTGACACAATGGATGGAGGTATGCATTGTGATAAGAGTTGTACAAGCCCCTAATAAAATAATTTTAAAAAGTAAAGAACAGTGTTCTATTAAAATAACCTATGCAATTATAAACCAGTGTCTAAAAAAAAAGCTATATGGGACTGGAAGGTCACCATTTACTCTAAAGCAAAAATGAGATGATAAAGGGGGCAGGTACATGAGAATACTGCGAATGGGACAACCAAGGAGACTATTGACACACTATGGGGGGAAAATGTAACTCGTGTCAAGGAATAATTTATATGGGAATTGTCAATGAGAATCTAACTTGCTACGTAAACAGTTCACCTAAGATACTGGTGACCCAAGCTATGTTATTTTTTAAAATCATTTTATTAGGGGCTCATACAACTCTTACCACAATCCATACATACATCAACTATGTAAAGCACATCTGTACATTCATTGCCCTTATCATTCTCAAAACATTTGCTCTCCACGTAAGCCCCTGGCATCAGCTCCTCATTTTTTTTAAGCTCAGTGGCCACTGGGTCAATTTGGACTCATGTCCTTATGTGGATCAGGACTCTAAAGGGTCTTCAAGGCTGAGTTTTTGAAAGCAGAATGCCAGATCGCTCTTCCTCGGTGACTCTGAGTGGACTCAACCATTAACCTTTTGAACCACATAGGAACTGCCAACCCCTCGATTAGGGCTTATTTCACAAAATCGAAATGCACTAAAATCACATTCTTTTTCTTTTTTTT
>NW_022103951.1:10935473-10951911 GCF_000313985.2 Echinops telfairi
CCCTCATCATTCTCAAAACATTTCCTCTCCACTTAAGCCCCCGGCATTAGGTCCTCATTTTCCCTTCCCTCCCCGCACCCCGCTCCCTCATAAAATCAAATTCTAAACAACGTTCTTCTGCCCAATCCAGGCTACAAACATCAGCATAAACAGAAAAGGCTCTGTTACAAATCAGAGCCCCCTGTTACTTAGAAGTTAGCCTGAGCCCGAACAAGGCTTTCGTTTTCTTGTTCTTCTTCTCCCTGTTTAAATGTCTTCTTAACTGTTACCTTAGAAAAGCTCCTCCTTCTAGGTCACACCTGGAGCCTCAGAAGGCAGATGTTTATGCTTGTTGCCAACAGGACCCTCCCCTACAGACCAGCTCCAAGATGTCATAAACAGCCGAACCCCATCGCACTTAAGCTAAAGAAATGGCACTGTGCCAATTGGTCTTAGAAATCTTATGCATGGATTGCTAGTTCTTAGCCTAATGCTCTGTGAGGGCCCAGAAACATCTTCTTCTTTGCCTATCTTCACAGAACAGCCCCAGGAGGGGCTGGTACCGTTTTGCAACCTCAAAGGAGAATTATTACCTGTCTGAGGTGCATGTGGCTGTTCCAATTCATCAAACTGGACGGTGAAGGTCGGTGCCTTTCTCTGTATGTAGATTTGTTCTTCTTGTTCAGGGCCATTTTGATTTCGACTCATAGCAACCACCTGTGCCAATTTTCTAGGCTGTAATCTTTATGAAAGGAATCCTCGGAGCACCGTGTTTAAGCTGTGCTCCCTCAACCACTCCTCGCGAGAAAGATGAGGCATTCTGCGTCTGTAAGGTTACACACTAGGAGACCCTGTGGGGCCGTTCTTCTCGGTCCTAGAGGTTTGCTATGGGTCTGCATTGACTCAACAGCAATGGGTTTGGGTTTTCATCTATGGGAGCAGATCACCAGATCTTTCTCCCACGAAGCCACTGGGTGGGTAGGTTCAAACCAACAACTTTTCGGTGAGCAGCTGAGCCCGTAACAATTGTGCCACCAGAGTTCTTGTGTGCAGATTGCATTTGGATTTTTAAAGAGTATTTGTTCAAACAGCTTTGGCATTTTTTTTTTTTTGCTTAGACAGCAAAATAATTCCACAAGACTCTAAAAAAGGTGCCTACTTCTTCAAGACTCCAACAAGGTCACAAAGCACATTAGACATCTTTGTGAGGCTTAGCTGTCCTACCTCTGACAGCAACACAAAGTGCCGTCACATGGTTGCCTAGGGTGGGGAGAGACATCGGCTTTCCGTAACTTTTCAATGTTGGACCCTCCTCTCTAGGCTGACTTGCCAGGCCCACAATTCTATGGCGGTGGATTTGATTATTTTGGGGGGGGGCTATAGGATCTCTCTGAGTTAGAATCAACTAGATGAAAATGGCCTTGATTTCTGTGTGTGTGTGTGTGTGCTCTGTGTGTGTGTGTAGTGTTTTAAGACAAAATTACTATGCCCCAATGGCCTAGAAGTTAATCGTTTGGTCGCTAACTGAAAGATCATCAGTCAAAGCCCACAAAGAAAACTGAGTGTGCTTCCGTAAAGACAGGGGAGAGTCTTGGAAACCCCATGGGAAGAGTTCTAGTCTGTCCTACGAGAGGGGATCAACGGAAACACAAAACAAAGAATGCGGATAACTCTAAGTCCAAATCCACCTTTTCTCACTAAACCACCACCGTCTCTTACCAGGAGTATGGCAAGAGCATCCCCCCCTTCCACTATATGTTCTCAATAGAATGTTGCTGTTAGCTGCCATTGAGTCAGTTCCGACTCATAGCGACCCTGTGCACAACGGAACCAAACACCACCCGATCCTGGGACCTCCTCACAATGGTTCTTAAGTTTGAGCCCACTGTTGCTGCCACTATGTCAATCCATCTCCTTGAGGGCCTTCCTCTTTACCGCTGCCCCTCTCCTTGACCAAGTGTGATGTCCTTCTCTAGGGACTGCTCAACAGAACAGCCAGAGTAATTCTTTCATTTGCTTATTTATTAACAGTTTTAGGGGCACTTAATCCTCACATCACACACTTCAATAGTTCGATCCCATCAAGAAGAGCTTTACAATCATCACCACAATCAATTTCAGAACATTTTCTACACACATACACACACACAACCATGTTTAAATCACTTCCAAGTCCTTCTTTTAAACTCTGTGTTAATCATGCCAAGGGCAGGCTTGTAACTATCCAAACACTCCCTACTTCAACCACAGCAGAAAGCAAAGTCCTTAAATGGCCTTCTGGACCCTCTGTCATCTGCCCCAACCCCACCCCTCAGACCTCCTCTTCAACTCTTTGCTCATTCCACATCTACAAACTGGCCTCCTGGCTTCCTCTATCACCCCAGACACCCTCTCACTTCAGGGCCTTTGCACTGGCTGTTCCCTCTGCTGGAACACTCTTCCCCCAGCTGTCCACATCATTTGCTACTTCACATCTTTCCAGTCTTTGCTCAATGATGCCCACCTGACCACTCCAATGACCAGGGTAACCCCAGCCTTCTGGATCTCCCTCATGCTGGTCCCCTCCCTTTTCTGCCCCTAGAACCTTCCACTTTCGAAATGGCCTCTTCAATGCCTGTAATGGATTGTGTTTGTGGTCTGTAGGTTTGTTTCTCTCCTTTGGCTCTTGGAGACTTTCTGTAACTTCGGGATGAACCACAAGGAGGGTCTGGCATGCGTCTGCATGGTTAGAGTCTTGGTCAAGTCGTTTTTTTTTTTTCTCTCCATAACAAAAAGAGGCCAAAAGGAAATTCAAAAAACAAAAACTTGCAGAGCTGGCTTGGCTCAGGCATGGGGAAGCCGGCCACACAGCATGGTCTGGGCAGCTGTCTTCTTCCGCCTGACCTAGCATCTCACAGCAGCAGTCAGGTTCTTACTGACCGGAGAAAATGAACAGTCATCTCGAGAAAATAGGAGCGCACTCTGAGGGCCCACATGTCAGTCTCCCTTAGTCTTCTCAGCAACCTGATGTTGAGGTGCTCTTTTCACCGGCATTCTATGATAAATGAAGAAACTGAAATTGGAACTGAATTGTCCGAAGGCATGCCCCTTTGAAGGGAGTGGAGCTGGGATTAGAACGCAGGCAATCTGGCTTCAGAGCTTATATGCATTACCACGTGCTCTCTTGTTTCTCAGCCATTAGATAAGCTAGACTCTGGTCAACCTTACTCCCCCTAAGCCTAAGCAAACTCCAAAGGTAATGCACTCCAAGCAGTTCCTAAAAGAACACAGCGGGGGCCTTGTACAGCAATGTGCATTACAGCACTGTTCTCCATAGCCCAAAGGTGGAAGTAACCTGAGTGGCACATCAACAGATCGAGCGACGAAATGTGGTACCTACGATGGAAAACTACTTGGCCAGCAGGAGAAGGGATGGAGCTGGGAAATAGTATGCTGAATGAAGTCAGTCAGTCATGAAAGGACAAATGTTATATAGCTTCACTTAATCAAAAAGACAAGAACAATGTCTATTCGTGATTTTCAGGAGTGGAAGGGGCGTTAATAGTGATGGAAATTCCAAATTAATTGAGGGTCGGGTGGCACAGTGAATCGTTATCATTGCTGTCAATAAGCTGTATATCTAAAAGAGATGACTTAGCAAAAGTTGTAGGATAGATAGACTTCCAACAATGGCAGAAAGTTAGAGCAGCCGCTAACACTGCCTAAGTACAATCAACCACCTCATGAGACTGTGTTCCTTGATTTGAAGGTTTAGGGTCATGGTTTCATGGGACATTTCAGTTAACTGGCCTAATAGCACAATCAGTGCTTCCATTCGACCTCCCAGTTCCTGTGCAGAGCTTTGTTGTACTGCTTTCAATCTTTTAAGATTCCAGGTGCTATACAAGGGCCTAGGAGGATGACATGTAACTAATCACTTCTTTGAAAAACTCTCTCCTTGCCATGAGACCAGAAGAACTGGGTGGTTCCCAACTCTCATTACTAAACATTTTGATCAAAGATTGCCTAAAAAGAATCATAGTCAAAAGTGGGGCGGGGGCGAGCAGAACAGAATTTCAAATTCTCATGGACTTCGGACCCCTGAAACTATTGTTTGGAGATCACCTTTAAATCTTAAGCCAAAAATATCCCCAGAAGTCTCCTTAAAACCAATCAGTTGGGCTCAAGTAGAAAGAAAATATTTTGAAAAGGATGATGATAACACATGTACAAAGGTGCTTGACACGATGCATGGATGTACGGATTGTGATAAGACCTGTAAGAGCCCCCAATGAAATGATTAAAAAAAAACACAATCAGTTGTAGTTCAGTTTCACTAGTAAAAACATGTCTGCCTCAAACATTTGAATTGTGGAGCTGGAGAAGAAGGTTGAAAGTACCCAGGACTGCTAAAAGTAGAAACAAACCTGTCTTGGAAGAAGTACGGCCAGAGTGCTCCTTAGAAGCAAGGATGGGGAGAAAGAAAGAAAAATAAAACCCCCAAGCCAGAGAGTAAAGAGATAAGGTTCTCATCAGGTATCCAAAAAGAAGGAAAGAAACAAGAACTCTGATTCACTGCCATTTGCAAACTACAGAGTCTGAAAATGGACTCTAAGCCCCATAAAATTCACGTGCAGCCCAACATTCCATGGGCACAACGCCAAAGCAGATCCCCCCAAATGAACTCTTTACCCATTCTATGCAAGAAAATTAAAATCGCCCCTATGATTACTATAAGTGGGTATGGCTTGAGCCGTACTAACCTTGTTTCCCTTTGGAATAAGGTTATTAAGACTAAGAGATCAAAGGAATGCTACAAACATATGGACTATCTTGATTTCAGCAAACCATTTGACAGTCACTCACGATGATAGGTCTTGTGGGCAAGGTGGAGAAATGTGGTTTGAACAGGGAAGACGAGGTGCACTTGTGGCTGCTGCACCAATGATACCCCAGGAATGCTGATTAATAGACGTCAACTTGGAAGAAACATTGGTAGGACTGCTTGCCAGTGGGCATTGGCCTTGAATCCATTTGAACAATAATTATATAAAAGACGTGGGTGAGAGCCTAGACTCATGCTTATGATGTCTGCATCAAGAAAAATGCTGTGGGCAGTAGCTGACACAATGAATCAGGATTTTAAACCATCACCACTGATTGGAAACGAAAGAGCAAAGCAAGCAAGATTCAATCTAACAGAGACAACAGCGTCCTGTGATACTTAAGTTCAAAGTACCCTCTGCACAAATGGAAGAGAGGAAAGCTCATGTAAAACAATTGCCAAAGGAAGGGAGGTGGTTGGGTGCATAAAAGCCATCATGCACCAACAGTGCCATGTAATGGTTTAAACCACAAGGGTTACTGCCTAAGGCCTAGTGTGTTGTTCAGCTCAAGAAAGGAATTGGCCTGTTTGTACTCGGCATCATGGCAGCCGGCAACTCGAGTGGAAGGGGGCTGGAAACAGCATTGAAGAACCGAAGTTGTTATACCTAGGTTGAAAAAGATTTAGAAGGGACTGCTGACTAGATAAAAGACGTGCAGAAAAAGAGGCTACAGGCAGATTCCACATGGCTCCAGATGAGAGCTATGACCGACCACCAGGCATTACAAGCCGGCAGATTTCACCTCCACGGAGGCCTAGGACTGGTTGAGAATGGGGACTCTCTACCAATAAACTGGGGACAAGGGACAGGACCATTGCCACTCACAGGAGTCTCAAATGGCCTGGAAATCCGATGGGCTACCATCTGGCACACCTTACAAAAAGAATCTAACTCTGGGTGGAATATTGGATTGATTGAGTGCCAAGGTCTTCTCCAATTTTAAGATGTCAAGATCTCATGCTTCTTATTAAATTCACTTTACTCTCGATTGATTTCACTTTGAATGCCCTGAGGTGCTTCAGAAGGAATTGGGTTTTCAATAGGAAGGAGACCAGGACATTGACTTATCTCATTATACCCAAACCTGTTCAGTCGTGGATTGAGAAATGGGCACTAATATATGGATTATGGTAAGAGTTGTACGAGCCCCCAATAAAATGTTTAAAAAGAGAGAGAGAAAAATGGACATTAATGTCAGGAACAAAAATTGGTCATGCATGTCACAGTCATACATGGAGGTACGTGAGACAGGGTCCTTGACCTCTATGAGCTTACAGTCTGGTGGGAAGACTCCCCCAAACATTGTTTCAATAAATTTAGGCCCTAGAATGAGATCTTTCTATTCCTGAAACCATTCCACACCACAAACTTCTATTGCTTTTATAACCAAGATGGGATCCACGAAGAATTGCTGATGCAAAAACAATTTTTAGGAAGTTTTGTGACTGATGCTTGCACTATTATTTTTTTTTAACAGAATGACCTGAAAAATCTCATGGCCCGTGATTTTTAATAGTGTAAAAGGCAATTTCATCAAACCATCAAAATGAAATGCCTACAATCTCTAGGCCTTGTCTATTTTGTCAATGGGTTGTTAGCTTCCTGATTATTGAGCTTAAAGACCAACTCTACTTAAAATTGCCCTTGTCCTTAAATTCCACCATGTGGGATAGAGTCAGCAAATCCTGAAGACTCTTCGGCTAATGTGGGATGACAAGGGAGAGTTCACGGGACTGTAATCTAAAGGTAATGCTTATTTAAAGTAGACTAGAAGCCCTGGCGACATAGTGGATATGTGCTTGCCTGTTAACCACTAGGTCAGCAGTTTGATTTCACCAACCATGCTGCAAGAAAAAGATGAGGCTTTCGACTCTTGTAAAGACTTACCAGTCGTTGATACCCAGGGTGACCTATTCTGTCCTACAGGATCACTAAGAGTCGGAATTGCCTCGATGGCAATAAGCTTGGGGTTTTGGAGATCTGAGAAGAAAGAGTTTTTTCGGAGAGTATATGTGGACTTGCCCCTTTCTGAGGGCAGGTAGAAAACACTTCCACAGACAAGAGAGACATCGCTATTGTTATTGTCTTTGCAACATCAGCCCAATGGAATCACCAGGATTTCTTAGGCAAAGTATTTCAGCAGTTTGGATTTCAAAGCAAGAAAGGGGTTGCTATTATGAGGAAATTATGACCATAAATTATGAACCATTGAAAAATTGTTCTCTTCTCAGTCATTCTGTGAGGGTTTAAACACAGCTGTCAATGGCACTGTTAGGATCTCAGAAAGCCTCTGAAAATCCGCTGAGCAGAGTCGGGGGAGGAAAAACCTACCCAAAACTCCTGAAACATTCCAGAGAACACATTAACAGAAAGCTTGTTCCAGGGATAGAATGGGGGAATGAGGGGGAGAGCAGTACTATTTGCACAAAAGTTGAATGGATCCACTCACAGGGACTCCGACTCACAGCGACCTGGGAGTGCGGTGGGTAAAGAGCGAAGGTGCTAAGCTGAAGGTCAGCAGTTTGAGCCCACCAGCTGCTCCCCTGCAGAAAGATGTGGCAGCCTCGGATGCCCTCTGGGGCAGTTCTACTCTGTTCAGTAGGGTTGCTAGCAGCATGGGCATTGCCGGAAGCCCCGCCCCCGCCCCCCAAAACGAACAAGCAAACCCACTGTCATCAAAGCGATTCTGACTCATAGAGATGCTAGAGGGTAGAGGAGAATGCCCCCTTTGGGTTTCCCAGGCTGGAAATCTTTACCAGAGCAAAAAGTCTCATCTTTTTCCCAAGAAGTGACTGGTGGATTCGAACTGTTAACCTTGAGATGAACTGCCCAATGTGTAATCCACTGTGCCACAAGGGCTTCTTGGCCATTGCTATACCAAGCCCAAATGATCAGCTCACCAGTATGTTACTTCAACATTCTTCTCAGGGGATAGGGGTTTTTGTGGTTACAGGTTGGGCTGCTAACCCAAGGTCAGCAGTTTGAAACCACCAGCTGCCACCTTCCCTGACACAATTGCTGAAGACAAAATGGATGCATACAAAAATGTGGTGAAGAAAGGTGATAGTGCCCAGCTAGCTATCAAAAGATATAGCGTCTGGGGTCTTAAGAGCTTGAAGATAAACATCTAGCTGAGAAGCAACAAAGCCCACATGGAAGAAGCATACCAGCCTGTGTGATCATAAGGTGTCAATGGAGTCAGTATCAGGCACCAAAGACCCAAAACGAAAAAATCACATTGATGTGAATGAGGGGGAAGGCAGTGTGGAGACCCAACGCCCATCAGTAGTCAATTGGACATCCCCTGCCAGAAGGCTCACAAGGAAGAGACGAGCCAGTCAGGGTGCAGCATAGCACTGACAAAACACACAACTTTCCTCTAGTTCTTTAATGGTTCCTCCCCCCACCCCATGATCATAACCCCAATTCTACCGTATAAATCTGGCTAGACCAGAACATACATATACACGGTTACAGATAATAGTTCAAAACACAGGGAATCCAAGACAGAGAAACCACTCAGGACCAATAATGAGAGTAGCAATACTAGGAGGGTAAGGGAAAGGGGTGGGGAGAGTAAGAGGGAACTGATCCAAGGGGACAGACAACAGAGAAGTGAGTGAAAGGAGACAGCAGTTGATGCACGACATGAAAAAAGTAATAATTTATAAATTATCAGTGGTTCATGAGGGAGGGCGGGTGGGGGAGGGAGGAAAAAAATGAAGAGCCGATACCAAAGGCTGAAATAGAAAGAAAATGTTTTGAAAATTATGATGGCAACATATGTACAGATAAGTTTGACACAATGGATATGTGCATGGATTGTGATAAGAGCTGTAAGAGCCCCCAATAAAATAATAAAAATAAAAGAAAGAAAGAAACTGCCAGCTGCTCTGTTCCTGTGAAGAGTTCCAGTCTCAGAACCCCACAGGGGCAGTTCTACCCTGTCCTACAGGCTCGCTAGGAGTAAGCAACCACACGAAGGCAGCGAGTTTGAGGTGGTTCTTGGAGTTCTGCGGGGGCGAGGGTGAGTTTGCATTTGAGTTTTTTTGAGCGCCTGCTCTGGAGTCTGTAGTGCAAACTGAAAGACTGGAGGTGCCGCCAATGAAGAAAGCCTTAGCAACCTGCTTCCCAAATGCAGCCATTTGAAACTCTTAAGGTGATCGTTACACTCTGACAAGCATGAGATCAGAATGGACTCAACAGCAAGTGGTTTTATGAGAGGGCTTCCAAAAGTCCGTGGAAAAAATGGAAGTGAAAGATATTATGATTTTTCCACAGAGTTTTTGAAGCCCAGTTGTTTCTTTGCTCTAGCAAAAATTAGTCTTCTTACATTGGGAGCTTAGACCTCCTGGGGTCCGTCCACTCTCCAGAACAATAGACAGCATGAGAGTTCTCCCACAACAGCAGAGGGGTCCAAGGTTCAAATCTGCTATAGGATAGTAGCGATTATTTCTAGACCAGCCATGGAACATTATGGCAAGTAGTGATGCGACTGCTATGAAAATTCTGGGGAAATCATTTGGGGAACAGAATGAGAAACATCACGTCTACCATATTCCTGGTCTTTTCCCTCACCATTTAAAGATTCAGGAGATTATCTTGGCTTGAGTTCCCCTAGAACAGTGGTTCTCAACCTTCCTATGCCGTGACCCTGTAATATGGTTCCTCATGTTGTGATGACCCCCCAGCCATAAAATTATTTTCGTTGCTATTGCATCACTGTCATTTTGCTACTGTTATGAATTGGGTGACCCCCGTGAAAGGGTCATTTGACACCCCTCAAAGGGTCGCGACCCACAGGTTGAGAACCACTGCCCTAGAAGCATACCTTAAGACAAGGAGTTGAGTATATGTAGTTTGTGTGAAAGACACTCTCAGGAAGCAGCCACAGGTGATTGAGAGAAAGTATTTATGACACCTATAGCTGGCAGTTAGGAGCCCTGGTTCCCGATTACTTGTTGGGCTGCTAACTGCAAGGTCAGCAATTTGAACCCACCAGCAGCTCCTAGGGAAAAAGAGGTGATCTACTTCTGTAGTAAAGAATCACCATCTCTGAAACACACGGGGGCAATCCCACCCAGTTCTATAGGGTCACTCTGAGTCAGAATGGACTCGTGGCAACGAGTTCTTGTTTTTAATAACTGGCAAAAGATTCCCACCCACAATGTATAAAGTACTCCTACAGGACTGTAGGGAAAACACTAAAACCTTATTGAGAAGTGAGCAGATGTCACGAACAGTCCATTCACAAATCAGATTCTCCAAATGGTCACAAATGAGAAAAGCACAGTGACATGCTACTACATGTCCACCAACATGGCTACAATCCAATGATGGAGATGTGGAATAGCTCAAACTGTTAGACAGTATCTATTAAAGCCAAAATATCCATCCCCTCTGATCCAGCAATTCCATTCCTAGATATAAACCAAGCAGCGGTGTGTACAAAGGCTCACCAAGTTCACTGCCATCGTGCCAATGCTGACTTCATAGCAACTCCCTGTGGGTTTCTGATACTGGAGTAGAAAGCCCAGTCTTTCTCCTGAAAAGGTGTTTTCAAACTACAGACCATGCAGATTGGCAGCCCAACGTGGTACCACTAGGCCACCAGGGCTTACCAAACACCCTGTACCAAAAATGTTCACAGCAGTGAGCCCCCACTAGAAACAACCATCAAGAGAATGGATCAACCAATCAGGGTGAATGCACACAATGACATCTTATTTAGTAATGAGCATGCCACTCTATTCTACCAGACAACATGGACGGATCTTAAAACATGATGTTTAAGTGAAGAGTGGTGTACACTAGAATATACATACTATGTGATTGCACTTACATAATGCTCAAACCCTGGAGGATCAAATTAGAGGAGATGGAAGTTGAGTCAGTGGTTACCTTTGAGGAGGGGGCTACTGCTGGGAGGAGAGTAGGACGGTGATTTCTAGAGCACAGCCATGCGCAGTCTCTTGATCAGGGTGGGTGATTACAGGAGTGTGTTCACTTTGTGAAAATTAACTCAGCTATACCTGTGCCCTTCTCTGTAAATATGTTACACTTTGATAAATATTTTACTTTACAACTCCCTAACTAAATACAATCAGTAACCAAAAAGCCAACATCATCAAATGTCTTTGGATGAATAGCTTGGGGTCTTAGGCCATAAAGAAATTCCAAAGTCTAAGGTTTGAATGATGGAAAAGCTAGACTCACTTCAATTTTATGACCATCCGTCTTAGAAAGCTCTCAAGACAGAGGGGCTGTGTTACTCTACAGAATATGTTTCTTGTAAAGGGGAGCTGATATCAAGGAGTTCAAGAAGAAAATGTTTTGAAACTGATCGAGGTAGCAGTTGTACAGTGCTGCTTGATGTGAGTGAACGATGGAATGTATGATATCTGTAAGAGCTCCCGATAAAATTATTATTAAAAAAATTAAACAAAAACAAAAACCTGAGAGTGAAGTTCACAGCGTTAAAAAAAAATCTGCTGATTCTTTACCTCTCAGATCTAAATATTGATCTGAATCGCTAACAAAAGGAGGGAAAGTAAAATTGAAGTGGACTGGCAGTCTTTAGTGACGTACAAAATACATTTTAAATACACGGGGTGGGGGCGAGAAAGAATGAAAGCTGTCAACACAGCCAAATAACCTTTCCTTCCTGCATCTTCACTCCCTTTCTGAGACAACGCATAGCACTTTCCCTTCTCGCATCTCTCCACCACCCTTTCAGATGGTGGCCCTATCACATACTGCGCAGAGCAAGGCCATGTAATTGACAAGAACATCTCGTGTCACTCCAGCATTCCACTTGCATCTCTGTCTGAATCCATCTTCCCTCCAGTTGCTATGACTAAAACTCCCCAGTTCCTGTTCACACCAATTCCCTCCCCTCCACTGGCACTCCTTCACCTTATCAAGAACTTCCATGTCTTACCTATCCCATTAATTGATCAGAATCATCAATTTCCCCCTTTCTACAGAACCCTGTGTATGCCCCTCCCACCACCCCACCGAGGAGCAAGACTTCCTCCAAGAGTTGCCAGGATCCCCTCTTCTGCCCCTCCAGTTCTCTCTCAAGCCCTCTTCTTTGGATTTGGTTCCCATCCCTCCATCCAAATGGCTCCTACCAAGGCCACTCAGTACATCCAGGCTACCAAACTCAATAGTCCCTTCTCAGTCCTCATCTTATTACGCTCAGAAGCCTTTGGTCAAGTTGACTTGGCCCCTCATTCTTGATTCACCTTCTCCTGAATTTTCTACTGCTCATTGGCTCTTTCTCAACCTCTCTCCTCCTTGACCAGACTTTTAAGGACAGAAGGCCCCAGGCTCAGTTCTGGCCCTTTTCTACTTTCCAGCCACACTGTCGGAGCTTGCAAGGCTTCAGACAGGATCTCACATTGCTATCTCTGGCCCAGATCTTTTTGCCCGAACTCTGGACCCACACAGCTAGCTCACTGACTCTATGTCCCCTTGGTTGTCTAAGACTCTAATATATCACAAACATCACTTGAACTGAAGAGAAAACTATTGATTCCACCCTCCCCACCATCCATTCTCCCCTTAGTCTTCCTCACCTCAGGAAATGTGACCAGGGAACTAGGAGTCCTTAAATCAGCTTTGTTTTGTTTTCCTCCACATCCAGCGCCTAATCCAATCAGTCATCACCATCAATTCTATTTCCAAAATGAATTCGGAGTTCAACCAATTCTTACCAGCTACCAGTCACAATGGTCAACTGATCCATTAGTCTCCAGCCCTTCCTCCAGGGTGACCTTGCTAAAATAGACGTCAGATCCTGTCACTTCCTGCAAACCACTCCCAGAGTGCTCTGAGGCAACAAGATGCAGTGGTGCTATCCAAGGTTGAAGCAACAGAGCCACCAGCTCGATGAGGAATGGTGACTGGAGGGAGAAGTTGGGGCGGGAGCATAGAGGCATGCAACCTTCCTTAGAGGAAGAGAAAATAAAAGGTGCTTTATCTTTAGGGTTCTTCTCCCTTTTAAACTCCCTTGGCTTCCAGCCATGTCAAAAGGAGATGTACGATGTAACAAATGCCCCTGGTGCCTCAGCCATAGCTCCTCTGCTTTTCCCAATGGTCGTCTAGGTACATTCTTGTACACACTATGGGCTTTTCGCATCTATCTGACTAAGACAGGTCTCTGGTCCTGAGAATATGCTGGAACCACCCATGAGGTGGGCCCCAGAAGCCAGGGAGCTCATGCTCCAGTTGGGAAGTTAGGGGATAAACATTCTCCCTTCCTCGCTTCTCAGTGGAACAATTTCGAGGTATGCTCTCAGAGAGTGCCTAGCTAGGCTGAATCCCAGTTGCTCAATAACACACAGTGCTGCCTTTCCTGCCTCTTCAGATGTATTTTCCTGCTTCTGCCTTGTGCTTCCTGGGATTCCATCCCAGGTTCACGACTTGCACCAAAATCCTTGTCTCAGGCTCTGCATTTGGGGACACACGAAGTAGGGCACACGGTCTTGTGCATTGCCACCCAAAGGCCATGCCTTTTACAACATCAAACAAGGACAATGGCATCCTAAATACATACAGGTAAGAAACGAGGTCTTGACTTGGGGGATAGCGGTGTTAGAAAGATGAAAAAAATCAATTTTAAGTTTATCCTTGGATTTTTTTTAAATGGCCAGCTATTGGTTGCCTTGAGCTGATTCCAACTTAGTGCCATCTCATAGAAGTTTCAAGGCTGTGACCTTCTGGAAGCAGTTTGCCAAGCCTGTCTTCTGAGGTACTTCTGAGACGTCTGTGCTTACTCATTGAGGCCCTCGGTGCAAAAGAAGGAAGCACTGCCCAATGCCACACCATCGTTACAATCATGCCTATGTCCGAGCCCATGATGCAGCCCCTGGGTCAATTCCTGTCCTTGAGGGTCTTCTTCTTTCTCATGGGCTTTACCAAGCATGATCTCCTCCTGCTAACGGGCCCAAGGGTGTGATACAATATCGTTGAGCCCCCTCTAGTTATTCATGGAGAGCCCGGAGGAGGGATGGTTACACATGTCTGTGAACAGCAAGGCAAGATGAGCAGGTCCCAAGGACCAGCCTCCCTGCGTGAGGAATGCAAGGCTTTATACTCCTTTCCAGAGTTAGAGTCTCGGAAACCCACAGGGGAAGTTCTACCCTGCTCAATAGGGTCACTATGGGTTGGTATCGACTCCATAACAGTGAGTTGGGAGGTTTTTTTGGATGGTCGTTATGAGGTGAAACGATCTCGACAGCAATGAGTTTGTTGATTCTTATAAGGAACCCTGGTGGCGAAGTGGGTTACAAATCAGACTGCTAAGCACAAGGTGAGCAGTTCAAACTCTTCCCATCAGCAGGAAAGGGAGGAGGCGTTCTGCTCCTCTAAAGCTTTACAGCCTCAGAAACCCGCAGAGGCAGTTCCACCTGTCCAATAGAGTGAAGAAGAGTCAGCACTGACTAGATGGCCCTGAATTGTGAGGGTTTTATTTGCAAATAAATGTACATGAAGAAACAGTGTATTATCTCCCTTAACTTCTGAACACACAAAATATCCCTTAACTGTACGAACACACAAAAGGAGACCCGTTTTTTCTCTATTACTCACTAGTTTGCAATACAAACAATTAAACGGCTTTGAAAGGACGGTGTTAAAATCAGGGCACACAACTGCCCACAGCTGCCTCAAAAGTCAGGGGCAATGAGGCATCTGCTGCTCCTGAACTGAGTTTTCCTCCTAGGAAACCTAACTCAAGGGGTGAGACACACACACACACACACACACACACACACACACACACACACGAAATGAAATGCAAGCACCTCTCAAGTCTGGGCAACTCACCCCTACAGCCCCAGCCCCTTTGAAGTGAAATCATCATTCACCCCAACCACACTGCCCAGACCTCTGCGCTGTGGAAAGTGAAGGGTCCTTCCCTGCTGTGCCATTGAGGTAGAAAGGAAGCAGGATTAAAGCGCTCACTTCCAAGTCCCCAAAGTAAAATATGACTTGGCCTAAGGCAGTCCTAATTCTTTCCAGAACTCATCCCCGGAATTGCCCTTTTAAACAACCAGTCATTAACCCAACTCCGGGTCTTTTATAGCTGCGAAAACCGAGCGCGCACATCATTTATTCATTACGCTTATTGTTATTGTTATTACAGAAACGCGGCAAATTCCCGAGGCGGGGTTCAAAGAGAGGGTCCCAGGAGAGGTGGGGGTGGGGGTGGCAGGTTAGGTGGGGGGTGGCGAAGAGGCCTGGGTCAAGCAGTAGGGCCAGGTGCTTGGAAAACGGGGTGGGGGGGCTGGTCTCCCATGCGCCCCCACCCCGCGCTTTCCAAGGCCAGCGCGCACTGGCGCAGCTGCTGCGGCAACCAAGGACGCCACTTATGTAAGCCAAAGTCACTGACATCGCCTTCGCCATGAGCGTAGAAGCCAGAGTAGGCGTCCAGGGACTGGCATGCCGCTGGGGTGGTGCTTCTACAATATGGGCGACTGTCTGCTTGAGGACCAGGGTATGGGTCCCTCTGAGGGTAGATGGCACAGAAGGGCCATTTAGGGGGAGCCCTGCGCGGAGGCAAGAGTGAAAGGGTGGAAAGGGGGCCCAAAGGACTCCCAGACCTCAGCCTCACCCCCTTCGCCAGCCCAGCAGAGCTGAGGAGTCCTTGCCTAAATCCCGGTCCACCTCTGGGACCCTGGTGAGCAGAAGGCACAGAGAGCCCTTCAGGGCTGCTCAGAGCAACAAAGAGGCCCTCAAGTCTCTTCCCTCTCCCCGGGGCCCCAGACCCCTGTCTTCCACCCAGTTCCAGCAACCACGCTGGGCCCATAGGGTTGGAACAGCCCTCTCCAGAGTTCACTCTAAAAGCGAGCAACGCCACACTCTCTGTCACACACATTCAAAAGGTACAAGTTCGGGGCTCGGCGCAGTCCTGGAGGTCACAGCAAGAGTGACAAAACCGGATTGCAGAAGTCCTGAAAACACACCCACCAGGACGGGAGCTCCCCGAACTCGTCCGTGGAGCCCCCCAAACTCGTCCGTGGTGCTCTAGGCGGGGCTGCTGCAAAGCCCCAGAGTGGCACTCTAGAGATAGGGAGGTGGAGGGCACACCCCAGAGGCGACCCTCAGACCCCTCTGCCTATGTGCTTCTCAGCGCGCCCTTGGGGCCCCCTCTCCATTCACTGCCTCCCTGCAAGTTCCAAAGCGGCCCTTCAACTTTCCCTGCGCTTCGTGCGCCTCCTGACCCAAGTCTAGCCAGGCCACCCACCCAGGGACAGGGTGGGAGGGAGCGGAAGGTGCGAGCTGCGGCGAGCGCGCCGCCGAGGGGATGGGATGGCCGCGGCCACGGAGGGCACGAGGGCGCGGCCCGGGCGGGGACGGGCGGTACTCACGCACTGCCTCCTGCTTGGGGTCCAGCGTGCCCAGGACGCGCTGCACGCCGCCCAGCTTGCTCTGCAGCGCCCAGACGCGGCGGTGGGTGAGCTGGATGTCGCTCTCGAGCTCCTGGAAGAGGCTGCACGCGTGCCGGGCCACGTCCGAGAGCTGCCGGAGCACGCGGGCCAGCGCGGCGTTGCTGACGGCGCACAGGTCCAGCATGAGCAGCACGGCGG
>NW_022103951.1:10952245-10963044 GCF_000313985.2 Echinops telfairi
CCGGGCCGGGCGCCGGGCGCCGCTGCCGGCACAGCCACTGGGGCTCCACGATCCGCTTGGCAAAAGGCATCCTGAGCCGGCGGGCGGCGACTCTCTGGGCTCCGCGGCGAGCCCCCTGGCGCGCGGGTTGCCGGCGAGTCCACCTGGGCAGGGAGCGGACTGGAGTCCGGAGCGGGTGTGTTCGGCGGGTTGGGTCTATGGGGGGCTTCTCGCTCACCTGGCCTCCTCCTCGCCCCCTGCAGAGCGGTCCAGTCAGTCTCCTCTGGGTGCACGGGTCCCTGGAAAGGGTGACAAGCACGGGTTGCAGGAAGCCCGGGGCGCTCCGGGGCTTGCCTCACTTGCTTCCAGCCGTGGCCGGCTGGCTCAGCTCCATCGTGCCTGCGCTTGCCTCCGCCACCCCTGCCGGCGCTGCTGCCGCTGCCTATATAAATGGGTGTGTGAGTGAGTGTCTGTGTGTGTGTGTGTGTGCGCGCGCGCGCCTGTGTGTGCACGCGCGTATGTGTAGATGTGTGTGTGTGTGTATGTGGGTGGGTGGGAGTGTATGCGCGCGTCTCAGTTTGAAAGTACCCTGGCGCAGGCCTCTCCCCGCGCACCCCTAGGTCGCTCCGGGGAGCGAGTGCGCCCCGGCTCTCTCCCTCCTGGGCGGGGAGGAGGTCTAGGAGAGGCGCTCGGAAAACCCGGAGAGAAGAATCCGCCTCCAGCCCAGGCGCAGGAGGCGACGCGGGGGCGACGGGGCGGGCACAGGGCGGAGGGGCGGGGTGGAGACCTGGCCGAGGGGGGCGCAGCGCCCCGCGCTGCCGCTGGGAGTCACTGGTGGCCTCGCTGCGCCAGAAGCGTTCCAGCGCTAAACCACTTCCTCGCGTCCAAGGGGTCAAACAGGAGACTGTCAGCTCAGCGCAGTGGGTGAGGGTGGGTGTCCCCAAGTTGGGGGTGGGGGTGTTGGTAGCGAGAGGGGAGAGAAGAGGGTGGGGTCTTGAAGATGCGGCAGACATGGCCTGTTGGAGCACGTTGCTTCACCGAATTCCAGCCCTGGGCAACCCTTTGGGCTTTTAGCAGGGAACATTGGGCTGCTCTTCTTAGTGCCCCATTGCTGTGAGAGCAGACTGCTGGAAAGGGTCGCCTGGGTGCTGTTTATCTCGGTTCCCAGGCGTCGCGTGGCCACCAGCGCTGGGCAAGGGCGCTATAGAATATTAAGAATGAGACTCAAACCACCAATGAGCGAAAACCCCAGTAAACTGCTTGCAAAACTCACTACCACTATCACTCCAGGTGAGCTAAGTTCTGCCAGCCGGTGGTGGATCCTACCCAGGGTTTTTGTTTTGTTTTGTTTTGTTTTGTTTTAAGTTCTCCATCAGAGATACTGGGGTTCATAGAACTTTCCCCCCTTTAGTTAACTACAGAAAGGTACAATTTCTTTCTGTCTTTCTTTTTTTAAAAGCATGCATTTTCAATCGTAGCAGTTTGCAGACTGGAGGCTGTCAGCCTCAGACCTAAAAGAGTTTGGGAAATGTTAATAAAATACATGCTTTCATCCTTACAAAAAAAATATACTGTAAAAATATTTTTATTTTAAAGCCACAAGCCAGATCTTAGGAATGCAGCCTTCATTTCATGTGTCTAAAGAGAACATGGAAAAAATATGTTTTATGGAAACAATAAAGTCCTCCAGACCTGTGGTGATGTCTTCTCCCGGACTCTCACTCTTTCTCTCCCTCTCCCCGCCCTCCCCAGCCCAGCCCCACAGCCAGCAATTTGGACTGGCCAACATTTTTAATAAAGGCTTCCAGAAACCGAGAAGAAGAAAAATCATAATAAGGTGTGTAAAAAGAGATAGAAAGCATGATAAAATGTTCCAACTGATAAGTCTATAAAAAAGGGCAGATTGTGGTTCATTGTACAGTTTGGTTTGGTTTCCAAATGACAAGTTAAAAAACAACCACAACAATATAAAAACCATTTTGGAACAGGTTCCTATAGGATTTTCTCCTTATCTCAAAAATCTAAAATGCTTAGAGCTGACTGTTTTAAAATTTACCTTGACTTTTTCTTATGTTCAGAATTCTGTCCTAGAGTTCTGCTAAGTAACCAAGCCACATAAGCCCTCCCTAAACACATAGAGGAATAAAGAACAACACGGGCATTAAGAGCATCTAACCAGATTTGTGGTAACTGTCTGCCCTGCCTCTCACTCCCCCTCACTCAGCATTGTCCTATTAATAGAATCCAAGGGCAACAGTCTCCAGCTGCATATGGACTTGGGCAAGGAATGCAGTTGCTCTCCTTAAAGGAACTTAAGTTTTTTGGTGAAGAACTTTTCTAAGCCCCAGGTCCCCTATCCAGCAAGGGATATGATAAGAGCTGAGTAGGCCCCAGGTCCCCTATCCACCAAGGGATATGATAAGAACTGAGTAGAAAAATTCCTTAGGCTGGTCCTTCTCCAGGGTCAGGGGTAGGAAGATTACAAGGGGGAGTTCTGTTCAAGGAGAGGCTAACCACCCTAATGTCTAACCCCAAAGTGATCAACACAGACCGAAGTAGAGAATTCAAATTATTCAAAGCAGAGTTCAAAGATGCAACAAAATGAAAACACTCAGCAATATCCTGGGCTCCTAGGTGTGTGCTTTGAAAACAAAACAAAAAAACCCCTTAGATTTTAGCTTTTGATCTCCTTCATCCTCAACACATTATCCTCACTCCCCTGCCTTTGTTAATCTCCAGCAGCCATTCCAAATTCACTGGAGATTTTATTTGTGATGACTTTGAAGGACAATGTCGTTCAAAGTCACAAAAAAGAACACAAATACAAATGATCATATGCCCTGATGTAGATGGATGGGATTTCCTCAGTCCTCAGTAAGGTATGAAGAAAGGTACCTTTAGAAAATGTGATTGTTACATATTCATAACACCAGCTAAATAAAAACAGGTTGCTGCTTCAAGATGAACTCCCAGTCCCACCTCACCCCTTCCTATGCCAAGCCCCTCTTATGCGATTTTACTCACCACCACCCCCAATCTCCTCCACCCTTCCCATATACACATACACAAATTTGGAGCTTGACGCCTGCTTTTTAGATTGGAAATATTGGAATCAATGAAAGCATAACAACCACATGCAATACCCACCCAAGAGCTGTGTTATTATTATTCAAAACCCTGACCATACTGCTTTACCAAGATTTTTCTAACACCAAAATTTCTAATGAAGTCAAGGTTGTTATCTGGAGCCAGATTTTTATACCCAGCTGTGTTAGGAAGCCCTGTCAGCATGGTGGAGTTACGCACTGAACTGTTAACCACAGGGCCAAAGGTTTGCAGCCACCAATTACTCCATTGCAGAAAAGATGAAGCCATCCACACCTATAAAGATCAAAATCTCAAAAACCTACAGAGGCAATTCTACCCTGTCCTATAGGGTTGCTAGGATGGGAATCAACTCAAGGGTAGTGAGTTTAGTTTTCTGTTTTGGTGTATGTTGGTCACATGCCCCACACCTGCCTCCTCACTACCCTTGTACATATATTTACTTACCATGAGCTTGTAGTCAAAGTAGAATTAAAGGGAGCATTAGAAAACGACCACACTGCCTAATTCCCAGTGCTCACTCATGCAGCTTAAAGGCCAGAGCAATTTCCCCATGAGCCCAAGTGTCTGGTCAATAAAAATGTCATTCATTGCAAAATGAATGAAATGGTCTGTGTCATTTTGCCCCATGCTTACACTCCTGCCGGCTGCAGCAGGAACAAGGTCTTTCCTACACAAGGCACTGCCCCCTGGGCCTGATTAGCCTCGAACTTTAACAGAACCAACCAAAGTCAAGTTTCCTCTGGGACCTCACATGTAACAAACCAGATTCCTACCAGGCTTCACCACTGCACAAATGCTCTCTTCTGATTCCAAACATCCCACCATTGATGCTGCCCCAGCAATATTTATACTTTGAAAATAGTTCTTTTGTCCAAGAAATTCCAGGAGCTACCTGGGCACGTTAACATAATCATGTAATTACAGTGACTGACGTTTCCACTTTCCCCATCCAATTATACCTATTCCTCACGGAACCTCTTTAATTCATTCTTTAAAACCCTGCCACTAAGTAAAAAGCTGTTAGATCCAAAATATCCCCATTATTTTTTATTGTGCAAAATTATGAACTTTCCATCTCATCCCAAGCTACTAAAGCTGCATCACAGATGGAAACATACATTGAGTTGATCTAAATGGAAAAGGACCCAAAGGCCCCAAACAGCAATTTGAAAGTAAATGAGGACAGTGTATACATACAATTGAAGGCTATGATAGCTTGGGATGAAAGTTCATCAGACTGACCAAAGAAGAAGAGAAGACTTGAGAATGGGTAGTGATGGGTGGTGGAGGAGTGAGAGTTGCCACGTTTGGGAAATTGGTGGACAGTTGGGTGGGGGACATTCAGGCAGAAAATTTGGGGCCCTTATATTTACCCAACATGCAAACTGCACTTAAAAAGGAAGTTATAGCTCAAAATTTCCACTGAGGCCAAACAAATGCTAAAGGTGAGAGTGCTCAGAAACAAGTAAGCGACCTTGACTGAAGGGTCACAGAAGCTACTGTTCACACATCAGAATTCCACCACTTTCAGGGTCCCCCAGGGCATCCTCCCAAGGTTGATGTGAGTGGCTGAGCATGAAGATGCCCCAACTCCACCTCTTCTTGGAGCTTTGCTGGGCCTTTGGAGGAAACCAGCAGCTCATGCTGGGATGGCCTCTTGTGTGAGGAAGCATGTCATCTTTAATATACATGCTTTGTAGCTCCACATGAGTTTCCCAGTGCCCCTGTATCCGATATAACACAAGAAGAAGACTACATTCCTCACACTTGAAGAGGCTAGGCGTTAAGTTCTGGCTGCTTCTAAGGGAAGGCCCTCTCTCCTTGCCTCTTCCCACTTTCCTCAGTATCTTCATGATCTGCATCCCTCCTTGTAGATGCTGCCTCTTGTTGGTCTCTGTGTGGATGCTGTTCCTTATAACTCAGAAGTGATTGGCTTTAGGGCTCACCCTACAGTGGCAAGGTATTTTTAATGTGACAAAAGAACCTATTAACAAATAGGATGGCATCCACAGGCAGCAGGGTTAGGATGCCAAGGCTTATTTGAGACACAGTTCAATCCATACTATTCAGGCACAAACATTATGTCCCTACACAGTTCAATCCATACTATTCAGGCACAAACATTATGTCCCTAGCCTTCCTCATTTCATTTTGAAACTCAAAAGCCCAGCTTCTTCCAATGCCAGAACCTTGAATTTGGCTTTGTGTACTGGTATTCTCAGGAAACACAAAGGGGGTGGGATATATGAGGTGACTTCAAAAAGCTCATGGGAAAACTCCACTCATTCACTCACTCACTCACTCACTCACTCACTCTTTCACTGCCATTGAGTCGATGTCAACTCATAGCAACCCTATAGACAGAGTAGAACTGCCCCTGTGCCTCTCTGACACTTTTTATGACAGTAGAAAGCCCCATTTTTACCCCCAGCGGTGGTTGATAGTTCTGAACTGCTAACCTTGTGGATCACAGCCCAACAAGTAACCACCACACTGCGATCTCTTAATTCCACTATCCCACGAACGTTTTGAAACTCCCCACTCCCCGGGTCAACATAGCAAGGCACATACATATCATTGGCTGTCTGCTGATAATTATCACATATCTAGCTTTGAGGTGGAAGGAGACAATATTCCCCTAGTGAAGTTTCCCTTTTTCTTTCAGCTTTCGCTGTTCATTTCCTTTCAAAATCCTCATTTAGTCAACCAAGGGTGAAAGGCAGAACTGTCCCTCTGCAGGTGACCAATACGGAGCCCTGAGTAGAAAAAACAAAAGGAATCAAGCTTAAGGGTTTTCCTCAACCACCCCAGAGTGTGTGCCCATGGTGAGAGTCGACCCAGACTTTTTATCTTCCAGAGCAGAGAACTGTTGATTGCGGACATTGTTTCCAGGGGAGACATTTTTACTTTTTCCTTATCATCAAAATGCCTAGCCTCACAGTTTACCACGGCATAGCATTTGGATCGTGCCAAACCTTGACCTCGTCGGAATTGCAAATGTGTAATTCCCACGTAGCCAGCAGAGCTCAAGCAGATGGTGAGAGCAAACAACCATGGCGCCCCCTTCACGTCTTCATTCCTTTAGTTAAGCAACAGATATCCACCGAACGCTTGCTTCCATTTACTGAGTGTGAACATTTATTGGGTGCTCACGCCTCTGTTAGAAGCCAGGAATACAAAGGGAAAGACACAAGCTTCCCTCTCAAAGGTTGCAGTCTTGTGGAGTAGACAGACACGTAAACAAATAATTGTAGTGCACCGCCAAGCAAGCTCTAATAGAGATAAGTAAGTGCTGTTCAGAATCCCAGAGCGATTAGCACTGTCTGGGGAATACAGACTGCAGCAAGGATTCTAAAAGCAGCTCAGGCCCTAGTGCTGGTTCCTAGGGCTTAAAAAATGAAAAGACTATAGCTGAGATAGGGCATTCATGCATTGGTTGAAAGCAAGAGTATGGTTACCATTCAGGGACCCTCCAACCAGCTAGAATCCTTGGGTGGTGCAAAGGGTTGGAGGCTCAAGAACACCCAGAGGTTCCTTATGATGGAAGGGCTGGTGATCTGCTACTGCAAACCCACTCACTGACAATTCTGCTCTGACACTCATGGGGTAGCTGTGAGTCGCCATCGACTCAACAGCCACCATCTCCAACCAGCTACAAAAGAAAATACACTTTCCACTACAATACGCCATTCCCAACCATCTTTTCTGGGTGGCATAGTGG
Organism: Echinops telfairi; assembly: GCF_000313985.2. Classification (NCBI taxonomy): domain Eukaryota; kingdom Metazoa; phylum Chordata; class Mammalia; order Afrosoricida; family Tenrecidae; genus Echinops; species Echinops telfairi. The sequence goes on from NW_022103951.1 coordinate 10,959,054, forward strand.
TTATACATTGGGCTACAATCTGCAAGATCAGCAGTTCGAAACCACTTGCTATGCCCTGGGAGAAAGACAGGGGCTTTCTACTCCCGTTAACATTACAGTCTCAGAAATTAACAGGAGCAGGTCTACCCTGGCCTATAGGGTCGCTATGAGTCAGTCTCAACTTGCTGGCTGGGTGTTTGGTGAGTTTGGGTGTTTGTTCTTACAAACCCCGAAGGTCAAGCAGTAGAAGAAAGAATGTTGAAGTGATAGTGCTTCCCCCCACCCCGCCCCCCTCAGTTGAGTTGTACTTGTCACTCTTTGGCAGGGCTCAGCTTATAAGGGGGAAGTGGCCTTTTAAATAACTTCTCCATCATCAAGGAAAATCTTCTATTGGGTAAGATGAATCCTAGTCTTTTGAGCACAAAACAAGAATGAGGCTAAGCAGCCGTTCCCCAATGGTTCAGAGGCCAGCTCCAGGTATTTGGAACCATCCTGGATTTGCTCTGCAAGCACCCTTCTGTGATCAAAAGCCCCACCACTGGCCCTGACCCAAAGGAGGTGCTTTGGAGGGCAGCAGTGGTCCTGAAGGAAATCAGATCTTTTGAGAGGGACTCAAAGGAGTCAAAACCTACAACTCCCAGGATCAGTCTGAGATTCCATCCCTAGGAAGCACAGAGGCAGCAAACTTTAAACTTTATCAAGATTGTAGTGCTCATTAAGGAAGTGAAATTGAGCCAGATTTGAAGGAAAGCACTGTAGTAATTATAGAGTTATGAAGATTTAAAAGCTATGTGCCTGGGCACGCTGAACACTCCGTGTTTCCTTTAGGCTCGGAGGCATCGCAATTACAGGGCTTAGGGGTAGCAAAGCACCGACTTAGACTCCCCCATTAGTTTGATTAATCACCGATGTTAGTGTAGTCACTGGAAGTGGCTCAGCCCGATTTACATCGTTTCTTAGTACCCCACTTCCTTCTCACCCCCCTCCATTTCCTTTACAAGATCACGGTCCCAGGGAAGAATATAAACCTTGTATTAATGATAAGAAATTCGGTGCAGGAAAGTGAAAACTTCCTGGAGTTTAATGATTTCCCTAAATCAGTGACGGCTTGGCCAAGAGTTATACAATCACATGTTCGTGTTTCTTCCCAGACGGTTAAATGTTAATGGTACAACACTGACACGTTAGTAAATCTAATAAGCAAAGGGGAGAATAAAATCTTTTATGTGGCTGTAGAGTAAGCTAGGCTTGTCATAGGACACTCGCTGGGATAATAATATGTGACACTGCATTGAGTGGGCAAACCAATAATATGAGACATCATGGGCATCTCTGGGTGAAACAAATGGTTAAGTGCTGGGCTGCTGAGAGGTTAGAGGTTCAAATCCACCCTGAGGCACCTGGGAAGAAAGGCCAGGAGATCTACTTCCACAGAATCAGCCATTGAAAACCCTGAGGAGCACAGTTCTCCTCCAACATACATGGCAAGGTTGATAGACAAGAATCTACTCAACACTAAACCTACTGGTTGGGGAGAGGGGCCTGCCTGCCACGCCCATACAGTAGCACACCAAGAAGGAAAAGAGAGAGCAGTGGACTAGACCCCATACTGACATAGGACAGTCTGACTCATTGAGAAAAACTGTGACAACCCTCTGATCGATTTGTTTAACAAATCAACTTGCAGGAATGGTGTGTTGCTGGTGTCCATTAGGTATTTAGAAGTGAAGTTAGTGGACTTGGTGGCTCCACACCAAGACAACCAAAAGTGATGCCACTTTTATGGATCGGGGACACAAAGGCACAAAAAGGTCAAGGCTCTAATTCAAACCCAGCATGACCACGCAGAGAAAGCACTCTGTAAAATGGAAATGCAGAACTCTTGGCATAAAAGCTCTTGAATGAAAGGGTCAACCTTAAAAACTGTGAACAGAGATGACCTTTGATGTGAAAAGAGATTTGGTCAGTGGGAGATTGTAAAATTAAAAAAAGTCACTGAAATTTACTTATGTGGCCATTTTCATATTTGCACATGAACTGTGGGACTCCCAGGATCAAATCTCAGGCAATCAACCAGTGAGACCTCTTAAATTATTTTTCCGGAGCTGTTTTCTTTTTCCACCTCAACTGTAAAGATCCAGGAATAACAGTCCAGTGTGCAAAGCAGTCATTTTTATTTCTCATCCTGTCTCAGGGGTCTCATAATGGGTTCACTGAGAGTCTGGAAATAATGAAGGCTCCCCACGGAGAAACACAAGGCATGATAATAACACCTAGGAGTCGCCTAGAGTAAGGGCAACACCAAGCGTCTACACTTTCTATTTAAGGGGAAACAGAGAATTTAAAAGGTGACCCTCCCACACGATCACCAGTGTACAGATGGAATATCAAGCCACGAAGATGAAAATAAAAAGTTGTCCAAGAATTTTGAAAAAGAAAATGCAGAAAGCAAATGTCTCAGTTACCATCTCATTTCCATCTGGTTTGAGACCGGTTTAAAGGATTTCCTACTGACTTGGGGAGAACCACACCTCTCGTTGCTAGGGCAGTCAGAAGGCAGCAATAAGGAAGCAAAAATTAGAAAAGAGGTGATCTGATTTTTATTTTTAACTCTAATTTACTCTCTGTTGGCTTTTCCAGGGCAGGGGTTATTTTTTTAACCGCCCAAAGACCTTGCGTAGTAATGTTTCTACTGGGGCTAACGTTCAGGTCTGCTTACTCATGATTCCTTTCTTTCTTCCTAACAATTTCAACTTTACTCAGAGTAATGATGGACACTAGCCAATCTATTCACCTTCCCAGACTCCCTTGCATTCAGAGTTGTCCAGCTGATGGACATAGCTCTAGATAAGGAAGTATACTGTATATATTTGGGTATAAGCTGAGTTTTTTTAGCACATTTTTAATGAAGTTTTTGTGGTAAAATTAAGTGCCTTGGCTGATATTGGGGTTGGCTTATACTCGAGTATATACGGTAAGTGGAAATTTGCTAGAGATTGCCAGGAATAGTTTTACTTTCTTGGTAGGTAGAGACTCTACCCCTTCCTGCTTCTTCCTTCTTCATCTTCTGCCCTAGAGAAAGGCCTTGAGGCAAAGGTGGAGGGCATTCAGTGAAGAAGTCACACAAAGCATGAGGATGCAAGCCATATGTCAGGATGGCCAAGTCAAGGGCGAGAAGGTGCTTGAGATCCAAATGATACTACAGAAAGACTGCCACAGCAGAACACATCTTGGCCAACCAAGCCTTGAGGATGATATTCCTGCTCAGAGCAGCCAATCCACAGAGAAGACCACGTAGGCAGCCCCGTTATGATACATGACATCCCTTACTGACCCACAGACCTACAGGGGACAACACTGGAGATACAGTGTGGGAATTCCACCCAATCTGATCCCACCACACCGAGGCAAAACACTAAGGGCGTGCAACAGAACAGCAAGGGGAACAGAATAACGAAGTCCCCAGGGAATACCAAAAATAGACTTTGGGGCCAGGGCTTGGCACCCCATCAGACTCGACTGGAAAACACTCCTAAAGGCCAATAAACAGTCCTTGAACTAACTACAAGCTTTTCTTTTTTGTTGTTGTTGTGGGGTTTTTTATGTCATTGGCTTTTTGTTGTTTTATTGTTGTTTTGTTTTCTTTTGTGGCTTGATTTTTCTGTCTTGTTTTTGTGCGTTATTATCTCTGCAGGTCTGTCTACATAAGATAGGCTGGTTGAAGAATCTAGAGGAGAAAACATTGGGACTGACAGTTCCGGGGGGGCATGGGAAAGGGGGAGGTGGGGTGAAATGAAGTGGTGTTAACAAACCCAGGGAGAAGGGAACAACAAGTGATCCAAATTAGTGGTGAGGAGGGAGTAGGAGGCCTGGTAGGGTGTGACAAGGGTAATGTAACCTAGAGGAATTACTGAAACCCAAATGAATGCTAAGCATGATAGTGGGACAAGAGGAAAGTCAAAGGAAATAGAGGAAAGAGCTAGGAGGCAAAGGGCATTTATAGAGGTCTAAA
>NW_022103951.1:10964293-11023375 GCF_000313985.2 Echinops telfairi
AAATGTGCTTTACACAATTGATGTATGTATAGATTGTGATAAGAGTTGTATGAGCCCCCAATAAAATGATTTAGAAAATAAAGAAAGAAAGATAAGAAAGACTGCCCCATATCTGGACTCCCCTCCCCTCCATATTTTATGAGAAAAATAACCCCATATTTGAATCAGCCTCTATACATGCAGCCAGGTGCAATAGGAGTATCAACTCATTAAAAAGCAATGATCCAAATGCCTTTTCTGCACGGCCTGATATGTTATATACCATATATACTCGAGTATAAGCCAACCGAAATATCAGCTGAGGCACCTAATTTTACCACAAAAAATTGCATAAAAAGTGTGCTGAAAAAACTCAGCTTATACATGAGTATATACGGTAGTTCTTTCCCTCTATTACTTCATGTGTTGAATTAAGTCAATTGATTTTCTAATGGTGAACTATCCTTGTATGCCTGGCAGTAAAGCATCAAGCTCGCTTGGTTATGATGTATGTTTTTAAAAAATATATGTTATTTGATTCTTTTGTCTAGAATTTTGTTGAGAAATTTTGCATCTATATTCATAACGGCTACTGGTATTTTTTTAAGTAGGTATGCATGCAAGTTGTCTGCAAATAGGTTAGTGCTAAGTTCCCCACAAACATGCAGTGTGTGCCAGGCAAAGGGGAGAACACCTTCCAGCTGTGCCTCCTTTCCCACTGGGCACCTTGGTTGGCTTCTGCTCAGGGCATGGCCACACATGTGCAAATCAGCCAGCAGGGACTGAAGGATGACCAGCTTTCTAAGATCAACAAGGCTCCCAGCACTGCTGTATGTTCTTCCTGGACAGGAATACTGGCTTATACCACATTCAATCAAAATACCACCCCTAATAGCTTCACCCAATTGGCTCCTCAGCTGAACACAAGTAGCAAATATCTAAACCCAACACCCTTCCTGATACAAACACTCAACAAAATATGAATAGAAAGAAAATTCCTCAACATAACTGAATGCAGATATACAATACCAACAGTCAATAGAATGAAAGCACTTCCCCACCCCCACCACGTGAATGGGAACAAGGATGCCCATTATCACCACTCCTATTCATTACTGTATGTGTCGTCCTAGTCAGAATAGGGCAAGGAAGAAAACTAAGAAGCACCCAAATTGGCACAGAAGTAAAACTGTATTTTTAGAAGATAGTTTCCTATACATAGAAAATCCCAAACACTCAGCAACAAAATTATTTGGTGTATTGGGCTGCTAATTGCAACATCAGCAGTACAAAACCACCAATGACTCTGAGGGAGAAAAAAGAAGCTTTCTACTCTTTTAAAGAGTTATAGTCGTGGAAACCCACAAGGACAGTTAAACCTGGTCCTATAAGGTCATCACTAGTTGGACTCATTTTGATGGCAGAGAGAGAGAGAGAGTTAAAAGATTCAGCAAAACAGTTGATTATCATAAAAGATTAACATACAGAAATAAAACATACTCCTCTATACTAACAAAAAGAACTCTGAAAAGGAAATCAGGAAAAGAATATCATTTATATAACCACTCAAAATATTAAATACTTAGGAATAAACTAATCAGAGATACGGAAGATTTGTACAAAGAAAACCGCACAACATTGCTACAAGAAACCAAAAGGGAAAAAATGCAAAATGCATTGCTAGCAGGTCAATCCCAACGCATAGCAACCATATAGGACAAAATGGAACTGCCCTGTGGGTTTCCTAGCCTCTAAATCTTCAAAAGAGTGGACAGTCTCATCTTTTTTCCCATGGAGGGACTGGTGTATTTGAACTGATGATCATGTGGTTAGCAACTAAATCCCTAGCTACTATAATACCTACAGACATAAAAGAATATACCATGTTCATGACTAGGTTACCTTAATGTAAAAGGGAACCCCATAAAAAAAAAGGAACAGAAATAAGCTGCACTGGGTGGAGCTTTCATAATACACATTTTCCCCTGTAGGCAAGCATCCAATAACTGGCTTTGAGTCGGTGCACCCAGTGGCTTCGCCTAGGAAGGTTCTTTCTGGTCACAGTGAATTTTTCCTTAAAAGCAGTTTCACTCAAACCTCGTTGTTTTTTTTTTTGGTGATGACAGATTTAAAAGAACATCCTGTGGCTGTGAAATTTTGTTTCCGGCTCAGGAAAAATTCTGCAGAAACTGGTGTGATGTAGAAAACAGCTTACAAGGACAGTGCTATGGGTAAGCTCAAGTGTACAAGTGAAAAAAGGTGAAATGTCGATTGTTGACAAACCTCATTCCAGATGTCTGCCAACTTCCTGAATGTACAAAAATGTCAACTCTTAGTGTTTTTGGAGTTCATTCCACCAGGTCAGACTGTGAATCAAACTTTCCATTTAGAGTTTCTAAAAAGATTGCATAACAGTGTGTGACAAAAAGGCTTGATTTGTGGCAGACGAGATTTTTGTGGCACAGAAGGCAGGACTGGCTTTGCCACCATGACAATGCACCTGCTCACGCAACCATCTCAGTGTGTCAGTTTTTGGCACACACACACACACACAAAATAAAAAACCAGCGTGCCTTTCTTGCTCCACGCACCTGACTCACTGACCTGGTTCCATGCAACTTCTTTTTGTTACCATGAATGCAGAGGGACATTAAAGGACAACAATTTGAAGACTTGGAAGAAGTGAAGTAAAAAACGAGGAAGGTGCTGTCAGCCATCCAAACAGATGAATTTGAAAATTGTTTCCAAGAATGTAATCGCAGATTTGACGAATGCATGAAGTGTGATAAGATTATGTTGTTTAAAAAAATAAAATACATAACTTTGAAGAAAAATGTATCCGTTTTTTTTGGGGGGTGGGGGTTTACCCTCTTTTATTATGAACATGTTAATACCACCCAAAGCTATCCACAGATATAATGCAATCCCAATTCAGAGTCCATCGTCATTCTTTGTTGTTGTTGTTGTTAAGTGCCATCCAATCAGATCTGCAGTTCCTACTCATAGTGATCCTATGTACAACAGAATGAAATACTGCCTGTTGTGATTGAGCCCATTGTTGCTGCTACTGGGTCCATCTGTCTTGTCAAGGGGTTTCCTCTTTTTCACTTCACTGAGCACTTTTCCTGGGACTGGTCCCTCCTGAGAGCATGTCCAAAATGTGCCATCCTCACTTCTAAGTGACATTCTAGTTGTGCTTCTTCCAAGACAGATATGTCTGTTCTTTTGGAAGCCCATAGTCCCGTCAATATTCTTTGCCAGCATCATAATCCAAATGCATCAATTCATGTCTGCAGCACTCCCTTTAGTGCTTGGTGAGTACATTTGAGGAGTAGTTGTAGGAACTGCATTTCTTTGAATGAGTACAGATAGTATCCTATCATAGACCGCCTTTTACTTCAAGATAGATCTTGAAATGACCTTTTGACAATGAATGCAATGCCATTCCTCTTGAATCTGGAAGCTCTGCTGGAATCTTTTGACCTTGGGTGACCCTACTGGTATTTGGATATACTAGTTACATAGCTTCCAGCATCACAGCAGCCCACAAGCCAGCAGAGTATGACAAATGGACAGACAAGCGGTGGTCATCATTCTTGAAAGAGATGGAAAAACTCATCATCAACTTTATATGGGAAGGAAAGAGGCCCTGGATACATACCTAGAACACTACTTAAGAAAAAGAAGAAAGTTGAAGATCTCACATTTTTCTCTCTCCAAACCAACTACACAGCCATGCAAGATTCGAGTGGTTAGATTTTATGTCAATTTGAACCTGTGTGAAAATTGAGGTAGAGTCCAACCTATCAGGTCACAGCCTGGTGATGCCTCCTTAGGGCTGTGCCTCTTTATAAGAGAGACACTGGGAACGCCCCTCTCTCTCTGTTGCCCTGTGCCTTCCTGCTTGCTTGGATTCTGTGTCTGCCTTCATGGGTGGCCTCATGTGGGAGCTGTTGGTGCCCTGCCATATTCCCACCAACATTACATTCACTAGATCTGCACCCACTGGCCTGTGATTTCCCTGCCTCCGACTTCACCTTTCTGCCTCATCGGCCTGCAGCTACATGCATCTGAAGAGGGCTTCGGCTAGCCTCTGACCAATGGACTTCAGTTGGACTGGGCTGGATACTTTCTTGATCTAAAATGACTTCTTGATATAAAGTTCTTTCTTGTACCTATATGAAATGTCACTGGTTCTGTTTCTCTAGACAATCTAACCTAACACAATAGTCAAAACAGCCTGATATTGGTACAATGACAGACACATAAACCAAGGAACAGAATTGAGAACCCAGAAGTAAATCTAGCCATTTGTGGTTAACCGATCTTTGTCAAGGAGCAGAAACGCATTAAACGAGGGAGAGATGGCCTCATTAACACGTGGTGCTGGCAAAACTAGATGTCCATTTACAGGAAAAAATGAAATAAGACCAATACCTCAGACCGCATACAAAAAATGAATTCAAGATGGATCAAAGACCAAAATTTCACACCTAAAACGGTAAGGATCATCAAAGAAAAATAGATAGACTTAGGGGCTGTAATGCATTGGCATAAATAAACCGACAAATATAATTTAAAATGCACAAATTGCAGAAGACAAACCAGAGGAGTGGGAGCTGCTAGAATATCTGACTCTTCTGCACATCAAAAGATTTCATCAAAAGAGTAAAAAGATTTTGGCAACAACATATAGCGCCAAGGATTAACATCTAAAATTTATAGGAAACTTTAACGCCCCAAGAACATAAAGACCAATTAAAAAGTGGAAAGAGACATTGGGGTGGGCAACAAATATAAAGGAAAGTTCTTAATCATTAGCCATTAGAGACATGCAAATCAAAGCAACTATGAGATATAACCACACCTCAGCATTAATAGCAAAGTTAAAAGAAAAACAGAAAACAAAATTCTGGGAGGAGATGGAGAGATTGGAATTCTCATCGTGCACTGCTGACGGGATTGTAAAATGGTACAATCGCTGTGGAAAACAATATGGTGCCTTCTTAAAAAGCTGGAAATATAAATACTATATGATCCAACAACCTCATTAGATATTTATCCTAGAGAGCTATGTTCATTCTAGAACTATTCACAATAGCAAAATATATAAACAACCTAAACCTACCTGCCCATCAAAGGGAGTCCTGGCGGTGTAGTGGATACACGTTGGGCTGCTAACCACAAAGTCAGCAGTTCAAAAACCACCAGCCCCTCCTTGGGAGAAAGGTGAGGCTTTCTACTCTCATCAAGATTTTCAGCCTTGGAAACTCACAAAGGCAGATCTCCTAGATATTATAGGGTTGCTATGAGTTCAAATTGGCAGTGAGTTGCATGCTTATCAGTGGAAGAACGGATAAACAAACTATGGTACATACATACAATAGAATGCTATGCAACAGCAAAGAATAACAACCGCTATGAAGACACCTCATAACACAGATGAACCTGGAAGACATTGCTGACTGAAATTAGTCACAAAAGAACAAATATTGTATAAGGCCACTGTTCTATATAAGTCAATGAAAGATTTTCACACAAAAAGGGAGGACAAATCACTAACTACAGGACAGGCACATATTAACTAAAATGAAGGGGAAGGCCATATACAATGATAAGGAAGATATCAAGGCAACAAAAGACACTGGGAGGCGTGTAAATGTTAAAGGCAAGAGAGAGAAATACCTTTAGATCCACCATCCTGCGGTAACAGTAAGAATAGTCATCGATGAGTGGATACATAGACATAAAAGTTGAACAAGTGCAGGCAGAAGAATGGGCCTATCCCTGTGAATATGTATCACCTTAGCACAACGAAAGAAATGTGCAATGATCCAAAATAAAGGATACTTGGACTCTAGACCTGGTTCATGTATTCATTCAATACATGTTATTCAATAAATGCTTTATGTACCTGGGACAATTTTAGGCACCAAGGAATCATCTGAAAATTAAGCAAAACAAAGATATGCTGTCGTGGGAATAGACCATTAACTCAATATTGAACAATCATTTGTTCAATAATAAATGGATTTTGTTTGAAGGGGCAGTTCTAATGGGTTCTTAAACTTAAAATAATTAAAAAAAAAAAAAGGAATGGAGTCCATAAATCGTGCTATTGATCTCCATTCCAGCTCCCTTTTTCCTAGGCAGTGCACCCTTCCTCAAGCTGCTGTGGATGTTGGATGCTCACAGCTACACCCTCCTCCGGAGAACTTCCTGTAGTTCACTGGAGCCACCTGGAAGGGCAGTTCATGGTCAATGACTCAATGGTTCACGACACAGCAACCTCTTTGCAACTATTCACATTGCAGAGCTCCATGTGGCATCCGCCGGAGGCTGACTTCCTATCTGGACTTAGGACCTTCTGCTCATCCCAGTTTCTGTACACCTCAAAGGTTCCTCGTGATTTCAGGCTCTGCTAACAGGAACCCTTACCCAAGTCACTACCTATTTCCAATTTTTTAATTAATAAAGAATCTAAGGGATTTTTTTGGTTTGGGGGTTTGTCTTGCAATTCCTCTCTTTGAATAGATCATCTGAAATCTTTCCAGTTTCCATTGAGGTTAGAAATTAGAGTGATTTACTTAGAATTCACAGTTTATCGTCACTAACTAAATACATACAGCTAGCCTACCATGCTGGTTCTCAACAGTTTAATATCCTAATTGTGTTAACTATTAGTCATAAATAAATGAACATGCACCCTCAATTGATCACTGGATAAGAAAAGATGTATAAGGATTTTTAAGAGTGAACTCCAAATTCATAAGGAGTTTAAAAACAAGAATAATGATGATCATCTCATCTTGTTCAATATCAGGATGCTGATGGTATCTCAACAATTAAAGTTAAAGTTGTGATGAGTAGATCATTCCACAGAATCAGCCACGTTTTCTGGATTCTCTAAGCCAAAGAGTCATGGCTGCTGGGGGCAGGCAGTCCCACCCAGACAAAATGATGTGGATCTGCTCCAAAGCCACCTAGAGCGGTGGCCACAGCTGCCCACTCTACACATTTCACTGGTGTGGCGCTAAGGGCTTGGGTCCTGTGTTCCCACCCCATGCTACCTTCTGGGGCCACTGTCTGTTCACCTCGACCCTCTCTGCCCTGCACAGCTGTCCACAGCTTGAATCCAGGTCCTTTCATTCCTTCGAGGGATCCCTTCCTTCCTTAGCTATTGCTGTACAATTTTTTATTCACAAGTTCAAATTCCTCCCCAGATTGAGTTCTTTGGTCACACACACCCCCATCCCTGGACTGGGGATCTGTACCTTATTTGTCTGCCTTTTCGGAAGTGTCTGTGCATTTGTTCTCAGGTGGTCCTGTGGGTGTCTTTAAGAAAATGGTTGTGTTAGTCTGGGTAGACTAGAGAAACAAATCCATGGACACACGTGTGTAAGAAAGAGATTTATATACAAGAGCAACTGAACATTGAGAAAACTTCCCAGCCCAGGCAAGATCAAGTCCATAAGTTCGATATTAGCCCATATTTCTGATATCGATCTATAAAATCCTCTTCAGACTCATGAAACACATACAATGACACCGAATGCAGAAGATCACAGGCCAGTGGGTAGAAAGTCTTTGGATCCAGTGTCATTGGAAACATCTTAGCGCTGGCAGAGGTCTCTCTGTGGCTTCTCCAGCTTCTGAGGTCTGGTTGTATCCATGTGGATTGTCTTCTGCAATGTCTCCCAGGGAGTGGCAGAGAGAGAGAGGTGTCTTCCACCTCCAAGGAGGAAGTACCAGATTTCCCAGCATTCTCAGGAGAAGACCATGTCCACAGAAGTCTCATTGGCTATCTCCAGATTGACACCAGACACCACACCCACACACTTAAACCCTAAATTGACACAAGATTAGGTGACTACCACAATGGTTATATGATTTGTCAGGGAATTTGTTCGAATAAATCATTCCTCTATCAAAAAAAATTAAAGTTGAGACTTCCAAGAACAGGAGGGCAAGGGCAGGGAGAAAAAGGGAGTGACGAGACAGGGGATGGGTGTTAATTTGGGTATAAAGGAGGATGGTAACTCACATGAGGGAGAAGAGCAGGTAAAGGGTCAAATTTGGGAGGTTAGCTTAAGTAGAAAGAAAATGTTTTGAAAAGGGTGATGGCAACATATGTACAAGTGTGCTCAACACAATGGATGATGGATTGTGATAAGAGCTGTAAGAGCCTCCAATAAAATGATTTTTAAAAACTTTGGAGGGGGGTGTTGATTAGTAATTTAAACTGTTGAATACCAAGTTGATGATCCAAAGTGTAAGCTCTCTTCTAATTTACAATAAGAAAAAAATCAGATTACAGTTAGAGCATACCCTGATGATTCCATCATCATACATTTACATTTATGGAGAAAATGACTATCCACACTGATTTGTTATGCCTAAAATAGCACTGAAACTTGGCTCTCGTATTATGTTTAAAATCTCCCCAAACATATAATATATAAATGAAAATCACTATTGTCACTTTTGGTACCTTAATATAGATGGACACTTCCACTGGATTATTAAGATACACCCAGTCTAAGGACCACACACAAAAATATATATCAATTGAAAATAATTTTGTTCACACATTTGTCTTCTTATGTAAGTAATTTGAATTAAACCATGGAGCACGTAACTTGTTAAACGAAAATATCAAAATGTGCCTTTATAAAGTATAAGTATTCGTAAAAATAGCATCACAAAGAATTTTCTAGTTTAAATTGTAATTACAGTATTTGTTCATCTAAAATTATGCTATATGTGCTTAAAATTGCATCTTTTTTACCTACCATACAAAAAGGAGAAAATTATGTTTTTATCACATTTTAAGGAACTAGGAAGATCACATGTCTAAAGGAGGTTGAAAAACAAATAACTCACCTCCGTCGAGTCAATTCTGACTCATAGCAACCTTTTGAGCTCTGGTTGTGCATTGGGCTGTCAGAAACCACCAGGATATCATAGGGACAAGGATGAGGCTTTCTACTCCCCCAAAGAGTGACAGTCTCAGAAACCCACAGGGTCAGTTCCACACTGTCCTACAGGGTCCCTATGAGTCAAAAGCGCCCATAAAACAGAAATGCTGACATAACTGATCTCTAGGGTATGGTTGAGTAACTATGATTCTTTTATCTGAAGTTGAACTTGAAATTGTAACCTTTTATTTATCTTTCATTTTATTAATAGGTAAGTAGCTCTGGTGGCTTAACGGGTTATACATTGGTCTGCTAACCACAAGGCTGATGGCTTAAAGTCATCAGCTGCTTGCAGGGAGAAAGATGAGGCTGTCAACTTTCATATAGATTTACATCCTTGGAGACTCACAGGGGCAGGTCATACAGAGTCGCTATGAGTCAGCATTGACTTGAGGACCAAGAGTTTGGTTTGGTTTGGTTTGGGGTTTATTAGTAGATAATTGGATAAAGTGGAGTCTGTGAGTGGCATCGTTAAGTGACAGACTACTAGAAAGTTCGACAGTTGGACTCAACCTGAAGCATTTGACCCAAGAGACCTGGACATCTATTTCTGAAAGCTCAGCTACTGAAAACCCCATGGAACGCAGTTCTAGTTTGCACACATAGAATCACCAGGAGTTGAAATGGAACCATCAGTAGCGTTTTTTCTTTGTTTGTTTGTTAATTGGATACAAATCTATAAGTATTTAAGAGCAGGGCACTGTCCCACTCTTCCAAACTATTTCCAAGGCTCAGTCAAGACTCCCTCCTTGGTATCCTATCATAGAACCTTCCCTCTACTCGAGAACCTCGGCTTAGTCAAGGGAAAAAAAGCACGATTTGGACATGAAATGGACCATACAATACAAGTCTTTTGACTGTAAATACCCTGAACAAAGTTTATGGATCTATCAATCCCGGTGATTGTTTAAAATGACCTATCTCCAAACACAGCATCTTGAGTGTTTAAATATTCAAATACTTAGAGGAGAGAAACGGAATGAAATGACCTTTTCCATTCTAAGATTACATGTTTCCAACACTCAGTATGAATCCAAGCTGAGTTCTTGCTTACCGCTTTATTTCTTTTAAGGTCAAAATGCATGAAGTGCATGATGTAGATTATGTTCATGTCACAATCATAAAGCAGTGTGTAAAAGGAAGATAACCAGAGAGAACAGTGTGATCTGGGAGGTCAGAAAAAGATACCCAAATAGAGTTTCCAATGTTTACAATGAATTTGGTTTGGTTTGGCTGTTCCCGCTAAAAGCAGAGGTCTCCAATTTTTAAAGCTCTTAAATTCAGTAGTTTTTCTCCCTAGTCTTGTTCAAATATAGAACTATTCAAATAAACTGAATTAATAACACAATTAATCTGTTCTATGTGGTTTATTTGGACACAAGTTTTGAGAACTGAGTAATGACAGACCAAAAGTGGAAAGGTACTTTTAAAAGTTTTAGCAGTGACTGTTTTTTATCGACAAAACTTGAATCAAAAGAATTTTATTTCTGATTGGCTTCTACAGTTTCCCTTTGAAGCACGGTCAGGATTTCATTGGTCAGAGAGGATGGAGGTGACCTGAAAATCTCACTGGTCAATGATGGTGGCCTGATTTGCGGGAAAGCTAGGCTTAAGTTTCAGTCAAAACAAGTCTTAGGAGCATTGTCCATTTGACTGCTAATGCCATTTTGTCAACCACATAATTTCATTTTCATTTCTTTTAACAGAACTAATCTACAGGTCTGACCATGCATCTTCCTAACTCAGCTAAATCACTTTGGGGAACACCAAGTGTCTGTTGAGTGATGGCTCAATTTGGGAGTGGGTACTAGTAGAACATGATAAGCATAACAACTATCACTGGACTGTACATGTCAAAATCATTGAAATGTGACAGGTTTTATTATCTATACATTTTCCACACAATACAAATAATGAGCCCCAGAAAATTTGAAAAATCGGTGAAGAAAATGATACAGAAGGAAGAAGACATTTTCCACACAACAAACTCCTTGGATCCGTCCTGCACTAACCAACACTTTGCCTTTGGCAAGTACAATAAGTCTTCATGGTATTAACAAAACAACAAGAATCCAACTCTGCATTTCTTTGTAAAGAAGAGTACTGACTGTGTAAAATATTATTTTTTCATTAAGCACTGTACTGAATTAGAATACCTATCTTAAGCACCATATATGAGCTCAGTATATATTAGCTGTATTTGTCTTACAAAAAGTTTAAGGATTCAATTGTGTCTTCAACAATTCTCCTATTATTACACTCCACATAACCTTGTTTGGGGAAACACTGGGAGAATTTGGCCTTATGGCTGTTGTTAGTAAAGTTAAAGAAGGCCAGATCTAACTAGGAGGGGTCCAAATCCTAATCCTTTCTGAGTGGTATTTTATGAAAAGAGAGTCACCTACAGAGAGAAGAGAGCATGTGAGGATTCTTCTAGAAGTCAAAGAATGCCCAAATTCAAAGCTGACAGAGAAAGCGTAACTTAGCTGAAGCCCTGAATTCAGATGTCTAGCCTCTGGGAGTGTACGTTTAAATGTTGTAAAAAAGTTCTATTCCTTTTACAGTTTTACCAACATACAAATCACATATCATACATGTCATGAGTTCAATCACATTTTCTAAGAGTTGAGTAACCAGCACCCATGGTCAATTCCAGGATATTTCTTCTTCCTTATACTTGTTGTTAGCTCTCCATTTCCCACCCACTTCCCCTGCAATGCCTTTTTGAAACTCTTACTCTAGTTGTCATGTCTATAAATTTATCGTACATTTTAAAAAACCCATTTTATTGGGGGCTCTGACAGCTCTTATCACATTTCATACATCAATTGTATCAAGCATATTTGTACATAAGTTTCCATCATAATTTTCTTTAAAAAAAATTATTCTATGGAGGGGTCTTACAGCACTTATCACATTCCATACATCAATTGTATCAAGCATATTTGTACATAAGTTTCCATCATCATTTTGTCTTAAAAAAAAGCATTTTATGGAGGGGTCTTACAACACTTATCACATTCCATACATCAATTGTGTCAAGGCCATCAGCATTTTCTAGACATTCACTTTCTGTTTGAGCCCTTGGTATCAGCTTCTCCTTTTTTCCTCCCCTCCTCCCCATGACCCCTTGATAAATGATAAATTATTATTTTCATATCTAACACTGACCGCTGTCTCCCTTCATCCACGTTTCTGTTGTTCATCCCCTCCAGGGGGGAGGGGAGTCTGTGTTGATCATTGCAATCGGTTCCCCATTCCTCCCCACCTCCCCTCAACTTTCCCCTACCCTCCTGGTATTGCTACTCCCATTTCTGTTCCTGAGGGTTTTATCTGACCTGGATTCCGTGTGTCGTGAGCCCTTTGCTCCAGTCTAGCCAGAACTGAAAGGAGGACTGGGGTCGTGATAGTTGGGGGGTGAGGAAGCCTCAAAGAACCACAGGAATAGTGCATGTTTCATCGGTGCTACACTTCGCCCTGGTTGGCTCATCCCTTCCTTGTGACCCTTCTGTGAAAAGATGTCTTATTTTCTACAGATGGGTTTTGGGTCTCTGCTCCAACCCCCCACCCCCACCCCCATTCTCAACAATATGTTGTTTTTTGTTTGTTTGTTTGGGGTCTTCTGGTGCCTGTGACCTGATTCTGTCAACACCTCATGATCACACAGGCTGGTGTGCTTCCTGCATTTGGGCCTTTTGCTTCTCTGCTAGATGGCCGCTTGTTTAATTTCAAGCCTTTAAGATCCCAGATGCTATATCTTTTGATAGTCGGGCACCATCCACTCTCTTCACCACATTTGCTTATGCACCCAGTTTGTCTCCAACGATCGTGTTGGGAAGATGAGCATCACAGAACGCCAGGTTGTAAGAACAAAATGTTCTTGCGTTGAGGGAGAGTTCAAGCAGAGGCCCAAAGTCTGTCCACTTCCTCAATGTATTGCCAGATAAATATATGTACATAGACCAATACCTCTATTTTCATGAATTAATGTATTTAAGTATGTACACACTTATGTTTATACCTATATCTATAGCTTTGCTTCATAGATCTTTCCACCGTTTCCTTTCATCTTCCTTCTGCCCCACCATCACACTTGCCCTTCTTCTGTCTCTTAGTAACTCCTCTCAGCCAGATTGTTGTTGCTTCAACACCATCAGGATCTCTACATCCTCCTCACTGTCACTTTTAATTCCCTAGTTGTTCCCCAGTCTCTGGCATTGTTTGCTCATCGCTCCTTTCCCCCACCTCCTTATCTCCCCAAGTCTCTCCAGAACCATTGGTCACATTGCTTTCTCCTTGGGCTTGCTTCCCATGCCTATCTTGTAGGTTAAACAACAATAACAGAGAGAAAACAAAAAGAAAAAAAAAGATTGAACAAAAAGAGAAAAATAACAAAAAAATCCTAGCCAAAAATCCCACAAAAACAACAACAAAAAAGCATACATAAATTCCAAGTCTGTCAGCTGACCTTTATGACTATCTCCCCACGGGTCCTGGGGCATTCCGGGAACTGCCCCTCTTAGCCTGAAGTCTATTTGGGGGGACCTTCAGGGTTTTGCAGCTTGGCTTTACTCCTGTTGCTAATCTGTTAGGTTCCCTTCTTGGTTGGGGAGGGGGGGTTGTCAGACCAGACTCACTCCCACCATCTGTCACCAGTATTGTCCTCTGTCACAGTATGCTCCAGCGAGGGGACATCATGTCTCGAGCTGTTGTCAACCCTATAGTCCTCTCTGTGCCTCACTAGCTCTGTGCAGGGACGTCGTCCTCAGGGATTGGTGTGCCAGTATGGGGTCTAGTCCTTCACTCTCTCTTTTTCCTTCTTGGTTTGCTTCTGTAGGGGTGTGGCAGGCCAGCCCCTCTCTCCAACCTGTAGGTTTCATGTTGTCCTCTGCAGCACATGCTTCTGGGGTTGGGGCTGTCAGTTTGCTCTGATTGGGGCCGACCCTGTAGACCTCTTGGTTCATGAGTTGCTCTATGTGGTTATGTTGCCCTCAAGGTTTGTTGTGCTGTGGTGGGGTCTGCACGCACACTCCCATTTCGTGGATTTTTATATACAAAATCAAAATAAAACATAAACAAATGACCCAACAATGACAGAATGAAACAGAGGAAAACCTCAATAAAAAAACAAAATAGAAGACATAAAAAACTGGAACAATTAGACATTGGGTCAATGACAAAGTGTTACATTTTGACCGAACTACAACTGCAGTAATCTGCCCTACACTGTTCTGTGTCTGGTAAGAAGGCCTTTCCTATCCCTGGTCCATAGTCAGAGGGGAGTCACCAGAGGCTTAGTCCATATGAATGGATTTTAGGCTTTCACTGTCATCTACAGCCTTCTTCAAACCAGGCGTTGAGAATTTAAGCTCTAATCCCATTCCCTCCTTTGGATTTGGATTTTATTATTTATGATCCTTGGATCACACAGCTGGATGTGCTTCTTCTATGTGGATTTAGCTGATGCCTCACTTAGATGGCTGCTTGTTTTAAGAAGAGCCTTTAAAGATCCCATATGCTTTTCTTTGTGATAATAGGATACCATCTGCTTTTTTTCACCACATTTTTCTATAGCATCCATATCTTCAGTGGTCACTTAATGGGGATAGGCATTGAGCAGGACCATGTCATAAGAACTAATTATTCTTAGATTGGGGCTGATTAAGTGTGGAGCTCAAAATCCATTCATATGCTTATGGTTTATAGGCGTCTCTCTGGTTCACTTTAAAGATATTATTATTATTCTGTTGAAAGACAATATAAATTATCCCTATGGACATATGGTAGTTCTATGTGTCTTATCATTAATTTAGCAGCTGGTATACAATATAAAACACTGTCCAGAAGAAGAAAGTATACATGTAGAGGACTGTTGTTTTAGACCAAAACAGATGGATTATGTATTTGTACAGATTACTAAATTAGGTGAATAAAGTTCTATTCTTTAATGCCGCCCACTTTGTGCTATTTTGTTACACAGCCCTGGGAAACTAAGACACCAACAGATAAAAGTCAATTCTGTGTTAGTGAGTCCATGGTGCTTTCCTTTGCTGTTTACTTATATCTTTAAAAAAATGTTCCAATGTAATGAAGTTGTCACTGTAGGGCGTGTTAACTGTAAGAAGTTAGCTCTCTGTGGTTTGGGTAGCACTCAAAGTGCCTCGAGGCAGAGTTGAGCTCCCTTACCATCACACCTCCTGTGATTTCAACTGACAGCATTCTCTGGGCAAGCACCCATCCTTTCTCTCCTCTCCTCTCTTTCAAGTCAGCATCCTTAGCTTCACATATGGCTGTTCTGAAAACAAGTCTCAACAGAAGGCCTTTGGGATTCTGGGGTGAAGTGAGCCACCCAGGACTATTGTTATCCAACATGGCATATTTCCGTGAGAAAATGACTCCTCCAGTCCTTTCTCCATCATTGTCTAAAAGCTGGAGATTGGTCCATTTCAGATGGCACAAATAAAGAATCCTCCCCCAGATCCCTGGGCTCATTCCTTTGCGGTCTAACAGAATTCTTAGGCAATAGCTTCCCAGTAACTGGTCACAAATACATTCGCAGTCCTGTACTTATTGTCTTACCGTGCCTCCACCCACCTTATAAATCCATTTCTCACCCTTCAGCATTCACTGTTGGACATTAACACATGCTGGTTCTTACCATGCTCTGGGCCCAACCCGACCTGATGGCTTCCTGCCTTTCTGTCTCCCACAAGCTACTATTAGTTCTTAACATGTGAAGTGAATGTTCTATTTACGTGGAAGATTTTTTAAATTTTCTCAAAATGTTTCTATTAGTTGCTTTGGCCCCACTTCATGATTTAATACAAGTGTTTCTAAATCTGGGCTGCATATTGGAACCACCTAGGAGGCTTTAAAAAATATAGCTACCTAGGTCCTGTTTCCCCCCCCCCACACACACACACACACACACTACCCGGATAAAGTTGTGGTTGGTTTAATTGGTCTGGGGAGTGGCTCGGGGATGGAGATTATTTTTTTTAACTTTCCAGCTGTTTGTAATGTGCAGCCAAGATTAAGAGTCAACTGAAGTAAGGAGACTTGATTTAAGTGCTACCACTAATTAGCTATATGGCCTTGAGCAAAAGAAATGCTGATTTATCCACCAGACCTTCCTTGACTGCTTTGCTATTCCAAGACAGTGTGAGGGGTTTTATTCCTCCCATCTCCAGAGATGAGTGCATTAGGCTCAACAATGTATTCAATCATCATATAATTATCAAGTGTCCACTCTCTGCCAAGGACTAAGGTATACAGCAGTGGTTCTCCACCTTCCTCATGCCGCAACCCTTTCATACAGTTCCTCATGTGGTGGTGACCCCCCAACCATAAAATTATTCTCGTTGCTACTTGGTGACCCCCCAACCATAAAATTATTTTCGTTGCTACTTCATCACTGTCATTTTGCTACTGTGATGAATCGGGTGACCCCCGTGACGGGATTGTTCAACCCCCAAAGGGGTCTCGACCCACAGGTTGAGAACCACTGCTACACAGGAACCAAAGACCTTGCTTGCATGGAGTTTACATTTTAGTTGGGGGAGGCATGACCATACACAAGTTTCTTTCTTTTTAGTCATTTTATTGGGGGCTCATACAGCTCTTATCACAATCCATCCATCCATCCATCCATCCATTGTGTCAAGCACTTTTGTACATATGCTGCCATCATCATTCTCAAAACATTTGCTTTCTACTTGAGCCCTTGGTATCAGCTCATTCTCTACCACCCCACCCTCCCTCCCTCATGAACCCTTGATAATTTATAAATTATTTTTCATGTCTTACACCAACCCCTGGCTCTCTTCATCCACTTTTCTGTTCTTCATCCATTCTCCCTGGGAGGGGGTTATTTGCCAAACATTGTGATGGGTTCCCCCTTTCTCCCCCCACCTTCCCCTTACCCTCCTGGTATCACTACTCTCATTATTGGTCCTGAGGGGTTTATCTGTCCTGGGTTCCCTGTGTTGCAAGCTATTATCTGAACCAGTGCACATGCTCTTGTCTAGCCAGATTTGTAAGGCAGAATTGGGGTCATGATAGTGTGGGGGTGGAGGGAGGAGAGCTTTAAAGTACTAGATGAAAGTCGTATGTTTCATCGGTGATGTATTCCATCCTGACTGGCTTGTCTCTTCCTTGTGACCCTTCTGTGAGGGGATGTCCAATTTTCTATAGATGGACTTTGGGTCTGCACTCTTCCCTCTCTCTCATTCACATTGATATGATTTTTTGTTCTGGGTCTTTGAGTACTAAGGTAGCAGACAAACATTGGGCCTCTACTCAAGTAATCCCTCAACACAAAAACATTGTGTTCTGATAATCCGGTATTCTGTGATGCTCACCTTCCTGAAACGATCACTGAAGACAAAATGGATGCATAAGCAAATGTGGTGAAGAGAGTGGATGATGCCTGGCTATCAAAAGATACAGCATCTGGGGTCTTAAAGGCTTGATGATAGACAAGCAGCCATCTAGCTGAGAAGCAATCAAGCCCACATGGACAAAGCACACCAACCTGTGTGATCATAAGACTGTGGACATTCATAACTGGTTGTGAGAGCCTCTGATCACCCTCCATCCCCAATCTCCCAGCAATCCTTGCACAGGGAAACAGCAGCATCCAGAATGGAAGGCCCTCACTGGGTTCCAGGCTTCAAACCACAGTGATGTTTGTAGTGCCCCCTGGTGAAGCCTGGAGCAACATACAGAACAATTCAGGTGGACAGTTGGGGGATGGATCAGAATAATTGGGGTCCCTTTTCCCAAATAGCTTATGGGTGAAATGGAAAACTTCCATTTAGTTTACAGAAGCCAAACACCAGGCACAGTGCCTGAGTCAGAGTTGGCACTCAGTAATTGGTAGCCATTATGATGATTGTAATTATGATTATTGAGATTCAGTCATTGTAGAGGTTACTGTGGCCTTCAATGATCCAGAAATGGTTCACGGAGTAAGAGGTTCTGTATGCTGAGAAGAACAACATTGTGATGCAGGAGGCTCCAGCTCTAAATCAAGTTTTGTACTTTCTTCCCAGCAAATATGTGTTGGCTCATGTTTTCACACATAGAAGCCTGAAGACTTCTAGGGAACTGGGCTTCTTACTCAAGTGAGGCTTATTCTTGTCACTGTCTTTTGTGACAGACAGCTGAGAAGATCAGAAGATGTTTCAGATGGTTAGAAATGAAAAAAAAATCAGAGGCAAGTAGGGCCAATAGGTGGGAGTAGAGAAGGGATTAAGGGAGGGCCAATTGGGATCTCAATGAGAAACAGATGGCACATTCAAATGAGGATGATTTGGAGTGGATTGTTTTTTTTTTAAAGGACTAATTACATGATGCCAGTAGGTGGGGATAATAAAGGAACCTAGAGCAAGCAGCCACGGAGTTGTTACCATCCCTGGGTCCTAAAGGATGAGGGAAGGGGTAGGGTCCCAGAACCTGAAAGGAGAGTGAGCCATGTGGGCAGTCTTCTTCAAAAGAAGCCATAACCTTAGGTCAAGACACAGGGCCAGGCCAAGGAGGAAACAATCTGTCCTCACTGTCTTCCCACCCTCTCATCTATCTCCAGGACAGGATACTCCATCGTTTGAACCCAGCTAGATGCCACAGAGTAAGGGTGAAAAAGGATGGAGAGAGCCAAGCCCAGGATGCTGCTGATGCTGTTGTTGCTGATGACAAGACCGCACATCCAGCAGCAGCAGGACACACTAAGTGGACTTGTGCCTAAACCGGTGGTGGCTTTATATTAATCTATCTAAACTCTCTCTTTACCTTTGGGGCAAAAGACAAGCAGCATTTTGGAAA
Source organism: Echinops telfairi (assembly GCF_000313985.2). Lineage (NCBI taxonomy): Eukaryota > Metazoa > Chordata > Mammalia > Afrosoricida > Tenrecidae > Echinops > Echinops telfairi. Next base: position 10,983,073 of record NW_022103951.1, read on the forward strand.
CAGCCCTGTCCACGAGTAGGTGTAGGAAAGGAAGACATTCACAAGGAAATAAAGTTGTCCCTGTGGCTTCCAACAGGACCACAGGGAACTAGAAAAGATATTATGAGGGGTGTGTTACACAGGGTTCTCTAGAGAAACAAAACCAAGACACTTATGATTTTATATATAATAATGAAATAAACAGCTAATTAGTCCACAGAGCAGTGCAGAGGGCTCTGTTTAACTCACTTCCATGAGACAGTTAATATACTGGCAGTTCTTCAACTCACGAGGGCTGCTGGGTGCAAGTCAAGGAAGCAGGCAGCTGAGTCTTCTGTAGGGTAATACAGGCAGTCCGACCACAGGTAGCAAACATCAAGGCAGGTCACCAACAGTCATCCAGACGACAGCATCTGACAGTCCCCAGCTCAAGTGATGTATACACCAGCAGTATGGGGAAGCAGGTCTCAAAGAAACCTCAAACTATAGCAACATAGTCCATGGGTTGGGTGTCCCACAGGTAGTGTAGCTTACAAGTTGAGGCAGAGAACCAGGTAAGGCAGCCCCATACTGGTCAGATCATCAGAGAGCAAGAGATGGACAGGCGAGTATCCCCGAGCCATTTATCTCTTTGCCCTTCAATCAAACTGCAACCTTATTAATCCCACATGTGTCTATTGGCCAGGTTGGCACAATAAACCTACCTATCACAAGGGGTCAGGAAAAGATGCCAGGGGTCAGAGTTAGGGACAGCAGACAAGCTCATAAAAGAAAGCAAATACTTGATCTGAAGAACAAAACCAGAATGGAAAGAGATGGCACAAAGTATGGTTGGAGGGCCTCAATTAAGGTGCTTGGTCTGGAAAGCTGGGCTGGGGGGCTCAAGAAGGGGGGTTCAGCTGAGGACCCCATATTTGTCAAAGTCCAAGATTCTGTTTCTTTCCACTCAACCACCTTCTGGAAATCATCCAGACTTTCCCCCTGACACTGCAGTGTGTGTGTGTGTGTGTGTGTGTGTGTGTGTGTGACTGACTGTATTTTTTTCTCTTGTCATGAAATGATCAGCATTCAATGAAACACTTCTATTTTGAGGGCATTACCATCTCTAAAACAAGATGCCGAAAAGCAGAGGGAGGTAGCGAGGGGCTGCATTTAATCTTCTCTAATATCGCAGTGCGAAGGAAACTGGGGAATGAAAACATAGTCATTTAGAAAATGGTTGATGAGTCACTGATTGGCACAGGATGGAGAAAAAGAGAAGTCATTATTCATTCAGAGTATGCCTGGTCTTTAAAAATAGCCTTGTTGCTCTGCTGGAGGGAGCGTCTGGGTTTTAGAGACTGAGGAGGGTGGGCAGGGGGCAAGGGCCAGGGCTGGAAAGGCCTGAGGCAGGCAGGGCCCTCCGCCTCCATTAAGATGCAGCACAGCCCTTGAAAGCTGTCCGGCTGGAAGACACAGAAAGACAGCTTAATGCCTTGCTCCTCCTCTACCTCTTTCTCTAGGTCTCAATCATACTTCAGTGGAAGCAGGCCAAGCAAAAGAGGCAGTACTTTTGGCGATCATCATGTTGCCAACCAGACCCCACACGCCAGTAGGCTCAGAGCTCCCTTTCCAGTTACTGGTCTCTTTTCATCCGCTTCGTTTGGACTTCTCTGTGGCTTCAAGGTCATCCTATCATTCAGTAGGCAGGGCTGGGGGAGGAGGATTAGAACACGGGGTGACAAGTAAAGAAAGCCCTGGGGATGCAGAGGTTTGCGCATCGTCTGGCAATTTTGTTGCTCTGTGTTACAGGAAAATAAAATGCAATGAAACACCAAGGATTTCACTTTGGTCTGCTGGTTCTTGGGCTTCACAGTGCAGATCTTAGCCATGGGTTCAGTCCCTGCCAAGGAGTCATTGCTGACTCAGAGCCACCCTTTAGGACACATTAGAACGGTCCCTGTGAATTTCCAAGAGTGTAACTCATTACGGGAGTAGAAAGCCCTGTCTCTCACAGAGCGGCTGGTGGTTTCAAACTGCGGACCTTGCAGTTAGCAGCCCAACTGGTAACCACTTTGCCATCAGGATTCACCATTATGGGCTCATGGGCTTATGTTTCTGAAACATAAAAGAGCTTGATTGGTCAGTAGTGGGAAAGCAGGGAGTCATGTCTCCAGGCTGAGAAAAAGGACGCATTGAGGAAGTGATGGAGGGCAAAGATCAGGGCAGGCTGGCTTGCAGAGACCGCCTAGAGATCCTTTGAGAGAAAGTGAGAGTGAGATGGACAACTGATGGGTTGTGAGGAAGTAGGGCTTTGGGGAGAAGAGGTAAAGAGCATCTTTGTTGTCAGTTATGAATTGAATTCCTTTACTTTTTCAGTTGAATACAGTCCAACCATAAGTAGCTTCCCATCTATTGTGGTTTGTTGGAGTAGCATTTCTTCCAAATGGAACACTCAGCTGAGTGGGCAACAGGATGGCACGGATGAAGCAGATTCTAAACATGTAGTACAGCCACCTGTCCTAGTTTTCCAGGGCTGCTGTAAGACAATATCACAAGTGGGTGGCTGTAAAGAACAGAGGTTGGTCATTTTTCAAGTTCTGGAGGCTGAAAGTAAAAAAAACAGCTCTCTGCCATGTGGATTCCTTAAATGTCAGTCGTCCGGCACTTATCTTGGTTCCTTGGTCCGTTGACAGCCTTCACATGGCATCTGTCTTCTCCCCGTGCATATGGCACTACGTCTATCCTGGACTTTTTAGACCTTAGAGGTGCTTAAGTTTAGGATCCGTTCTACAATGGTCTGACCTCATTGATACATCAAAGGGAAAAACTCATATCCACAACAAGCACAGGCTGAAGATTCCAACACATCATTTGAGTAGCTCAATTCAACCCATAGCACCACTTAAGCCTATGCCTGTGACCCCCACCTTGAACCCCACTTCACATAGTCAAGGGGCTTCAAGGACTGTGGGGAAATCCCATCATCTTTTAGTTCCCTTCCTCCCCCACACACACTTCTTGAAGCCCCCTCATACCATTCACTTCCCCTTATTAGTTGGTTCTTTGCTTAATAAGTTGTCCTTTCTCATATTAGGATCAATTTACTTACCCTCACTAGAGGCCAAAAGAAGAGAGATGGGTCTATTGTATTGCTATACCTGGTTTCAGAAACATAGGAGGGTTCATCAGGCCCAACCTAATCTCAGCCTAGAATTCTACCCAGAGCCAGGGCAGCAATATGCAGAATCCTCCAGCTTCTGGTCAGTGGGTTCTTCCAGAAAATGCAAAGGCCCTAGAGGTGAAAAGAGAGACTCAGCATCTGAGAACTTTGGGGGGGATGTTCCCATTTTGCTGGAGATCTGTCATTACAGCAGTTTCTCATACAACGTTATTTTCAATGTTGTTCCACATGCAATGTATGATTTCATGAGCTGAGTCTTAATAAAGAAATAAATAGTAGGCACTTTCATTTGATGCAATCCCTTTAGCTCCCTCAAATTACCAAAAGGCACTTTTACTCATATACAGTCTCCTTTTGTTCAACCAAGAGCTAACTCTTCTAGGGAAAAAAAAAATATGTGGAGCTATATGAAAGGAACTCTATGGATCATCATCAAGCAGGATTTATTATAGAAATATAAGGTCTCAGTAGGCATAAACAAGGCATTTGATAAGACATAATACCCATTCCTGATCATAAGTCTTCGCTGACTAGGAATATAAGGACACTTCCTAACAAGATAAAGAATTTTTCTCATAAACCAACAGCCCACATTATATTTAATGTTACCAGAGAAGTAATAACCCCCCCCCAAAAGCTAAACGTATTTCTATTAAAGGAAGGAAGAAACAAAGAACTCCTAATCCCACCATTGTTCAACTTTGTCCTGTAGATTCTAGCCATTTGATAAGGTGTTAAACAGCAATAAGAGAGGAAAAACTTATCAGCAGTCTCAGATGACTTGCTTGCTTGCCTGGGGAAATGGAAAGCATCCAATAAAAAAACAAATGGGCCACATCATCAAATTCATTAAGGTGGGTCAATTACAAAACAACTGCACAAAACTCACCGAAACTGTCTTTTTCACAAAGAAGCAATATTCAGTTCCCCCAAAAAAAGACAGAGAAAAGATCTCCTTTGGAATGGTCACCTATGTTTTAGAAGTGCATGAAATATGTGCAATTGTTGCGATTTCCAACAAAAGAGATGATCAATCTATTGATGATTTAGTAGTGTGGCCTCAAATGCGGGACAGATGCGCACATTTTAAATTGGAATAGTAATTCTACTGTATAAACTAACAAGCCAGAAACACAAACCTGTTGCCAGTGAGTGGATTCTGACTCATAAAGATCCATCTGACTCATAGGGCTTCCCAAGGGGTGGCTGATGGTTTGAACTGACGACATCTCAATTAGCAGCCAAGCCCCTAACAGCTGTGCCATGGGGGTTCCTTATTCCACTGAATAGTGGAGAGAGAGAGAAACTCGTGCATTCAAGGTGTCAATTCATGGATACCATTGCTTAAGATGATGCTTTCGAAGTCTAAAAAGTTCTGCCTCTTCTTCCCACTAAATCACAGATACTGAACTTACACCCAGCCACTTGTTCTTCCTTCCCGTTACAATTAAAGTGTGCCCATGAAAAAAAAAGTACATTTATTCAGGTTAATAAGGAAAAACAACAATAACCTCTCAACTCATTGCCATGGAATAAATTCTGACGCCTAGCACTCTTACAGGATGCAAATCTCATGGGAGCAGGCCTTGTCTTTCTCCCGATGGTGGGTTTGAACTGCTGGCCTTACAGGTAATAGCCCAACAGGTAATCAATTCACTATGCCACCAGGGCTCCTTATGTTAATAACGGGGGAGGAGCCTGTTTCAGGAAGAAAAACGAGTGGGGAACAATGATATAGGAGGTGCTGCCCCTCACCTTTAAGTGCATTCTTTTCTTGCTTTTGAGTTAGCAGATGCCCGGCCCTTCCCACTGTAAACCCATCACTCTTTCATGTTCAGCCCCTCACCCCATTGCCCATCCAGATCCTCATGTTGACACCCAAGAAGCATCAGACAAATGGCTTCTTGTCAGGCAGCGTTTTTATTGTGTTTCCTGACAACATAGCCAGAGCCCCTTGGTGGTATAGGCAGTTAATGCTTTCAGCTGTCGATTGAAAGGTGAGGCATTCCAGTCTCCCCCAAGGTACTTCAGGAGGAAGGCTTGGTGATTTAATTCTGGAAAAGGAGCCTTTGCAATTCCCGTGGAGCCCAGTTCTACTCTGATGCATGTGGGGTTGCCGCATGAACCAGAGTCGACTCCACTGCATTTGTCTCCCTTTCTCTCTGCTCTCTTAGAAGCTGACCCTGCTCTCTCACCTTTTGGCTTCCAGCTGGCCTCAGTGAATGTGGAACCACAGCAGGTGATGAGAGGCGAAAGGAGAGCTTGGAGAGGGCCTGTTGTGTCCCCTGCTCCCTTCAAGGTCACTGTGCACTGACTGGGCATTTCATTGGAAATCACGGTCCCACCGCCTTCTCTAACCAGCTATCTGCTTCGGTCAGTGCTTTCTCCTCTAGCCCCCTACAGGCCTGGCATGATAACAGGTCTGCCCGTTGCTAACCTTCGGTCTGGCTCTAGCCCTTAGCTGATTTCCTTGAACCTTGCCCACACTTTTATAGCAGGTCCTTTTACTAAACTTTCCTCAAAATTACCCTGACTGATAGGGTGATATGTGAATGACTCAAGTTTGGGAAGCCGCACTGTGCTATTAACTCATCATAACAACCTTTTAAAAGGAGTATCATTATCCCCACTTGACATAGGAGGAAATTGCAGCTTGGAGAGTCTAGGCAACCTAGCCAATGTCACCAAGCTATTAAATGGCGTGCATGAAAGGCCAGTCCAGGTCTGTCTGACCTAGGAGCCTGGGTTTTAATGCTTCACCAAACAGCCTCTCAAGTAAACTTGGAGCTGTGGCCGACTCTCCACCTCCATGCGGTAGTTTCTCCAAGCAAAATACAAGTCACTCCGGCCAACGGGGCCCGAACTTCCTGAGTTTCTTTCCCTCAGTCCAAATGCTTAAGGCCTTGTTTGGAGAATTTTGTTTGATGCTTGTATTAGTCTGGGTACTTTAGAGAAACAAACCTACAGCAACTCATGTATAAAAGGAGTTATGCAAAGGTTAAGCACGCACCAAGAAAATACCCCAACCCAGTGCTGCCCAAGCCCACAAGTTCAACATTAACGCATTAACCCATAGGTCCAACACCAATCCACAAAGTCCTCCTCCATCTCACAAAACACACACTATGATGCCGACTGCAGGAGGAAAGCTGAGTCAGTGAATGTGTAAGCATCTCAGCGCTGGCAGGGGGCTCCACACGGCTGCTCCAGCACCCAGGGCTGCATCGGGGTAGGTCCATATGGCTTCTCCTCAGGGATGTCTTGCAGGAAGTGAGCCTTGCCAGCTGAAGCAGGGAACTGGCTAAGGCAGCTGCACCCTGGTGCCACCATCAGAAAGCAAGAGACCCGAGAACTAGAAAGGCGAGGCTCACCGAGCCATTTATCACTCCACCCTTCAATTAACCCCACATGTGTTTACTGGCCAGGTTGGCACAATAAACTAACTAACTCAACGCTCTTGCATTTAAAATCTCAACTGTCTAGTGGTTTACATCCCACAGAACTAATATTGCTATAGTTAGAATAAGGCACTCTAGTGGCACCATGGGTTAGGCATTGAGCTGCTAATGGGCCAGGTTGGCAGTTGGAGCGCCCCAATGACTCCCTGGGAGAAAATATTTGGCACTCTGCCTCCAGAAAGAGGTACAGTGTTGGAAACCCTATAGGGAAGTTCCAATCGGTCCTATCAATTGCTATGAGTTAAAATCAACTCAATCGCAGTAAGGGAGAGAGAGAGAGAGACAGAGACAGAGACAGAGAGAGACAGAGAGAGAGACTGGCTCTGAGGTGATTCTATGCAGAGGACCTACATTTTCTTCTTTAACTATAAAAGAAAGATAGAAACGTTAAAATAATCTGAAGATACTCACTTAACTTTTTATTGGAGAAGATCCAAGACATTTTAACCTTTCATTGAATGTTGCATTTTTGCTCTCTTTCTACGAAAACAGTTACGTCTATGGATTCAGGTATTAATTGATTTTAAACAAAAATGATTTCTGCAGTAGTTAATAACAGTGAAGTAAGTCTAAATCCCCACCTGGTTCTCAGAAGAAAGTCCAGCATTCTGGATCGGGCTTGAATGTTGACATCAGCAGTCCTAAAATTGATGCCCCAGCTGTGTGGTCTGAGGGAAATTTCCTAACTTCTCTGTGCCCCAGGGTCCTCGTGTATAAAATGAAACTAATAATAGTATTTACACTTCATGGGGTTATTGTGAGAAACAAATGCACCAATCCATGTAAGACTTTAAGCATGGTGCTTAACATAGAGTAAACACTCAATAATTGCTAGTTATTATTATCACTATGCTGGAGTTTCTGTGGTAGGCATTTGGGAGGGTAGAAGATGAAAGAATCTTCACAGGCAAGATTACAATTTCAGAGAAAAAATACCCCAAACCTAACCAACTATAATATGAGGCAGAACTAATGGATAATCTACTAGATATACCAAATGTCATGGGAATATCGAGGATGGAGAATTGTTTTGAAGCCTTGTATTCTTGAGAAGATGGGATAGCAGAGGTGCTGTGTGGGTTGACTCTGCAGACAGTTGGAGATTTGATCTAAGGGGAAAGGAAACACTAGGAAGGGCCAACAATGGAGACAAAGGTCCAGAGAAAAGATGGCCAATGTTCGAGTCATGGGAAAATGAGCTCAACATACACAAAGGATGAGTACCCAAGGAGACCGAGGCATGGAGGGAGGGAGAGGAGATACGTGGAAGATGGGCTGAAGCTCATCAGGCACTTGTCCCCCTTTGTAATCAATAAGTAATCTATAGTGTGATACATTGAAATGATGTGAGTAGCCTGTTCTCAGATAACATTTCCTCCAAGAGAAATTATTTTGAACTGTGTAAACCGAAAAGACTACTTATCAAAATACGTGGGATCCAACTGACATAGTGCTTGGAGGGTATTTTATAGTCTTAACTGCCTCCTTTAGACTTTAAAAGAAAATTTCAAATGAATGAGCTAAATAGTCATTTCACTATATTAGGAAAAGAAGATCAAATGACAGTGTAAGGTACATAATCCAGTACAAAGCAAATATGATTTTTCTCAGACATTGAAATTTTAATTTCAATAAATGAGAAAAGGAATAGCTCAGTGAAAATATAAGACAAATAAAAAGAAGAAAAGTTGCTGCAAATTGAAAGCACATAATACAGACGATTAACAAAGCCAGGAGTTGATTTTATTTAAAAGGCTACTAAAACCCCAGTGAGGCTGTTTAGTCTTGAAGAAAAGGAAAAGGCACAAATGAGAAGGTCACCAATGAAAAAATCTTGAGGACATTAAAAAATTAATATAGCCAATTATAAATATCTTTATTCTAAAGAAGAGAAAATTTTGATAAAATAAACAACCACCATCCAAAGTCAACTTATCAAAACTGACACAATCCTTCAGAAAAGCTTAGGAGGCTATGAATACAGAGTACACTAATCCATAAATCAAAACCGTCCAAAAAAAAAAAACTGGACTCAGATTTCACTGGTTAGTTTGACCAATTAAGGAAGAAGTAGCTCTAGTGTTTTGTTTTGTTTTTAAATTTTATTAGGGGCTCATACAACTCTTATCACAATCCATACATGCATCAATTGTGTAAAGCGCATTTGTACATTCATTGCCGTAGCTCGAGTGTTAAATGGACTTTTCCAGTAAAGAGGGTGAGTGTAAAAATCCTCAGCAAAATATTAAACAAAATCTAGCACTATGTGTCCCAATTGGAGTCATCCTAGCAATGCAAGGCTGCTTTAAATGAGCAAACTAATCAATGAACTGTGCAGCCATAAGGAATTCAAGGGGGGAAAAGATGTGTCCATTTCAATAAATCCCCAAACCCATTACCATCGAGCCAATTCCAATTCATAGCTTCAGATAAAACTTTATTTGTTCAGGTCCAAATTGTGATCAAAAAGTAAACTTGAAATAGAAGGAAATGTCTTTCAGCTAATAAAGTGTAGGTAGGTTCTTTCTACCTTAATGATGAAATTTTGAAAGGTTTCTCTTAAAAATGTGGTTTTTTGTTGTTGTTTTGTTTTCTTTTGTTGCTTTGTTTTGCTCTGTCTTGTTTTGTGTATATTATTATTTCTGCAGGTCTATCTAGATGAGATAGGCGGGATAAATAATCTGGAGGAGAAGACAACAGGATCTACACTTCCCGGGGGACATGGGAGAGGGGGAGGTGGGGGAAAGGAAATGGTGTTAATAAACCCAGGGACAAGCGAACAACAAGTGATCCAAAATCGCTGGCGAGGAAGGTGTAAGAGGCCTGATAGGGCTTGATCAGGGTAATGTAACCGAGAGGAATTACTGAAACCCAAATGAAGGCTCAGCATGATGGTGGGACAAGAGGAAAGTAAAAGGAAATAGAGGAAAGAACTAGGAGGCAAAGGGCATTTATAGAGGTCTAAATACAGGCATGTACATATGTAAATATATTTATATATGATGATGGGGAAATAAATATATATTTATTTATAGGTTTAGTATTAAGGTAGCAGATGGACATTGGGCCTCCACTCAAGTACTCCCTCAATTCAAGAATACTTTCTTCTATTAAACTGGCATTCCATGATGCTCACCTTCCCAACGCGATCACTGAAGACAAAGTGGGTGTATAAGCAAATGTGGTGAAGAAAGCTGATGGTGCCTGGCTATCAAAAGATATAGCATCTGTGGTCTTAAAGGACTGAAGATAAACCAGCAGCCATCTACCTGAGCAGTAATAAAACCCATATGGAAGAAACACACCAGCCTGTGTGATCATGAGGTGACGGGATCAGGTATCAGGCATCAAAGAACAAAAAAATCGTATCATTGTGAATGGAGTAGGGACCCAAGATCCATCTTTAGGCAAATGGACATCCTCTCACAGAAAGGTCATCGGGAGGAGATGAGCCTATCAAGGTACAGTGTAGCAACTATGAAACATACAACTTTCCTCTAGTTCTTTAATGCTTCCTGCTCCCCATTATCATGATCCCAATTCTACCATATAAATCTGGCTAGACCAGAGGATGTACACTGGCACAGATCAGAGCTGGAAGCACAGGGAATCCAGGACAGATAAACCCCTCAGGACCAATAATGAGAGTAGCAATACCAGGAGTGTAAGGGGAAGGTGGGGGAGAAAGGGAGAACCGATTACAAGGATCTACATATAACCCCTTCCCTGGTGGATGGACAACAGGAAAGTGGGTGGAGGGAGACGTCAGACAGTGTAAGATATAACAAAATAATAATAATTTATAAATTATCAAGGGTTCATGAGGAAGTGGGGGTGGGGAGGGAGGGGGGAAATGAGGAGCTGATACAAAGGGCTCAAGTAGATGGCAACATATGTACAAATGTGCTTGATACAATGGATGGATGGATGCATTGTGATGAGAGTTCTACGAGTCCCCAATAAAATTATTTTTTTAAATGTGGGGTTTTCTTTGTTATCATGGAACTACTTGAAATACACAAGGTAGAGAAATTATTTTAACAAATACCCATATATTTATCACCTTGAAAGCATTTCCTCTAAGATAAAAAATGAGACATGAATACCTATTAAGACTATCGCTATTCACCATTTTTCTGGAAGCCCTTGTTAGTATATAAGTCAAAAGGAAAAAATACGGATTAAATTAAAATAAAGGAAGAAATGAAACTGTCATTATTTGAAGATGATGTGATTATATACATGCATAAGAAAATCCAAAGTAGTATAGAATATATTCAAAATAAGATAGTTTTGTATTATTGCTGGAAAAACTCAATATAAAAATCGATTGCATTTTGCAACATTTTATCACAACAAACAGCAAATGACATTTTAAAAGGATAAGATTTGTAATGGCATCAGAAAAGACAAGGACAATGTTAACAGAACATGTGGGGGCTTCACAAAGTTCATAGAAAAACTTAATTAAAAGATAATGGTTTTTTTTCCACAAACTTTTTGAAACCCCCATCTATGTCCAAGATCTCCACTTTAAAACAAACCACAAAAAGCCCTATTGAGAGAAATTAAGGAAAAATGAATAAAGAGACATAGATTATCCAAATTGTGATAGTCTGGGTACTTTAGAGAAACAAATCCACAGAAACTCATGTATAAGAGAGAGTTTTATATAAAGGTTAAGTGCACATCAAGGAAACATCCCAACCCAGTGCTGCCCAAGCCCACAAGTCCAACGTTAACCCATTAACCCATAGGTCCAACACCAATCCACAAAGTCCTCCTCCATCTCACAAAACAGACGCAATGACGCCGACTGCAGGAGGAAAGCCAAGTTAGTGAACATGTAAGCATCTCAGCGCTGGCAGGGGGCTCCACACAGCTGCTCCAGCACCCAGGGCTGCATCGGGGTAGGTCCATGTGGCTTCTCCTCAGGGATGTCTTGCAGGAAGTGAGCTTTGCCAGGTGAAGCAGGGAACTGGCTAAGGCAGCTGCACCCTGGTCCGACCATCAGAAAGCAAGAGACCTGAGAACTAGAAAGGCGAGGCTCACCCAGCCATCTATCCCTCCACTCTGCAGTTAACCCCACATGTGTTTATCAGCCAGGTTGGCAAAATAAACTAACTCACAAATGAATCAGGAGACTCAACATTATAAAACGGCCAATTCTCCTGAAGCCTACAGATTCAATACCATTTCCATAGAAATCATGAATGATTTCTGTTTCTGGTTTTGTGATTTGTCAGGCTGATTTTAAAATTTATAGAAGGGAAGAAAACTAAGTAAAATGTATACAGAACTACAAAGGGCCAAGGAGGGGCAAAATCTTCCTGAAGAAGAATAAGACTTGCCCTACCTGATACCAACCCTTAGTCAGGAAGATAGTGTGGCATTAGTTCTAGGGTAGAAAAATAGATGGCCTTAGTGACCTAGTGGGGAGCCCTGGGGTTGTAGTGGGTTGCAAATTGTGCTGCCCACTACAAGGCCAGCAGTTGAAACCCACAGGTGCTTTGAGGGAGAGAGAAGATGTTCTACTTGGATAAAGATTTACAGCCTCGGAAACCCACGAGGGGCATTCTACTCTGTGCTATAGGGTTGCTATGAGTTGGAATCAACTGCACGGCAGTGAGCTTGAGCTACCTACAAGGATCCATGGTGGTGTAATGGTTATGTGTTGGACTGCAATCAGTATGGTCCACAGCTTTGCGGGAGAGAGCCTGGGCTTTCTACTCCACAAATTGTTTATAGTTTTGGAAACCCACAGGGGGCACTGTGAGTCAGCATTGACTCAATGGCAGTGAGTTTTTGACTTCTAGTACTGTTATCACAGAATACTACAAGTGTAAGACTTAAACAGGAATCTCTTTTCACACAGTTGAGGAACCTTGAAGTCCAAATTCAGGGTACTGACTCTACCTTAGGTCTTTATCTCTTCGTCAGCTCTGGGGTAAGGAAAGCATGTGTCTTCTAAGTTTTTATTGTGAATCGGGTGACAGTTACAAAGCAGGCCATCAGCTTGACATTGAACAATCCATGCAAATGTCGATTCATCTCATTCATTGTCTTCCCCACATTGCAATCCCGTCCTCCCTGTGTTTCCTGTTTCTATTCTTCCTTCTGTCCTAACCCTTCTGAACTTTGTCCTTGGGGAAACTCAGTTCTTTTGATCTCCAACGATTATTCTAAAGTGTGCATACACCACTAGTGCAATCGGTCCCCTTATCGCTCACTGCCATTGAGTCGACACTGACTCATAGCAAACCTAGACGACAGGATAGAATTGCCCCTGTGAGTTTCCGAAGTGATTTCTAACCGCCGAACTTTCTTTTGGATCACAGCCTAACTCGGAACCACTATGCCACCACGGCTGTTCAGCTTACAGACCTGTCTGTTGTTTGGCTGAAACTTGAGTCACTGGGGTGGGCTCCCTTCCAGACCTAAAGGGCTATAGTCTAAGCCTGGTCTCTTTTACGACTTTGAATTTTGTTCCATATTTTCTCCCAGTCCACCTAGGACTTCCTAATAGGATCCATTTCCGAAGAGTTGGCGGTGGTATCCAGGCACTCTCTAGGCCCAGCGACTGCTTCAAGCTCTTTGAGCAGCTTCCCGAACTTCGCCCCTTGTATGCTCCACCACATGTATGAATATATTTGCAGCAAAGGTAAATACGCATGTATGAGTATCCTCTGTTAAGCCTATGTACATCTTGTGGAATATTTACCCGGGTGCCTTTAACTCTTGCAAACCTCCCAGTGTCTTCTGCTGCTTCCCTCGTGTTTTGCCGACCTCCTCTTCTTGTACTTGGCCTTCCCCGTCACCCAAGGTAACACTTGTCTGACCTCTAGATGGTGACGTCAGCTTCCTTTCCTCCATCCACCCCAGGAACCCTCAAAGAATATTCTTTTAGTGTAAAAATATTTTCTGGCCTTTTCCACAATTGTAACCTCCTGTAATATTTGCCTCACTGGAGTGAGTGATTTCATTCAGTCTAACCTCCTCCAGGTGCATCCAGCTTAGGAGTGTTTTGCACATTCATCATTTCTTTGACCTTGACGTTTAGTGTTTCATTGTGTGTGTGTACCAAATGTATTTCTTCCTTGTTCCATGGATAGGTATTTGTCCTTTCCACCATTTTGCTATTGTGAAAAGGACGGTGATGAACATGGCTAGGCAAATATCTATGCTAGGATATGTCCAAGTAGAGGAATTGTTAGATTATATGGTATTTCTCTCTTGAAATTTCTGAGACGTGCCATACCGCTTTGCACAGAGGCTGCACCATTTTATAGCCCCTCAAGCAGGGTTCCAGTCTCTCCACACCTTTGCCAGCATTTGTTGTTTTCTGTTTTTTGGTTTTGTAAAATTTGTGATTGATGCTGGGGTGCGATGAGATCTCATTGCCATTGTGATTTGCATCTCTCCAAGGACTAATGATCTCATATGCTTGTTGGTCCACCTGCATGTCATCTTTGGTGAGATGTCTAGTCATATCCTCTACCCATTTTAATCATTGGATGATTTGGCTTTTTCTCTTGTTGAGATGTTGAAGTTTTCTGTACATTTCTGAGATTAGTCTCTGGTCTGAAATTTTTTTGTCAAAAATTTCCCAGTCAGCATGGACTCCATAGCAGTGACTTGTGAGGGCTTTTTTGTTTTGTCTCTTGACATGTCCAAAGTACATGAGAAGAAGTCACGCCTTGCTTGTTTCTAAGCAGCATTCTTAGTTACACTTCTTTGAGGATAGATGTGTTTGTTCTTCTGGTCGTGCATGGTACTTTCAATATTCTTCACCAACATCACAATCCCGATGCATCAATGGTCTTCCTTATTCATTGCACATCTTTCACATGCATATGAGGTGATTGATAATAACATGGGCACTTTTGTCTTCAAAGTGAGATTCTTGCTCTTCAACACATTAAGACGGTCTTTTGCAGCAGATTTGCCCAATGCAGTAATTTGATTTCTTGCCTGTTGCTTCCATGAGTACTGATTGTAGGTCCAAGCAAAAGTAAGTCTTTGACAACTTCAATCTTTTGCCCATTTATCACTGCCCATTTATCACGATGTTGTCTTTTAGTCCAGTTCTGAGAATTCTGATGTTCTTTATATTGAGTTGTAGTCCATACTGAAGGCTGCAATCCTGAATCGTCATCAGCAAGTACTTCAAATTCTCCTTGCTTTCAGCAAGCAAAGTTGCCTTGTCTGTATATGGCATGTTGTTAATAAGGCTTAATTCAATCCTGATGCTGCTTTCTTCTTCGTATATTCCAGTTTCTCAGATTATCTGCTCATCATATAGATTGAATAAGTATGGTGAGAGGATAGAACCCTTACACACATCTTTCCTGATCCTAACCATGTAGTATTCCCTTGTTCTGTTCATAAAATCACCTCTTGTTCCCTGTACAGGTTTTGCATAAGCACAATGAAGTGTTCTAGAATTCCCATTCTTCTCAGTGTTATCCATAGTTTGTCACGATCCACATAGTCAAATGCCTTTGCACAGTCAATGAAACACGGAAAGGTAATCATTGCTAATGTTAGACGGGTCTTCACTGAAAGCAGAGAATTCAAGAAAAATATTTACTTCTATTTTATTCTTGTTCCAGTGTTTCCTAAATCTTTGTAATTTTTCTTTTAAAAAACGTTTTGCTGAAGTTTATACATTTCTTCAAGGTTTGCCGGTAGTTTATTTTAAAGTTCACAAGTTTAAAACAGTCCGTTGTGTCTTGACATCTACTTTAATCCCTCTCCATTTGGAAGTTCCATAACTACACTCTTTCCTCTATTTACCGTGTAGTTGTCTCCATGACACAATTACTATCTCCGGTTCTCTACTTTCAGGCTTGTAGGTTTGTTTACGCTGGATGCTTCCAGATCTAAGGAGCATTGCAAAATGCTCTAGACTTTAGACATGTTATCAGGAGAGACGAGTGTCTGGGAAAAGGACATCAAGCTTGGTGAAGTACAGGGGTAGCCAAAAAGAAGAGCCTTGATGAGATCGATTGATCGAATGCCTACAAAATGGGCTCCCACATAACCACCATTGTGAGCATGGCACAGGACCGAGCGGGCTTTGCTTCTGTTGTCCATAAGGTTGCTATGAGTCAGAACGGACTCCATGGAAACCAGTGACCACCACCACCACCGACAGCAATTTTTTTAAAACATTTTATTAGGGGCTCATACAACTGTTATCCCAATCCATACACAATTTTTAAAAGGGTGACTAGAATGACCTTAAAAGCATCAAACATGTCAAATACATCGGGATAAAGACAGTGTTTTGCCCATCGTATTCTTCTGTATTGCCGCTTGTGGCTTTCTTCCCCAATCTTCTGTTCAGCTCTTTTGCTTCATAATTTCTTCCTTTTTGTTTTAGCTTCTCTATGTTCTAGAGTAAGTTTCTGCGTCTCCTCTAACATCTCTTTGGGTGCTTTTTATCCTTGCCTGTCTTTTGAATGATCTTTTGGTCTCTTCACACATGGTATCCTCAATGTCATCCTGGAACCATCTGATCTTCAGTCATGAGTGTTCAATGGGTCAAATATGTTCTTGAGTAGGTCACTAAGTGTGTGTTGGATGTGCTCGTGGTCGTGTTTTAACTCTCGTGGGCTTGTTTTGTTTCCTTCAGCTTCAACTTCCATATAAAGGGTTGATGATTTGCTCTGAAGTTAGTCCCTGGCCTTTTTCTGGTGGATGATATTGAAGATTTCCATCGCTTCTTTCTATAGATATGATCAAATTGATTCCTATGTGTTCCATCAGTTGAGGCCCACAGTTTATGTTGTTGAAAAATCCATTTGCAATGACTAAGTGGCTGGTCTTGTAAAATTAATCAGTCGATTCATGGTGTAGTTTGTATTACCAAAACTAGATTTTTCAATTACTGATCCTTCTTCTTTGTTTATTTTCCCATTCAAATTACCAGTAATTATCAATGCATTATGAGTACAAGTTTGACTGATTTCAGACTAAAGACATTGGTAAAAATAGTCCACTTCTTCATCTTTGGCATTAGTGATTGGTGTATAATTTTGAACAATAATTGTGTTAACTGGTCTTCATTGGAGGCATATGGATATTATTCTATCATTGACAGTGTTGTATTTCAGCATTTATCTTGCAATGCTCTTTTCAACAATAAATGTGATGCCATTTCTCTTTAATGTGTCATTTTTGGCATATTAAACTATATGATTGTCTGATTCCAAAAGGACAATATTAGTCCACTTCTGCTCATTGATGCCTAGGATATAGATCTTTATTTGCTCAGTTTCATTTCTGAAGGCTTCCAATTTTCCTGGACTCATACTTTGTCCATTCAACATTTCAATGACTACTGAGTGTTTGCAGCTGTTTCTTCTTGTTTGGGTTCCTGCAACAGCAGCAAGTGATGGTCCTGGAAGGTTTGTCTCATCCATGTCATTAAGGTTGACTCTACTTTGAGGAGGCAGTTCTTCCCTAGTCATATTTTGAGTGCCTTCCAACCTGCGGGGTTCATTTTTTGACACTGTATCATACAATGTTCTACTGCTATTGTCATATGGTTTTTACTGGCCAATCCTCTCCACGCGCCCCGCCCCCCAGATTTTAATTGCCACATCCTCTTTCCTAGTGTTAGTAGGGAAGCTCTGCTGAAACCTGTGCACCAGGGGTGGCTTTACTAGTATTTGAAATACTGGGGTCACGTAGCTCTTGGCATTACAGCAACGTGCAAGCCATCACAGTAAAGCATATTAAATGGCAAGTTGTGTTACTACAGACACAGAAGATATAAAATGGCCAAAACTTAACTCCTATAGCTGAATGTTATAATTTCTGAGATGAAAAATATACCAGATTGGATAAACCAAAGATTAATCACAGCAGAAGGAAAGGTTAACAAACTTGATGATGGAATACATCCAAGATGAAGCATCTAGAGAAGAAAGAGAATTTAAAATATTAAGAGTATTAGTGAGTTATGGCATAACTTCAAGCATTTTTAATATACCTATCATTCAAATTCCCAAAGTGGGGCATGGAGGATCAACAATTTGATGAAACAAACACTGAAAAGTTTGATGAAAATCATAAACCAAGTAGCTCAATGCATATAAAGCACAAGAAATATGATGGAATTGTACCAAGACACTGAACCCCCAAAACAAAACCCACTGCCATTGTGTGGGTTCCAACTCACAGTGACCCTGTACCCTATACAGCCTTTCTGAGGTTGTCAACCTTAACAGGAGCAGATCACCTCATCTTTACCCCCAAGGAGTCCCTGATGGTATTGACCCCAACACCTCTATACCAAGGCACATCATGATAAACTTGTTCATAATTAATAATACAAAGAAATATTAAACACTTCCAGAGAAAAATGACCATAATATACAAAGAAACAAAGATACGGATGGCAGCAGACAACTGTTTAGAAACAGTGCAAGCCAAAAGATGATGGAGCAACATCTTAAATGTTCTTAAAGGAAAAACTGGGGGTGGGGGGAGCAGCCTATTGATCTACACTGATGAAAAGAGGGGAAGAAATATATCCCTGTCCTAAGGTCATGAATCTCTTTTCCTATAATAACTTGTGCCGCAGTTGATGGATTTTCTGTCTCCCATCAGTTAGGTTCAAGTCACTCCCCCTAAATCCAACATCCATAAAGAGAAAATACTACTTACATATCTGTCTCATTTATTTATTAATTTTTATCTACAGTAAGTGGCTCTTACACCTGAATGTGCTTCAGCGTTTCCTGTTGTAGAAATAAGTTTCCTCAGAACAGAGTCTGTGATAGCAAGTTTTGTGCAAATGATCTATTGAGTGAGTGATCTCAGAAGGAGCAATGTGAAGGGAACGGGGGAGGGTATCAGCTGAGGACAAGCTTCCGCCCAGGTCCACAGGAGCTTGACCCCATCGTTGATTCCTAGCTGGCTACATTTGAAATACTGTTACCTCTTTCCCCCATTTCCTTCTGTCTTCCTTCTGTGCAATGACAAAAAATGGGCACCGACTGGCATCAGAAGATCTCACTAAGCCCTAGCCCTAACCTGACACTAATTGGATGTGTTGCCACTGAAGAGTTGTATAACTCCTCCAAGATTATTTTTATATGTAAAAGGCAAAAGGTGATACAAAGAAACGCGAGTCTTTCTAGTTCTAAATAGTCTCTCTTGTCTTCTTTCAAGTGTAGACTTGAATTACCACCCATTGGCTGTGTAGGAGATAAGACTCTAAGCACCTGGCATGTGCTAACTCATTTCGTCGTAAGAACACACTAAGCATCTACGATGTGTCAGAAAAGCAGTGGCAGTGGGGATCAAAAATGACCAAGACATGACTTTTCTTATCAAGGAATCCATCACATAACCCAAATCACCAAATGTTCTCTCTCATTTTTGTCTTCCCTTCTCCCTCTCTTTCTCATACTCAGGATCTTCTTTCTCTTTGACTGGTTTCCCGTGTAACTCAACATATGCCAGGCTGTCAACATATGGCATGTTTTGCAAACATATAAACAGTGGCACATATGCAACCCTATATTCTTGGCATGCAGACACCCCCAGCTTGGCTTTGTCAGCCTCAACAGAAAGCATTTGGTAAATCTCACAGAAATTCCAGAATGCATGGGCAGTCCATGGATCCTCTGACGAGTGGTTAAAATAAAGTGTCCCGTGTCTTCTGGGGCACACATGCTAGAATGTTGTCTCCCTGCCCTTTCGATTCAGAACCGCTGAATATCAAAGGCTCCAGACTCAGTCTCAACTCATTGGGATGTTCTGTCCAGAGGGCAGGTTGCCCATTCAAGATCCTTTTGGTTTTCTACTGGGCTGTGACTCACTCTCTGCTCGGCCCCAGTGGACCAGCCCTATTGCAACATTTATGGGATGTACTCTTAAGAGGCATAGGTTTATTTTACTTCTTAAAAATCAAAGCAAATCTGTGTAACTCACTCTGTAGATACCCCAACCCATACCCCTCAACTCTCACTGTTTTCCTGCATGTCAGCCTTTTGGTCTGAAGACTTTCTCTATTCATGCACACAGTAGGCCCACAACGCTCCTAGCCTTCCTTCCCCAGCAGCCCTCAACCAATGACTGATAGGAGCTTGTGGATAAATGTCCTGGCTCTCTCACCCTTGAGAGAGATCACTTTGAGACCCTGGCTCTTGGAATTCCCCACTAGGAAATTTGCTTGATTTGGCATCTTTGACTGGCTTCCTTCCTTTTCCTCTTTTTCCTCTATCTCAGTCCCAGTTTTCCCTGGGATCACCCTTAAACAAATGACTTGCACTCAGATCCTTGGATCAGGGTCTTCTTCTGACAGTAGGATCATCTGTAATTCAAGTATGGAAACAAAACCCACTGCTCTCAGGTTAATGCTGAGGGTTTAACCTTAGAAACCATAGGGTTTCTAAGACTGTAACTCTTGATGGGTGAGATAGCTTCATATGCCTACTCCGTAGGGTTTATGCAGCCCTGGACTTTTGGCTGATGATTAAGAAGGCAGCCTCCACTGTGAGGATGATTCTGGTTGTCAGCAAAAGGAGCAGCATATGCGAAGCTTGGTCTCTTGACCCGGTGAGAATTTCTCCCAGCAAAGGAGCAGAATTGCCTTGCTCCGGCCAAGTGGAAACAAGAAGGAGAACAGAGGGAGAAAGCTGGATTCTGACACTTTGTTTCTGCTCCATGGCTTCTTGCCACCTCTCTCCCAAGAGCATATTATTTTGTTTTCCCTTATACTGATTAGAATGTATACAATTTGATAACAGAAAAGAACAATAGAAGAAGAAAGTGAAGATGATTTTATGTAGTTCCTCTAACAATGCATCTGAAATGCAATGTCAATTGATTCTGCAGTAACAGTTCACTTCTAACAACTTTAGTTAGACCCAAGAGGTCCAAAGTCATCTCCTTACAGCAGGAATGTGGGAAAACTCTCTGTACATTTGCTGTTCTCCTCACTTCACCGGGTTCCCCAGGGACAGCCAAGTGGCAAGGTATGATTTGTCATCAGCTACATCTGGAGAGGAAGGAAACAAGCGTTGGAGGTGAGGTTGAAGCTCATTACAGCTCAATCCTTGACCTTTTCAGTAAGCTATAGGCCTGGGCTGTCTGACAGAGCTTTCTGCCATGATGGAATGTCCTCGAAATGTGCTATCCATTAGCTTTCATTCCATTTTCCCACAAACTTTTTTTTAAAATTCTCTCTACAGCAGTGGTTCTCAACCTTCCTCATGCCGCGACTCTTTCATACAGTTCCTCATGTGGTAGTGACCCCTAGCCATAAAATTATTTTCGTTGCTACTTCATCACTGTTATGTTTCTACTGTTATTTACCGGGCAACCCCTGTGAAAGGGTCGTTTGACCCCCAAAGGGGTCGCGACCCACAGGTTGAGAAATGCTGCTCTACAGAACCCTCTAGCTAAATATGGCTATGGCGTACATAACATGTGGCTACTGCATTCGATGTACATTACAATTATTTGAAATAATGTATAACTGAGAGAATATCACAAGTCATCCATCTTCCATAGAAACTCCTCCCTAACCCCCTTTCAATCGATTCCATACAGAGGAGATTGAGGCAGGAACACCCCACGGATATAGTATCTTTCTGCTTGTGCCTGGACTTGTGTTCTATTTATGGAGACGTTGACCAAGTCTCTGTGGTAGAGAGTCAGGCAGATGTCTGTGCACATCCCCTTGGAGTCCTTTACAGTCTTCGTACGCATCTTCTGGCCACTCTGCCAGTGTAGCAACACCCGCCCCCTGCATCTCTCTGCTGCAGAGCGGGCCTCCACATGCTGAAACCATGTACTGAAACCCACTTCGGGGATTGGAAGTGGCTTGGAATCTATGCGACACATCAAATTCAGACTTGTTGATTATTATTTGGTTTATGGGGGAATGGGAGCGACTTTCTACAAATACTCTTGCTTTCATTACCCTGGTCAGGACCTGCACTATCTCCAGAGGACTGAGTTTGTTTTCCTCGCTCCAGTCTCATGTCCTTACTGCTTTATGACTCTTTATCTCAGAGTCTACTACTAGGAAATCCAACCTGAACAAGCACTTCTTCGAAGTAAATAAAAACAAACCCTACAATTTATTAGTGTTTTCTTTACAATCTCTTTAAAAACAAAGTTGTTTTTAAAGGGATTACTGATTGGAAATATTTTCTAAATAAACATTAAAAAAATATGTTGAAGCTAGCAGGGCAGGTCAGTGGGACCTTAAACTCGGGCAACTGTTTTTTCTCTATCCTGCGGACGTGCTCATAAAAGTACTTTTATATGGATTGAATTGTGTTCCCCTCAAATTTATGTCGAAGTCCCAACCCCCAGTGCCTGTGAACATCACTTGTTTGGCAGACTCTAGTCTTTGAAGATGTTATCAGGCAATAGGAGGTCATACCGGGTTGAGGTGGCTCTTAAACTTTATCAAAGAAGACAAGAGGCAGAGAGACAGGAAAAATGGCCAAGTGACAATGGGATTCTGTTGATGCTGCCTGCCAAGAAACACCTGGGGCTCCCAGAAGCTGAGAGAAACAGGGAAGGGTCTTCCCTCTCCAGCCTACAGAAAGAACAGGGCCCTGACGACACCCTGCATTCAGACCTGTGACCTCCATACTGTGAAACAATCCAGTTCTGGTGTTTAAAGCCACCCAGTGTGTGGTCTTTTGTTACGGTGGCCCGAGGAAAGGAGTCCAGTCCTCAATACCAGCATTGGAATCAGTGGCTCAGTGCCTGGCCCTCCAAATAGTAAGAGGAAAGAGCTGGGTATATTTCGATGCAGCAAATCCTTATGGAAGGAACACACTGTTTGAAGTATCGATGTCAGATGACGAGAAGAAAATGAGAGGGTACCCCAAGTTGCTCTCAGTGTAGGGCAGTTCCAGAGACAGAGTCGGCTAATCCCACTCCAGCAATGCCAACCATAGTTGGCACGCGGAGCTTTTTCAAGATGCAACTGGGCTCTTCAGAATATCTTTTTAAAAATTCACCAAAGGGCGATTTCATGACCTAGTTTCTTTATTAAGTAGTAATGTCTGGACCATCTTTTCCTCTGTTCCTCGGGGCACAGCAGCTGCCAAAATCTAAATGTATCAACTCCACCAGGTCTGGAGACCTCTGAATAGTGAAACCATTTTCAAGTCTACCATACTGAATCGTGTGGCTGTTTGTTTGTTTGGGTTTTTTTCTTCTTTATTTATGCTTAAGCATATAATGCATTCCATATCGTGTCTGGCTAGTTGCATTAAAAAAATAAATCAGGTTTGTTTTAAATTAGGGCAACCATAAATCCATCATTGTTCCGTCGTTGGGGTTGAGATGCTGTGGTGCCACAGCTAACATCTAGGTGTGTGGAGGTCTAAATGGAAACAACCTTATTTCTCCTTTATATTCTGCTATTTCTATGGGTTTATCAGGAAGCTCAGAAGTGAAAGACAGAAAACAGCTGGCTGCCAAAGAAGCCAGTTGTGATGCTTCTGTGATGCATGCTATCGAGGAGAGATTCTGGTTGACATCGGAGCATCTTCCACGGGGGGAGTGTTCCTGGGTGGCCCAAATAGTTAGCGCTAGTTTATCAAAATCAAAGTTGGCAGTCCAGATCCACCCAGCAGTGCTGTGCAAGGAACCCTGGTCACTCTTTCTCTGTAGAGATTACAGCCAAGAAAACCCTATGGAGCAGAGTCCTGTTCTGTCACCCAAGGTGTCACCATGAGTTGGACCGGACTCCATGGGCAGGCGTATTAGTGTTGTATTAGTGTTGCCAATTGGGGGAAGGGCTGCACAGAATCAGAAAGCACAATATGTCCTTCTCTGCTCAACCCATGGATTAAGTCTTTTGTGTATGGGTGTCAGCTTCCAGAAATCCTTTCCTACCACCGGGTCAAAAGGACAGCCTCCTATGAATTCTTTGACAAGTTAAATTTGGTATTTCACAATTAACTTTTTACCTCATCTGGAAAAGATTTTGTGGATAGAGTCTTAAATTAGCATTCAGCCAATTCCATGGGATTAGGGGGATATGAAGAGGCAAATGGGTGTGTGTTGATGCAGTTCTTTGGGGGTGGAAGTTTGGAGGTTTTTTTTAAAAGACCCTAAAGGCTTGAAGGTAAACAAGCAACCATATAGCTCAGAAGCAATAAAGCCCACATGGAAGAAGTACATCAGTCTGTGTGATCACAAGGTGTTAAAGGGATCAGATACCAGGCATCAAAGAACAAAAAAACAAATCATTGTTTTAAGGGGGAGTGCTGATTGGGAACACAAAGCCCATCTGTAGGCAACAGGACATTCCCTTACAGAAGAGTTGTGGGGAGGAGATGAGCCAGTCAGGGTGCAGGGTAGAAATGATGAAATAAACAACTTTCTGTTAGTTCCTAAATACTTCTCCCCACCACCACTACCATGATCCCAATTCTACCTTACAAATCTGGTTAGACCAGAGGATGTACACTGGTACAGATAGGAACTGGAAACACAGGGAATCCAGGACAGATGAGCCCTTCAGGACCAGTGCTGAGAGTAGCGATACCGGGAGAGTGGAGGGAATGTGGGGTGGAAAGGGGGAACCGATTACTACAAGGATCTACGTATAACCTCCTCCCTGGGGGATGGACAACAGAAATGTGGGTGAAGGGAGACGTTGGACAGTGTAAGACATGACAAAATAATAATACTTTATAAGTTATCAAGGGTTCATGAGGGAGGGGGGAGCGGGGAGGGAGGGGGAAAATGAGGAGCTGATACCCAGGGCTCAAGTAGGAAGCAAATGTTTTGAGAATGATGCGGCCAACAAATGTACAAATATGCTTGACACAATGGATGGATGTTTGGATTGTGATAAGAGTTGTACGAGCCCCTCATAAAATGATTTAAAAAAACAAAAAGACCCACATTCAACCCTAACTCTAGAGATTCTGATTCAATAAGTTTGAGGTGGGGCCAACACAAGTATATTTTGTTATAAATGAGATCCTGGACCCATCACTGAATGACTCTCCATCGCTGTTTTCTCATTTATGGTTGTTGTAGTCGTTTGTTGCCATGGAGCCCGCCACCCAACCCTGCGTCCCTTTCACGGCAACCCCATGGCCAGCTCTGCACCAAGTCCATGATCAGTTATCCTTCAGATTATTGTCATCCATACCATAGAATTTTCACTGGCTAATTGCCAAAAAAAGATAGGTGGGCCTCTCTTCCTCCTCCTTCATGCAGCCAGTGCATGGGCCAGGACTCAAACTCAGGTCTCCTGCCTAGAAAGCAAGAATTCAACCACCGAATGTCTCTTCTCCCCTGAAAAACGGGGTTACTAATAGTGGGATAGAGCCATGGTGACAATCCAATAGAAATGATGATGACCTATCAAAAAGGACTCTGGTTGGTCATTGGAGAGCTCTTGGAGCGCAGTGGGTTGCAAGTTGGGCTGCTGACTGCAAGGTCGGCAGTTCAAAATGAGCAGCTGCTCTTGAAAAAGATGAGGCTTTCTACTCCTGTAAAGATGGACAGGCTCAGACACTCTTAGAGGCAGAGTGGGCTCGCTGGCAGTCAGTTTTGTTGGTCACTGCTATTGTTGTGAGGTGCTGTCGAGTTGTAGTGATCTTATGGACAACAGAAGGAAACATGGCCTGCTCTTGTACTAACCTCACCATTGGAGCCCATGGTCGCAGCCATGTGCCAGGTGTACCTTAATCCTCCCAGTGACATCTTGGGTGATGAGTGAAGTACAAAATAGAAGGTGGTGTGATTTTCATCTTCATCACCATCATCGTCGTGGTTTCGAGGAGCAAAGGTGAATGAGACAGACAACATACATCCATAATGGAAAAGGGGGAAGTAAAACAGTGATCGTCACACATCACTCTGTGATTGAGAGTAGTGTGATTTCAAGGCAAGCAATGGTTATCCTAACATGACCACATCGCATGCCACTCAGCTGAGACCACCCCGCTGCCTGACCCCCTCACTGGGACCTGGACCTCTCCATGATCCAGTAGCTAAAGGGTTGCCTCCAGGACTCTGTTCCTTGCTGGTGTCAGTATCCGTTTCTAGGGCTAAATATTTTGAGTACAGTCTGTGGCTACATCCTTCTTGTAGTGTAATCTGGCAATATACCAATGGTTGAATGATGGACACCAAGGAGATCGTGAGGAAAATGTGTAATATATATTACACATTGATAAAAAAAAAAAAAAATTGGAAAAAAAAAGTAATTGCAAAAATGGAAAAAAACCAAAAAAATCTTCTAAGAGGCTAGTTATATTGATTGTGGGGAATCCTCACCATGGAATATTAAAATGTGGATAATAAAATACCCCCATGTGTAATTCATCTTAAAAAAAAACATAAAACAAATTCAAAACCAGCATATTTCACATGAGAGTCAAACCCACCAGTGACTCTACCGCATCCAACCAGACCAGGCATCTGTCCCCATAATGATTACTACCTAGGCAATCCTATGAGGCAGTTCTAATCTGTTCCCTGGAGTTGCTATAGATTAAGATGAACTCAATACCACCCAACAACAATAACAACATGATGTTAGAAGGTTTGGGTTTTTTTCATATTTTTTATGTACATTTGTATGTGCAAATAGGAGGGTAAGCCAAAAAGTATTGCTATGGGGATTTTAGTTCATACATACATGCACAGGCTGATCTCTAACAAAGCATGATTGCAGCATGTCTCTGTGGTCAGGGGATGGTTGCAGACAAGAGCGTGCACTGTGACACTTAGCTGAGTCTCCTTGGAATGCTTTTCAAAGAACAAAAGTCCAGTCAGAACAGTGACTCTGGAAGAAATCTGGCTGAGCCAGTTAAATCCGATACATTTTCAGGAAGGACACAGATGGACATTGGAGCTTATTAGGAAGAAGTTTTACGAAAATCAAACACTGCACTGGTGCAAAAAAGGCCAGGGAAGTTGCCCCTAGGAATTGCTCTTGTCCCCATCACGACAATGCGCCAACTCATTCGTCAAGGGCTGTTCTATGGGAATACTGCTGAAATGAGTCCCGATCTTGCCCCTTCAGACTACTCTTTGTTCCCCAAACTCAAAGAACATTTAAAAAGGTCTATGGGTTGAATCCTCCAAGGAAGCCCGAACTGTCATTTTGGCATGGCGTAACTCAAAGAACACAGAATTCTTCAGAGAAGGGTTAGAGAGCTGGAAACCCACCCTTCAGAAGTGCAGAGACCTCTTGTTAAGACTCCTAGTGCCTGGCATATGTTGTTGGTGTTGCCAAGTGAAGTCCAGTGAAGTCCATCGCATGGCAACCTGTGTACCACAGAGTGCACCCCGACCCGAGCATGTGCCTTCCTCACAATTGCTATATTAGAGTCATTGTTGCCACCACGGTCAGTCCACCTCATCACGGGTCTTCCTCTCTTCGGCTGCCCTCCTGCTTTAGTAACCATGGAGTCCTTGTCCAGGGACTGGTCTCGCTGGATAATGCATACAAAGTACGTGAGACAAACAGAGGACATGTCAGCAAACCATCGCTTCACAGCCTCAAATTACTCCCATCACTCTATACAGGCCCCGTGCCCCTTTGAAAGGTGGCTTTGGTACTCTGCCCATCAAAAGATGCAATCTATCTCCCAATCCCTTGAGTGTGGACATATCCAGGTGACTTTGCTGACCAATGGGAGCACCAGCAGAGGTGGCATTAGCAGAGGCCTGAAAAGGAATTGTACTTCAATGCTGTCATTCTGGCTGCACTTGGAACCCCGAGACGAGACTATCTTGTGAATGGGCCATAGATCGACTACTGGAAAGTTTCCTGTGGAGGACAACTGAGGCGCCCTGGCCCCAAACTCGCCAATGGCCACCCGTGAGTGAAGCCACCCTAGACTATCCAGTCCCAGTCTAGTCTCCAGAAAACCACCCGGCTGAGTTGAGGCCAGCTCAACCGGGGAGGTACTAAATTATGATTGTTTCAAGCTACTACATTCGACACAGTTTGCTGTATTATCTCAGGTTAGTAGGATATAGAGGTTAAAAAGTGAAGACCTTTTTTCACAGCTGCGATATGGTAACTTTTTACAAAGAGCATATCTCGCTTTTAGAAGCAGAATCAAATTAATATCTTTTTTCTTTTTTTTTAATCGTTTTATTAGGGGCTCATACAACTCTTATCACAATCCATACATACATCAATTGTGTAAAGCGCACTTGTACATTCATTGCCCTCATCATTCTCAAAACATTTCCTCTCCACTTAAGCCCTCGGCATTAGGTCCTCATTTTTCCCCTCCCTCCAAATGAATTTCTCAAGAAATTTAACTGAAAAACTCTACCTGACACAAGTGGATTTTCGTCGAACAATGATATTCATACCTAACATTGAAATAGCACTTACTATGTCCCAAGCAATGACAAAGCAACAAGGAAAACTGAAGATGGGCGATGCATTTGAATGACGGTGCCAGTGAAGAACATTGAACGTCCGAAGAGCACAAGCAAATCTTTCTTGGAAGAAATACAGCCAGAATGCTCCTTAGAATCGAGGATGGGGAGATTTCGTCTCATCCACTTTGGACATGTTATCAGGAGAGATCAATTTTGGGGGAAAGGACCTCATGCTTGGTCAAGCAGAGGGTCGGTGAAAAAGAGGAAGGCCCTCAATGAGAGGAATTGATGCAGTGGCTGCAACAAGGGACTCAGACATGACAGTTAAGAAGATGGCTTGGGACCCAGCAATTTCATCCTGCTCTATATCCATAGGGCTGTTATGAGTCCGAACCAGCTTGACCCCATCTCAGAACAACAACATGTGCCAGGCACTAAGTGTTTTTATGATATGATCTCATTCCCCACCATACGTTGACTGCAGAAAGTATGGAGAAAGGCCCAGAGAGTTCAGTCATTTGTCAAAGGTCCCACAGTTAAAGTAGGCAAATCCATAGTTAATCTTTAGTGTCTGGTTCCCAACTCTGTGCTTTGCAATGGCACACGACAGAGATAGAACCATGGGTAAATCTGAAAGGTTCATGCTTCAAGGATATGGTGGCTTAAAGTCACACTGATGGGATATTCAGTGTGCTCCCAGATCTTTGATTGGATTTTCTAATGACACGTGATTTCATGGAGCAAGGACAGGTTGGGGTGGGTGTGGTGGAGACAGTGCTAAGGCTCTGGTGGATTCATTTCACTGCCTGATATCAATTCTCTTCCAAGAACGTGCTGGGGGAGGGGCGGGTTAAACGTGTCAATAACAGCAAATATTGGAATTGACAAGGTTCCTCAAATTTATGGCTTCCTCTCCACCAGGACTGTCAATCAGAGAACATTCAGAAGATCATCTGTCCTACATTCTATTGTGCAAGAGACATTTTTCATACCACAACTCCAGTGCACTTCTGCACACTCCAGAAGCAATCTGGAATGTCTAAGAATAGCCCAGATGGTGATGATGATAATGCCTGGACATACCTAGTATGTTCTCAACAGTCAGTAGCATGGCTGAGTAATTAAGAGCAGGACTCTTAACATCAGGTTGGACCTGTGTTCAAATCCGGCACCCTCATTTATCAATCACAGGTTCTCAAGCGAGTTCATCTTTTGCTGACTCTGGTTTTTCCTAGGTCAATTGGGAATAGCAAGTTGGCACTAAAGATGGAATAATATGACCAGGGTCAAGCACCTGTCAAGGGCTGCTACTCTTGTGCCATCACCATGGTGACAGATTTTTTGGGCAACTTGCCCTTGTAAAGGGGTGGAGTTTAACCTGTCCATTAGGTCACAGCCTGATGGTACTTCTAGGGAGGGCTGGCCTTTTTACAAGGGAGACACTGGGAACCCTTCCCCTCGCTCTCTGAATCTTTGCCTTCCTGCTTGCTGTGGCTGCCTCTAGGGGTGGCCCAGAGAGCTGTTATAACCCTACCAGGTTTCCCCTGACCTTGGATGGATGAGAGACACTGTATCCAACAGCCTGTGATTTTCTTGCATCCCGGTTCACCTTTCTGCATCCTTGGCCTGCTGTATGAGTCTGATGGAGAGTCTTCCTCTCGGTGGAGAGGAAGTCATAAATCCGAAGAACCTTGTCAATTCAAATAGTTGCTGTTATTTACACACCTCCAGCTGGCATTGAACCCAAGAACTTCAGGTGGACTGGGCTATGCTGTTTTCTTGCTGTCAAACTCTTTCTTATGCAAAGTCACGAGTTTTCTTTCTCTAAACAATCCAGCCGAACACAACCATCGTCATTCTAACTGACCAACAAAACATTTCAAAACTATGAATTCACCCAAGTCCAATGCTATCCAAAGCAAAAGATTCAGAATTCTTTACCATGGATTAGAGTTTCTGTATGGTGCAAGTGATTGACACACTCCGCTGCTAAGTGGAAGGTTGGAAGTTCAGGTTCAAATCTACCCAGAGGCTTCTCCAAAGAAAGACTTGGTCATTTACTTCTAAACATTCTGCCATGAAAAAACCCTACTCTGATACACACGGGACTGTGAACAGAGAGTATCAACATCACACCAGGTGAACCGTGGATCACAGAAATGAACATCT
This sequence comes from Echinops telfairi, assembly GCF_000313985.2. Taxonomy (NCBI): domain Eukaryota; kingdom Metazoa; phylum Chordata; class Mammalia; order Afrosoricida; family Tenrecidae; genus Echinops; species Echinops telfairi. The sequence continues at coordinate 11,013,199 of NW_022103951.1, forward strand.
AAAACTCTTGGCCTCCATCCTTTTCCTTGTTCTCAAAGTGTAAAATCAGCACAAGGAAATGTTCTCAAGTGGCCACATGAAATCAAGAGTGGATCCACCGTGAGCCACTTGACCATTCTTAGCATTGCCTGAGAAAATGTACTCTCAAATACTGCTGCGACATGGAGATGTGATTCCCTCTCCAACTCAGAGTGGCCCCAGCCACAGACTGTCCACACCGGCAGACAACAGAATCCAGCTCTTGGGCTGTTCGGCTTCCATAGTATTGCCCCCACTGCCATAATGACACAACAGGACAGGCTTCTTAAGTTTCCAACTGACAGCGTTTAATAGGTCCAGTTTCAAATAATAATAATGTGAAGATTGCCACAGTTGGACTGTAAACAGAACAGAGCCATGTTTGAAAAATCCAAGAAAGAGGTTTTGTTCAATAGAAATGAGTGAAAATGAAGGGAAGGTAGTAGCTTTTATCTTTCTGGAAAATATGCCATCTAATGATACTTCTATTACAGACCCTCCACTTTGAATGTTATAATTACAATTGTCTTTGAATAATCATCTTGCACACTTTCCTTGGGGGAAACTTTTTGTATTTAATTACATCCTTGAAAATGTAATCACTCTCTCTTTTCATCACCTTTCCTATGGAGATCGCTCCATTAAAAAGAAACCAAACCAAACATGGACCGGTTTGTTTTTAAAATCACAATTGGTGAGGAGCTGATACCAAGGGCTCAAGTAGAGAGCAAATGTTTTGAGAATGATGATGGCAACAAATGTACAAATGTGCTTGACACAATGGATGGATGGATTGCAGTAAGAGTTGTACAAGCCCCCAATAAAATGATTTTAAAACACACACACACACAATTGGGCAGTGAGTTTGACTGGTAGCAGAGATAGAATAAGCCAGTGCAGTTTTAGAGACAGGTTTGATAATGGATGGCAGAGAGGGCTGGTGGCACTGTGGTTACATACTGGACTGCCAACCAAACAGTCTGTAGTTTGAGCTCACCAAGTGTTCCTCAGGAGAAAGATGAGGCAGGCTGCTTCTGTAAAGATTAAAGCACTGTTGTGTGAGTCTGGGTAGACTAGAGAAACAAATCCATGGACACACATATGTGTCTAAGAAAGAGATTCATACACAAGAAATATTGAACATTGAGAAAACATCCCAGCCCAGTCCAGATCAAGTCCATAAGTCCGATAATAGCCCATATGTTCGACAACAATCTATAAACTCCTCTTCATTCTCACAAAACACATGCAATGATGCCGAATGTAGACGATCACATGCCAATGGGTAGAAACTCTTTGATGGTACAAGCATCTCAGTGCTGGCAGGGATCTCCATGTGGCCATTCCAGTTCCTAGGGCTGCATCAGGGTAGGTCCATGTGCCATCTCCTCAGGGATGCCTCGCAGGAAAGTCAGCCTTGTCAGCAGAGAGTCTCCAAGGGAGTGAACCAAGAGAGATAGTTTCTCCTGCCTCCAAGAAGAAAGTACCAGATTTCCCAGAATTCTCAGGAGAAGGCCATGCCCACAGAAGCCTCATTGGCTATCTCCAGATTGACAGCCTAGACTCCACTCCTACACTCCCAATCCTTAAATTGACACCAGATTAGGTGACTACCACAATTGGAAACCCTATGGTGTAGCTCTACTCTGTCCTACAAGGTCAAAATGAGTTGGAACTGACTCAATAGCAATGGGCTTATGCCAGAGGTACTACTTTGGCAGATTGTTACAGCAATGGGTCCCAATTTGTCCAAATCTCCTTGCCTAGTCTTCTTCCACACTAAGTCTAGACTTGGCCAACAGGATAATGTGACTTGTTTGACCAATGAGACAATAACAAATGTAATACAAGTGAAGGGTTTAAAAGTAGTTCCACGTCGGGTCTAGCTCTCTTCTGCTGTTCTTCAGATACCTGTTGTAGCTGCTGTGTGAGCAAGCCCATTCAGGGCTGCCTGCGGGATGACAGGAACTCCAATGGTCACCTCAGCTAACAGGCAGCAAACATCCAACTGACCTGGCAGCTACCTATAGACACATGTGTGACAGCCAGCAGAAGACTCATCCAACTGAGCCCTGCCCAAATTCCCAGAACACAGAGTGACCTAAGTAAATTGGTGCTATTTTAAGCCACTTGGTTTTGGGGTGGTGGGCGACATAAAGAAAAACATAAAGAAAAACATCTGACATAATGTCCCTATGGGAGATCATGCACAAGCATCAAGGCAGATGTTGGGCCCTATCAAGAACGATGTTGCATATAAACAACTGTGACTGGTGTCAACATAGAGCAATAGGAAGTGAGCGGGTGTGGGTGGTCTGTCCATGCAGAGACAAGCAATTATCAACAGGAACATGATGCAGTCTAATCAATATAGCCAGAAAGGTCAGCCTTAGGGTATGGGCTAGATCTTTCAGCAGCTTGCTCATATTTTGTTGTTTGGATTCAATTGAATAGATTATTGGGATGATGAGGATTATAAGAATAGTGAGGACCTCCAGTCCTGCACTTAACGTTTCTTGTGTTTGTTATGTTTTATTTAATGTTTTACATAAAGCTCATAAAGCCTTGATTGGACCAGGTCAACTGGCTTCATGAAACATATGTTGTTGCTATTAGGTGCCTTGGAGTCAGTTCTGACTCCTGCATACAACAGAACAAAACTCTTGTTCCTGCTCCATCCTCAGTACCCTTGTATGTTTAAGCCCATTCACATAGCTATTGTGTCAATCCATCTCCTTGATAATCTTCCTCTTTTTCACCAACCCTCTCCTTTACAGTCTCAGAACCACAGGGGCAGTTCTCTACTCTGTTCAATAGGATCTCTGGGAGCAGGAATCAACTCTATGGCAGTGAACTTGGAGTTTTCTACTTTACCAACCATGATGTCCTTCTCCGGGGACTGGTCTCTCCTCATAACAAAGTACATCAAATGAAGATTATTGGGCATGTTTGGTTGCATCTGCTAAGACTATGTATGAATTCACCATTCCAAACTATTTAATTGGTGACATATTCAGGCATCAGGCTAGCAAAATCAGTGAGATCCACCAGATGTCTGAGGCAGAACAAAATTGTATATCCAATGGCAAGATCCACGACTGAGAGTCAGACAACGATCTCTGGATCTACTGCCAGCATTAAAACAAAATAAAACATGTTGCCATCAAGTTGATTCGAGCTCATAGTAACCCTGCACGACAGAGTAGAACTGCCCGAGTTTTCAAAGCTGTAATCCCTACAGAAGCAGCTGCTCCTTCAGGGCAGCTAGTAGGTTCAAACCACCAACCTTTCAATTAGGAGCCAAGCACGTAACCACTGCCTCACCAGGGCGCAATATCTAATTGATGGCAGACTTTCCTTGAAGACATGTGGCATGAGAAGAAGCTGGAACAAAGAAGATCCAGCCAAGACTCCTGTTATGGGTAGAATGGTGCCTTCTAAAAGTATGGCTTTGAAAATAGTCTTTGAAGATGTTTGTTAGTTAACATGAGGTCATACTAGAGCAGGGTGGGTCCTTATGAAAGAAAGGATACACAGAGACAGGGAGACAGGAGCAAGACAGTCATGTGAAAACGGAGGCCAGGATTGCAGCGATGTGTCTATAAGCCGAGAAAGGCCCATGATCTACCAAAAACTTGGATGAGTCAAGGAATAATCTTTCCCTAGAGCAGTTCAGAAAGAAGATGGCCCCGCCAACACCCTGAATGCAGACTTCTAGCCTCCCGAGCTATGAGAGAGTACATAGCATTTGTTGTAGGCATCCAGTTTGTAGTACTTTGCTACAACAGCCATAGGAAACGAATACAATCCCTTTTCTGCTGTTGACCTGCATCTGTAATTTCTGGAATAGTCAGCAATTCCTGGTTTTAAAGTTAGTACCTTTTTCATTTCTGTACACTGTATAAACTCCTCGTGATTCTTAAATTAATGCATTTTAATGCCTTTCCCTATTCAGCAGTTCATGCTGAGATTTGTGTTTAGTTTTAGAAGCATCTCCCTGTTTTCTTTCACAAATTTTTTTTGCTCATGAATTTCTTCTTTGTCAGAGAAATGCAAGAAAGGAATTTGAACACAATTCAATTTTGTTCTGTAATGTCAGACATCTTGCAAAGAAAACTACAGGATGGACTAGAATTATGATTATTATCATTTTAGTCAACAAGATTTTTCTCATCATTTTATTTTGCAATCATATGAAGCCCAAAATTTCCCTGGAATTCTCCCTTTTTGTACCTATTATTCTCCCATGAGAAATGCCACAAAGACAAAAACATTACATTCTATTAGTAATAACCTTGCTGCACTTTATTGGAGGACAAAGAACGGGCATTTATTGAGTCGCTACGATGTACCAGCACCATAAAGAGCTACTGACATACCTTCCCTAGTTCATTCTGTAAATGATGTAGTTTAAAATTTTTTTTAAAAACCCAAGCAAACACACTGTCATTGAGTTGATTCTGACTCGTGTTGATCCTATAGGACAAAGTCGAACCATCCCTGTGGGTCTCTGAGACTGGAAATCTCTACGAGAGTAGAAAGTTCATCCTATTTAAGTGGGGAGAAACAGAGGCTCATTGAAGCCAAATAAGTAATTCACCGTCATACTGTCAGTCAATGACAAAGGCCGCTTTTGAATGGGCGGTCAATTCTCAGCCAAAAGTCCATGTCTTTCCAATTGCAGGAGCATGGAACGTACCAGGGAGATTCAGTGAAAGAGAGTTATAGCGTGCTGTCTTTGTTGCATGCTTGCTGGTGAGGAAAAACATATTTGCAGCTCTGGCCCGTCCTAGCGGGTCACTCTGAGTCAGAACTGACTTGATGGCAGTGAGTCTTTTGAACAGCAAGACCCAAGACAAGGACCTCAATGCAAGTAAATTTTTTTGAGCAGTGACCCTAACAAGAGCCAGTAAGGAGTGATGACATGAGACAGGAGAGGGATGGCAGCCAATACAGGGTATGTTATCAGAATAAAAGCCATCGGGAGCTCAGTCCAGCTGAGGAATCCCCAGAACCCATGAAGAACATACACTGCATAGCTATGCTAACTCACTCATCCAACCTTCCAGGAGAGCTGAAGGGAACACAGGTCTCTAGCACTTTGAGGCGGCCTTGAGGACAAAGGGAGCTGCTTGCTCCCAGGGTGAGAAAAGGTTCCTCCAGGGAAGCCCACCAGGCAGATGTTTGCAGTGAACAGCCTGTGGTGTGTACGCAGATAGTGTGCGGATAGGGGCAGGGAACTGATACTGTTTGCTGATTTCAGCAAAGAAAAAATGGAAATAAACCTGAGCTAAATAAACGATCACAAAAAAAGTCAAATCCCTCTACAGGGCTGCACAATGTAATATTCCTGAGACATTCCGTTTCCCACAGAAGTTGCAACACTGAGGAAGTGACACCCACCCCAGTACCGTTTAATAATTTAGCTATTATTTGAGAGAGATCCTATTAACAGTCCATTCATTTTCTCCACAGCAGTGCAGTCATTGAAATTCACCCACTGTGCCTTGTGTCGATTAGCAACCTTCTGGGAAGTATATTTATGAGGGGGTACCAAAAAAAGATTTGACAATGATTTCACATGCAACCTGACGTGAAAGACATGATTTCCAAATGGGACTGGGGGCAGGGCTAAGCTAGGCTTCCTTTCAGACAGTCCTGTATCACTGGGTTTTTGGGGGGGGGTTTTCACCTCATTTGTCCATTCGCCAAAGAGGGGGAGGGGTGGACAGTGGGAGTGGTATTTAAAGATTTAAAAATCTGAACAAAAGAAAGGGGCTTTTTAATGCTAATTCACCCCCTTGGTCCCTTTCAGAGACAAATACTTTCAAACTACTTTTAACATAGCTGAGAGTTGGAATAAACAGGGAGGGAATAAGCAGGGAGTTAACTTACCCCAAGCAGGAGGGCTGAGACTCTGGGTAGATCCGGCAATAGCAACCTTTCAAAAGGAAAAGGCTACAAAGTTGAGAGAATTTTCTGTTGGGGGTTCGATTCCTTATTTGCTGGTGTGCAAATAATGCCCTGCCTTACACATGTGGGCTGAATCTTATTCATTAGCTCCAGTAAATGTCGTTTTAGACGAAGGGATAAAAGTACACTTGGACGAATTAGTTATCAATGCAGTCATTCCTTTCTTCAAACACACACGTGTCCACACCCTTTACATTAACTTTATTGCAGTAAAATACATAGGCTATTGTAGTCGAGCTAAAATCCTAAAGCAGCATGGGTTGTGGAAGACTGCAGTCTGCCGTGGGAACCCTCACTCCGTTTTGAGTCTTGCCATCAATTCAGATTCTAGTTGAGTTCCTTCTGACCATTAACCAGCAACGTGGCAATTTGGCTTTCAGTAAGACAACGTCGTGGCAAGCCCAGGGAGGGGGAGTTTTGCCCTCAGGCTTGCACCAGAAAACTTGCCTGAGCCTGTTCGTAATGATTTACCAAAAATATCCACATGTGATCTTAGAGTTAGAGTCTTGATGACTAGGATTCGGTTCGTTCTACATAGTCAAAGCCCCAGAACCAAGCCTGTAAACGTAAAATCTGTGCCTGCATACCTACCACAATCGTGATCCATTTCCTGCTTCAATTGCCCGGACGGCAACAATGATGAAGTGACCTGCCAATTGATGATTTTTTTGAGCATTCCATCAGCAGGATGAACCCCATGGCCATGTAGTCTCTGAACTCCATTTCATCCTCATGCTGATGTTTCCCTCAGCAGGCTGGTTATCTTTGTCTTGTCCTTGTCCTGCTCAGAGCTTAATAAAAGGGATCTTTATGGAATATGCTGAAATGTGAGGTCATTTCTCCCCTAAAACAATATAAAATTTCCATTTTAAGTGTACCATTCAGTGGCATCAGTGTCCAATGCAATGTTGTGCACCACCATCCACTTCTAACCTCTCTTCAGCCCCCCAGACAGTAACTCTCTACCCATTAAGCAATCATTCCCATGCCCCTGTCCTCTGGCAAACTGTTATCTATTTTCTTGGTCCATGAACATTCCTGTAATCAATGTTTCATGCTACGGCTTTCATGATGGATAAAGAAAACAAGCACCCTCACAACTGGACCAATAAGCAACCTCTTGATAAGTGGAGAGAAGATTGAAGGTGTTAAGGATTTCTTTCACTTGGATCCATGGAGAGAAGATTGAAGGTGTTAAGGATTTCTTTCACTTGGATCCATCCTCAACGCCTATGGAAGCAGCATTCCAGAAATAAAGTGATATAATGCATTGGCTACATCTGCTGTAAAGGACTCTTTAAAGCATTCAAGACCAAAGGTATCCTCTTGAGGACTGCACAATGTCTGGCTCAAGGCTCAGTCTGTCCAATCACCTCCTATAAGCATGTGAAAGCTGGACCATGAATAAGGAAGACCTGAGAATTGAAGCCTTTGAATTGTGGTGTTAGTGAAGACTATTATATATGCTGCATATTGCCAGAAGAATAGCAACAGTGTGACAAAAAAATCTGTCTTGGAAGAAATAGTTGGAGTGTTCCTTCGAAGTGAGGATGGTGAGACTTCTCCTCATGTCCTTTGAACATGTTACCTGGAGAAGTCCATCAGACTTGGCAAACTAGAGGGCCAGTGAAAAAAGAGGAAGAACTTCAAGAGCTGGAGAGCCACAGGGGCCACACATCAGAACAGTTGTGTGGATGTTTCACTCTGGTGTATGTAGGGCCACCGAGTCAGAACCTACTCAACAGAATCTATCAACAAGATGTTGCATACAGTGGAATGATACATTGTGCCTAGCTTATTTCACTCAGAATAATACCTTCAAGAGCCATCCATGTTGAACTACGTATCAGAACTTGATTCCTCTTTGTGGCTAAATGATATTTCATTGTATGACTAGACCATCTTTTGTTTATCCACTCATCCATTCATGGACATTTGGGTTGGGTATGCCTTTGGGTGATTGTGAGTAATCCTGTTTCGCACTGCCACTGAATCAATTCTGACTCATAGCAACCCTCTGGATGGAGTAGAAGTGCTCCTGTGGGTTTCCGAGGCCGAAGATATTTACTGGAGCCGAAAGTCTCATCTTTGTACTACAGATTGGCGGGTGGTTTGGAACTGCTTACGTTGTGATTAGCAGCCCAACCCCTAACTCACTACGACACCAGAGTTCTTAAGTACCTGTTTACATCCTTGTTTTTAATTATTTTGGATATACGAAGGGGCTTTAAAAAGTTCCTGGATGGTGTAAGATACGAAAATAACAATATTATACAATTGAACAAGGGTTCACGGGGGTGAGAGGTTTGGGGAAGGAGGGGAAGAAAGAATAGCTGATACCAAGGGCTCAAGTAGAAAGAAAATGTTTGGGAAATGATGATGGCAACACATGTACAAGTGTGCTTGATACAAATGATTTAAGGATTGTTAGAAGATCTGTAAGAGCCGTCCAATAAAATGATTAATACTAATAAAAAAAAGTTCCTGGACAAGTTACATTCTTTTTTAATGTAATTTTTTCATGATTTTTTTATGCCCCCTTGTATAATTAGGAATGGGACTGATGGGTTGCATGGTAATCCAATGTTTAGCTTTTTGAAGAAACACCACACTGTTTTCCACGGTGGTTCCTCTATTTTATATTTTCCACTGACAATACATGAGGGGTTCCAGTTTCTAACATGCTCATTCACTTTTGAAATCTGTCTTTATTCTGATAATAGCTATCCTAGCGGGTGTTGCAAAAGACTTCATTTAAGTGTTAGGTAGGACGAGGCAGGGACAGAGGAGTTGCTGCAGAGAACCTGGCGAGCCTTAGCCAGACATAAAAACTACTGCACATGCACCAATTCAAGCCTGAGCCAGGTGGGCGGTACACGTGGGTGGCCCAAACTAGGCCCAGGTGGCCTTAATTCCAGTACCATCGACCACACCTCCCAGTAAAAGGCCTCAACTACCTGGACTGCTAGACCACTGCTCTCTCTTCTTCCTTGCTCTTCCGCTGGGCCATGCCTCCATCTCTCTCTCTCTGGCCTCAGGCTACCACATGTGGGTGTGCAGTCTCACAAGGTTGCCCATGTTCAATGACTGTCAAACCTGAAACGTCTTCCACCATTTATAAAAACTCACTTGGATCACAAACCAGGCGTGAATTTGTTCTTGCAACAAGCCAAGAGCTGAGGTATTTCCCACCCAAGAAACCTAATAAAAGTGCTAGAAAATCAAGACATTACTTTGAGGATTAAGGTGCTCCTGAAAACGTCCAAGCCATGGTATTTTCAATTGCCTCATAGATAGATAGATAGATATAGAGGTAGAGATGTAGATGTAGATATAGATATAGGTATAGATATGGATATAGATATAGATATACTGAACAATAAATAAGGAAGACTAAAGAAAAATTGATGCCTTTGAATAAAGATGTTGATGAAGAATATTGACATACCATTGACAGCCAGAAGAACAAACAAATCTGTGTTGGAAGAAGTATAGCCAGGAAGTTCCTTAGAAGGGAGGATAGTGAGATTTTATCTCCTGTGCTTTACATATCTTACTATCAGACGGGATCAGTCCCTGGAGAGGGACATGATCCTAGATAAAATAAAGGGTAAGTGAAAAAGAAGACCCTCAATCAGCTGGATTGACATCTTGGCTGCAACCATGGGCTCAAACATTCGTCTGTTTTCGCTTTTGCTGCTTGTTTTTTCTGGGGTTATTTCCAAGGCTCCATTGCCAAATCCAAGATCACTAAGATTTACTCCTATGTTACACATACCTTTTTAATGACAACATTTTCATTCTTAAAAAAAAATGAAATCATTTCTAAGGGGCTCGGATGCTCGCACAACTTCACCCAGGATTTATTTTGTGACTAAGGCCGGTTAAACTGTTCACTGCCTGAATCAGACTGATCAGCTTACAATTCTGCTTCTGGCATTTCCTGGCCATATTACCTTGGGCAAGTTGCTGAACTTTTACAAGCCTTGTTTTCTTGACTTGTAAAATGGAGATAATAGTGTTATTTCTTATCAGCAGAAGGGGAGATTTTGTGCTTCATTAGAAAACTATGCATTGTATATATGCAAATATATTTATATATATGGATGGGGAAATAGATCTATGTGCCTATATTTATAGGTTTAGTATTAAGGTAGCAGAAGGACATTGGGCCTCCACTCAAGTA
>NW_022103951.1:11024178-11048253 GCF_000313985.2 Echinops telfairi
ATGAGGGCAATGAATGTACAAATGTGCTTTACACAATTGATTTATGTATGATTTGTGATAAGAGTTGTATGAGCCCCTAATAAAATGATTAAAGAAAAACTATGCGTTGTCCACTGTGGGAGTTAGTAAATTATTTATGTAAAGGGACCGATGGTAAGTATTTTCATTCTGAGGGGGCCACAGTCTTTGTCACAAGTACTCAACTCTGCCACTGCATTGTGAAAATAGCTAAGATCTCATGCAGAGGAATTTATGTGGTTATGTTTCAATAAAACAACTTAACCAAAGGACTGTGAGTTCTGTCAAGTCCAAGGACACTAGCCTAGAACTTTGTCTTCTAGGTTATGTCATTCCAGCCTTTCATTCCCATTGAATTTTGCAACTCAAAATTTGCAAAATACTTCTTGGTGACAGACATGCAAATTCTGTCCTGTAGAGGTTCAATTGACTTCCCTCCTCCTCTGTGAAAGAGGCCAGTTTTACCTCCATTTGCACATTCATTTCAATATTCCTGATCTATCCATTTGTCTGTTCTGTAGAGTCTCCTTGGAACTGGCTGTAATGTCTTTCCAGTTCCCTCATGAATGAGTTCATTGAAATCTTGAAGGCATGTTCACTTTGCAATTCATTTGAAGATCAGGATTGCACTTTTCTGGAAAATCATCCTGGAACACAGTCAATGTGCCAATGTGCTTGGCTCATTGTGAGCACTTAGTGAGGTTGTTGTTCAGTTGTTACTGCTGTTGTTACTATGCGCCTAGGCCTCAAGGTTCCAACAACAACCAGAATTCAGCCCAGATGATTCAAACAGTGGGCCTCAAATGCAGGGATTACTTTGTGGGTAGGTGAGGGAGCCAATAAGGAATGTTAAGCACCAAGAAACTTATGAGAAGCCGTTACCACTCCCTGTGTTGCAGGGAATAAGGAGAAATAGAGTTACTGGATTCCAATGAGAGCTGGCATCGTGAAGGAAGAGCCATTGATCAGGATTGGTATTCACGGAGTGACCCAGACTTAGTATTGTTTTCTTGTTGTTGTTCTCAATCCAGACAAGATTTTCCTCATAGCTATCTATGAAAAACAGAGAGGCATGAGGAAGAAATACCCTGACCTCTCTCTCTGCCTTTTGATTCCCAGTGGAGCCTTCCCATTGGCTAAAATGTAATAAGAAATCAGCTAGTAGAGTCCTGAGTGTGCATCCCAGACACAGAGCAGAGCACCGAAGGGTGGAGACTGCTTATTGGGTATGAGTAGGGATGGAGTGGGCGGGGAAGCGGGGGAGAGTAAGATGAGGAATACCAGGACAATTACTCCCATATTTTTATAATGCTTTAGATTTTCTAAACATCTTGCATAAAAATTGTTGTGAGCTGGAAAAAACAACATAAACCAAAAACCAAGCCAGTTGCCGTCCGTTCAACTCATGACAGAGGCCATCTGTTCCTGAGGGTTTGCAACAGCAGATCGCCAGGTCTTTCCTCCAAGACGACTGGGTGTGTTTGAACCACTGATGTTTCCGTTGGTTGTCGAGTACTTAGCCGATTATACCACCCAGGGTCACTGTAGGATAATTATTGTGTCCTCCTATTACAGACACAGAAAATACAATTGAAAGTCGTTTGAGTTCAGCTAATCTGTGGCAGAACCTTCTGCTTTTAAGTTCTGTGTGTACAGAAAAGAGGTCAAGGGGACAAAATCCTGGAGAACTTGAAGAAGAAATCAAAGGAAAGTTTCCTGATTGTCCCATTTTGTCTTGGGCTGAAGTAGAAGAGGTTGCTATTGACTTCTTACCTCCAAAGTGGCTTTACATAGGAGAGGAGGCTCCTGCACATGTATTTGAGTCAGATTTGGTTTCTTCCCTCTATTGCGCTTAGAACTTCCTTCCATCACTAGTAACTCATAGTTTTTTCTTTGCAGTTGCCATTGAGTTGACCTGAAATCATGGCAACCCCTAGCGTCTCCGTAAGGTTCCCAGTGCTTGCTTTTATGAAGTAGATCTCCAGGTCTTTCTTTGGGTGGACCTCTAGGTGAAATCAAACTCCCAACATTTTGGTTCACTGTCAAGTGCATTAGCAAACATTTGCACTGCCTAGGAACTGAAATAACTCATAGTAGGCACTCGATACATTTGGTTAATGGATTTAAGAACACATGAATGCATAAAAAGATGGTCCCTCACTGTAAAGAACATATGAGTGTTGTAATGACTTACAGTTCCTATTCATGAAGTTATTAGAGAATTCCAAAGATGGAGGGCTGCTAGACACATGCCAGACTTCAAGCAAATATCTGATGAAAGAAAGTTGGTAATCATGTTTACAGATTTTGGATAAGTTTGTTGTCTCCTTGTCTCTACTATTTCAGTTAGAACCCGCTTCAGAGTGGAGCCCAAATCCATAACTAATTGGGCTCCCTAGGGGCCTAGCATAGAGCCCAACCTTGGGAAGGTTTGCCAAAACACTCTTCCAGTTCTCATGCTGCTCAGCACTTTGCATTAATTTTAACACAGTCTCTGTCATAATGTAGCCCTCCAGCCAGACTTGGGGTAAGCTTGCCAGAGGAACTACCAAATGTGGTTCCCATCATCTCTCACATCCCTGAGACAGCTCTGAGGATTCTGGTTTTTGTCTTGGTTGCCCTGGCTCTCCAATCCTTCCTGGGAATTGGGGTGGGAGCAATAGTTCTTCATCTGAAATCGCTGACATCTATGTACAAAGAGTGGAGTGGTATTCCAGGGTTGTGGGGAAAGTATTTAGCTTGTTTTTAGTCTCAGTTATCTATCTGTGTGGTTGTAGACTCATCGTTTTACCTCTTTAAACAAACAAGCAAACCCACTGCCATTGAATTGATTCTGACTCATAGTGACCCTATAAGACAAAGTGGAAGTGCCCCTGTGGGCTTCCGAGACTGTCAATCTCTCTGAGAGTAGGAAGCCTCAACTTTGCCCTGCAGAGTGGCTGGTAGGATTGAATCAGCTCCATTGTGCTTAGCAGCCACACACAGAACACACTACACCGCCAGGGCTCCTTTCTGGACTTTGGTTTTTCTCAATTTGGGGAGGCTGCAGTTGATAAGAGAATTTCTAAGATCCCTCCCTGCTCTTGTAAGATTCTAATCCCTGATGTGACATGAGAAAAAAGACTCCTTAAATGGCCACTGTTCATCTTCTCGCTTTCAGAACCCTCCTAAGGAATATAATTGCTGATTTTCTGGACAATTTCCAGAGATTTCACATTCTGCTCATCCTGAAGGCGCGCTTATTTCTGAGCCGCTAGACCCTGATTAGTTCAGTAACTGGAGCTTATTTTTATGTTTTTGGCATTAGATTTCTGACATCTGGAATAACTTCCTGTCAGATCCCAGAAGGCTCCCTCCCAGAGTGTCTTCAGCAGCAGCAAACAATTTACACCCACCCAGGACCCATCATGCTTTAGATATCTTGGGGCATCTTATTGCAATTAGGAGAAGAGGAAACTAGGAGCTCGATCTGATGAAAACTGAGGTTAGAAACCAGTCTTAAAATAGAAGTCATTAATGCAGGGAAAATGTAGCTGAAAGTGCCAAGTCCTGTGAGGTAGTGTGTTTGGGAGACAAGGGTAGAGTGTCGAGTCGCTATGTCTGCAGTTACTTCTATGGGACAGGAACAAACTAAAGAACATTAAGTGTCTAGTTACTGGTTAATGTACGAGTTCCTGATGAGCTAAGGAAACAGGCGAAGTCATCCAAAGGCTTCCAAGACAATACCCTAAAACATCACTGCTTTAAAGGACTAGTTTCAGGTTGTGTTCACCCGGTCGAAGACCCTGAGAAGAACATGAGGCCAGTAATGATTAGGACATAGTGGCAGTGGAGCAGGGAAATAAGATGGGAACAGGAAGGGGGTCCCTAAAGGAGGCATTGTTATGCAGATGAACACTGCAGGCATCTGAGGAACTCTGGGAGACTAGACAGACCACACCTGTGAGGTATGGGAACTAGGGTACTTAGCCTCACAATTCCAATCCATCAGACTGAAGGTTGCTCTGGGAGGTGTTATTAGTCTCCCCTCTTGCATTCTTCCCCCAGTGGAAGAACTTTCGATGGCCCAGGTAGGATGCCTTCCCTATGGACTAGGATGGTGAGGGCTCAGGGAAGTGGGAAGGGCAGCACCAGCAGCTGCTGCATTCACTTTGATCATGTTTCACGTTGTTGAGAAGTCAACAAACTGGTTCCAATGACAGGGGAAATGATAGCATCTTTGAGACAAGTGAACCTTCTCAATAAGAAAACTGAAGTGCCATCTCCCACAAACAACCCCTGCTGGAGAGGAGGCTGAGACTGAAGCCTCCCACATTGTTGGTGGGATGGTAAAACCGGACAAGCACTTTGGAAAGTGCTATGGCTCTTCCTCAAAATGTTTGGAATGGAAATACCATATGACTCAGCAATCGCTCTAATGCAGTGCTTCTCAACCTTCCTCACACCAGGACCCTTTCATACAGTTCCTCATGTGGTAGTGACCCCCCCCAATCATAAAATCATTTTCCTTGCTACTTCATCACTGTCATTTTGCTACTGAGCTGAATCGGGCAACCCCTGTGAAAGGGTTGTTTGACCCCCAAAGGGGCACGTGACCCACAGGTTGAGAACCGCTGCTCTAATGAGTGTTGTGGTAGTTACATATTCCCAGGTCAACTTGAGCATATTAAGAGTGAAGGGGTGGAGTCTGGTCTGTCAATCAGGTCACAGCTTGATGATGTTTCCTTGTGGGCGTAGCCTTCTCCTGAGGATTCTGGGAACTTTCTCTCTTTCTCCCGGGAGGTGGGCTACAATCTCTCTCTGCTTCACCTTCCTATGGTGGAGCTATGTGGAGACTTGGTGCTAGCGCTGAGATGCTTCCACCGGCACTGGATCCACAAGACTTTTCGCTCACCAGCCTGTGATCTTCCAGCATTCAGCATCATTGTGAGTGGCTACGTGAGTCTCAAGAGGAACTTATGGACTAGTATCGGACATATGAGCTAATATTGGACTTAAGGACTTTGGTCTGGAGTGGGCTGGGATGTTTTCTCAATATACAATTGCTTCTTTGATATAAACCTCTCTCATACATATATAAGTGTCAATCAATTTGTTTCTCTCGTCAACCCAGCCTAACTCGAGTGTATATCATTGAGTTTGGCCAGGTTGACAAGAGAAACAAATCCAGTGACACGCATATATATGTAAGGAAGAGCTTTATATCAAGGAGTAATTATATATCAAGAAAGGATCCCAGCCCAGTCCAATTCAAGTCCACAAGTCCCTCTTCAGACTCACACAAACACATGCACTGATGCAGGAAGATCACACATCAGTCGTTACAAAGTCGCATGGACGCATGGTTGGGGGAAACATGGCAGGGCTCCGGCAGCTCTCTGGGTGTCCAGCAAGCAGGAAGGTCAAGGCAGACAGAGTGGGGGAGGTTCCCTGGGCCCTCCTTATGAGAAGGCCACAATCACAAGGAGGCTCCATCAGGCTGTGACTTGCCTGACAGGTTGAAGACCGCCCCTACTCTTTTATTCATCACCAAGTTGACATGTAATGTTGTGACTACCACAATCATAAAGAAATAAGGCCCATAGCATGAACTGATATATGCACACCCATGTTCATCACTTAATACCTATCTGCCCAGGGGAGGTAGAATGGATAAATAAACTTTGTTACATACACATGCTAAAGAATAACAGGGAATCTGTGAAATACCTCATGATGGAGATGGAACTGGAGGACATTATATTGAAAGAAATTAGTCATTTGTAAAAGGGCAAATATTGTATAAGACCAGTGTTTAAAAGAAACAGATTTTGATGGCTACCAGAAGTGAAAGGGGAAAGAATAGACTTGGCTGAAGGGGGAGATATTATCCAACAAGAGGGAGATGGGCAAATAATCATGCAAACAAGGCAAGACATTGGGATGTGTGACAAGTTGTTGAATGCAAAGATTATGGTCTGTTGTGGAAATCCTCACGTAATTCACAATCAAAGTTTTGTTAAAAAAAGAATAAGACTACCCAATAGAAAGAGTATGTGGTTTTAAGTTTTCCAGTAGTCACGTAAAAAAAAAAGCAGGTGTAATGACTTTAATAGCCTATTTTATTTAGCCTAATGTGTCCAAATTATGATATTTTCAATATGCAATCAACATAAAAATTATTACTGAAGTGTTTTGAAGACCTTCTATTTCTACCAAACCATGAGTTTTCACTCACAGTCAATTGAAATTCCAAGCAGCCACATGTGACTGATCCCTATCACATTGGACAATACAGATCTAGAACATTTCCATCATCACAGGAAATTCTATGGGACAGAGCTAGTCTCGTTAAATTGTGTCATTTGGCCCCAGGTTAGAGATTGGGGGCTGGCAAGGGTCATTGACAAGAAGCCAGAATAGAATCCTTGGGATTTCTGGTTAGGCTGACATCCTGAGTTGTTTTTTTTTTTTTCTATCTACCTCACAATAGGAAGAGGGGAGTGGTTTGTGTGATTTAAGTTGGCAAGTGTCACGATTAATTGGGCTAGTTGCATATCTTCCCAGAAATAAGAAGATCCAGAGGTCAAGCTCAGATAAATCTCTTGAGAGAAAGGACCCAGCCTCGCCTGTTCATCCCCAAGTCTCTAAGGGCCCATAGGAGGTCCTTAACAGAGTTGTGTTGTATGTTGATTCGAGGTTGCTACAAGGTGAGTGTGGTGAAACAGCTGTGAAGTAGTCATGAGCATCATTACCACTGTGGAGGTCTCTTGGGTGAGCAGAAGAAATCACCAACAAAACAAGGAAGGAACAGTTTGACCAAGGGATCTAAAATGGTCTGAATATCTTCCCACTCGCCAATCCTTTATCAAACCACTTAACATGCCATCTTACATTAAACATTTTAAAAACCAACCAACAACAAAAAAAGAGGCACAGAGCAGTAAATACAGCTTTCCAGCAAGACCATTGTGTTCCCCTGGAAGGCATTGCTCTGACAATGGGCCCAACATTCACATTTAACAAGAGGCAATTTGCCCAGGGTTTTATTCCCACCATCAATCTTCTTCTTTTCTGCTCCTCAGACTGCCTGTCTTCTCATCTCTGCATTGCACTATCATCGCCCTTTCCCAGCAGCAGTGGTAATAAATGGTGTGCTCTGAAATGTAGACGATCTACTTGCAAGGTGAAGCCTTTGGAAGCGATTCTTTGGTAATCTTATTTCTGGCCGTGCCATAGTTCATGGTGCATCACACTAACTCTGTGGGTGGCTTGGTGCATGTTCCAGAGAAACAGAGACTAAGAATCATGCCTGCCCTTCAACTCTTTCATTCCACCACTTCCAGTGGACTTTGGAAGCTAAAGCCCCTTCTGGGTTCTTAAAGACCGATTTTAAACTCTCCCGGAGGAGACTCAGGATGGTGCGGAGCTGCTATCCAGCCAGCTGTGATGAGAGATGTCAGAGATGGGACCGTTCCAGGAAGCCCGCTCTCACTCCTTCAGCCTTCCCATGAGCCCCTTCTCCATCCGTACTTCCTCTCACACCCACTGCCCGGGCCAGACCGCTGTCTTCTTCCAACCATTAGGCAGCCATTTCCCATGAGAATAGCAGCTGGGAAGGAATGTTAACTTTCGGTTTCCCTCCATCCTTCACACACACAACATTGGCCCTTGGTTGACTTCATGAAGGATTGCCAATTTCCATTTGGGGAGCTCTAAATTCACCCAATTGGTATAGGCTCTTTAGGGTGCCTACAATACAACATGATAGGTTCACATCCTGCAAGAAGGGACCAAGGAAGGCAGAAACACAAGATTCCTATTTAGGGGCTGGAACAGTTTCAAGTTCTATCTCAAATCAAAAAAAGAGCCTGACTTGGCAAACATCGACTCTTCCAACACACACACACACACACACACACACACACACACACACACATATACACACACACACACACACACACACACACATATATGCACACTCAGCCACCCACATGCACACCTATGTAAACACCTATACACAAAAACTACATAAGCACAAGGACGTATCAACTCAGACACTTTCTCAAAATATGTATATATCTCCACACACACATAATACACATATATACAACTGAATATGTAATACAAAAGAACACATACATATAAACAAACACACATGTACACAGAGCAATACATGTATACGTATTCCCCTACACATGTACATATACATATAAACACATATTCTCAAACACACAAAGCATAGCTACTACTCCATCTCTAAAGACTAGGGACTCCTTGGAGGCCTGGGTTGATCCTACAGGGACCTCACACTAATCATCCCCATTATCCCTGGACCGGTGGCAGGGGTCACAATGAGCACCAGGACTCATGTAGATCAAGAAGGTTCCACTGTTAGATTTTGCTAGATTCCACTGCTGGCATCTCTCCCATTATCTTTGCCTCTTTTTCTATCTCCATCTGCACCCCAAATCCCCAAACCTTTCTCTTCCCAAGAACATCCTTTTCTTAATCTTCTCTGGATTCATAGGCACCACCCCAAAGGCACTTTGCCTGCCCACAAAACAAACAGGAGTAAATGTTCCTTCGTGCAGAGAGTAGACCTTCTGTAAGATATTTCAGGTGGAGTGTAGACTCATCAAATCTGAACATTAGATGGGGCTTTAGAAAACAGCACAGCTCTACATTATTATAAAGGTGAAGAAACTGTGGACCATTGAGACAAAGGGACAGGACCATGCTTACAGTCAGTAGTAGAGCTTATAAGTGGGACATCGGCATCCTGACTTTTGATCTGGTGCTCCTATTATTCTACCAGTTTGGATATGGTCACAATTAATATATCTGTAGTGAACATTCGAGGAAACGATAAAGTAGGAGAAGAAGCTGCATGGCCCTTAAAAAAACCTGTATCGGCCAAATCTGTGTTGGAAGAAGTTCAGCCAGACTGTGCCTGTGAGTGTCAATTTGAGGAATAAGAGTGTAGGGGTGGAGTCTAGCCTGTCAATTAGGATATAGCCAATGAGGCCTCTGTGTGGGCATGGCCTTCTCCTGAGGATTCTGGAAATTCCTGTATTTCCTCCTTCAAGGTGGGAGATACTTTTTTTGTCTTGGCTCACTCCCTGTGAGACATCCCTGAGGAGACATCCACATGGGCCTACCCTGATGCAGCCCTGGGAGCTGGAGAAGCCACATAGAGGCCCCTGCCAGCTCTGAAATGCTTACAATGCCACTGGATCCCCAAGACTTCCCATCCATTGACCTGTGATATTCCTGCATTAGGTGCCATTGCATGTTTTTCATGAGTCTGAAGAGGACTTTATAGATTGGTATCAGACATATGGGCTAATATCAGATTTATGGACTTGATCTTGGACTGGGCTGGGATGTTTTCTCAATATTCTCAATATTCAATTGCTCTTGTACATAAACCTCTTTCTTTTACAATTATGAGTGTCTCCATGAATTTGTTTCTCTAGTCTACCTGGACAAAGAAACTGTGGACCATTGAGGCTAAGGGACAGGACCATTCTCCCAGTTTGGATACGGTCACAATGAATATATCTGCAGTGAACATTCAAGGAAATTATAAAGTTGGAGGAGAAGCTGTATGGCCCTTTAAAAAACTTGTATCAGTCAAATCTGTGTTGGAAGTTCAGCCAGAACGTGCCTTAAGTACAAGGAGAGTGAGACCTCATCTCATGTACTTTGGATATGTCACCAGGAAGGACCAGTCCCCGGAGAAGGACATCATGCTCTGTAAAGTAGAGGGTGAATGAAAAATAGGAAGATCCTACATGAGAAGGATTGGCATAGGGGCTGAAACGATGAGCTCAAGCACAGGAACGATTGTGAGGATGGTGCAGGACCATGTTCTGCTGTTCAGAGGGTCAAAATAGACTTGAAGGCACCTAATTAATTCAATCAGTTAATGGTAGCGGATGTAACAAAGAAGCCCCAGATTGATAATGGCTTATGCATGGCAGAAATAGATTTGAATAACCTTAAGTCAAAACAAGTCCCCCTGATGGATTGGTGGCTCTCTTTGCTTCATGGCAGTTGCTAGGTTTCCTACACATTGTAGCTTGGCTATCTTCAAGATCCCTCTGCTTACCTACATCAAGCCACAAAAGGAAATGGATTCTCTGTAGTCTATTGTACATCCACACTGTGAGTGGGTGGGACTATGCAAAGAATGTGCTTGTGGCCCACCAATGCAAATGGACAGCTTGCTACTAATACGGAGGAGGTGTGTGGAACCCTTATGGGGTTGGGGTCATGCAGATAAGGTGAATGAAACTCTAATGTGGAGATTGGTCAGTTTTGCCATCCTGGGAGGCCTAAAAAGAGAGCCAGTGCCAGAATAATCAATCCCTTCACCACCAGCAAGGAGAACTGAAAATAGAGCAAGTCCTATGGACCTGGGGTTTCTCAGCTGAGAATCTCCTAGACAGACAAAGAGTTATTATAGTGCAAGATGACAAGATACCGAGGGAGATGGATGGTGGCAGCGGAATCAGGAGACTGGGATAAGATGGCATAATGGGCTTCCTGACCCACAAAGTGGCTAAAGAGTGCAAGCTCATCCTTGTAGCCAGAAAACGGAGTGCCTGTAGGCAGAAAGTTTGCTGGCAAACCAGGGGGGTACTTGTCAGTGGAGTTAAAGACCTTTGTAACACTTGATCAAGCTGGGCAGAGGCCGGGCTGAGGGACCCAGGAGCCCATGGGTCAAAAAAAAGGCCTGTTCCTGAAGCTGTCCTGTCCAAAGAACCATATCCCGAGTCATCCCTGATCCTGAACTGTAACCTGGAACTTTCTTAATAAACCCTATCATCGCGACTATTGTCTGGGAGATTGGTGTGGCCACTGTACTGAACACCGTTTAGAAACAGAGGACTATGGGAGGGCTAGCTGGTCTCGGCACTGGTACCAAGGCTGGCAATAGAAGGCATAGCTGACCTCTACCTTGTTGTAATCAGTCTTGGGCTGATGCTGACAGCGATTTCCCTCCTTTGTGAGATTTGAGGAAGTCGGATACCTTTGGGCCATTTTCAGAACAAGGTTCCTTTCAAGAGCAATATCCATGTCCTTCAGAGGCAAAAGCTCAGGGATCAGCCAGGAGCCCAGTGCTGTAAGAAAGCTTTTCAATTGCAAACAAGACAAAACAGAAGCACGTTTCTCCCATTCTAGCACAATTCAAACAACCCAGAAGTGGAGAAAGGAACAATTAAACACGCGTCACTCCCCCGTCAGCTCCATATGACCTTTTTTAAGGTTGCAATTTCACTAAGACACAATAAAGTCCGAGCTTTTATGATCATGAAAAGAAGGGTTCATGGAACAATCGAAAGAGTTCTATTCAATGTCTAAGAAAGGTGTGGCTCCCTGGGCCTAGACTTAGATTCCTTCTCCAGACCAGGCAGACGCCAAGACCAGTCAACTCCGGGCTGAAGGGATGATCCTTTGGGGAATGAGAAAAGCCAGGCTCTCTTATTTTAGTCTCTCTTTCCCAATTTCTTTTTCATGAAAGAACGCCTCTCTGGTGATTTCTAAGACACCAATGATTGGTTACAGATTTGATTATATCCAGGGGTCCTCAAACTTTTTAAACAGTGGGTCAGTTCACTGTCCCTCAGACCCGTTGGAGGGCCGGACTATAGTTTTAAAAAAAACTATGGAACAAATTCCTATGCACACTGCACGTATCTTATTTTGAAGTAAAAAAAGTGGGGCAAAAACATCGGGCAGGCCGGATATATGTCCTCAGCGGGCCGCGTGGACGCCTGAATTGTGATCGCCCCAATGTCCCAGGAATTCTTTGCGCCTGAAAAGTAAAGAGGCGAAGCTGGAAAGAACATTGGTGAGGCAAGAGGAGCCCTGATTTGAAGAAGGCCAAAGCGGCCTTGAGAGGATTTTCTGGAGGGCAAAGGCTTCATGCCTCGAGGGAGAACAGAGGTCTGGACTGCTGATGTGAGTGGAATACCTTCTCTGCCTATCCTGCAAGAGTTTACCCGGGTCATCCTCACACCTCGCAGAAGCTGAAGAAGTCCTGTATCTGATGCGTGATTCTAAAATTGAGAGTCAAGGAATCCTGACCCAAGGAATCCTGGTGGTTCATTGCTTAAGCACGATATGAAAATAATAATCATTTATCATTTATAAAGGGTTCTGGAGGGTAGCAAAAAATGAGGAGCTGATCCCAAGGGCTCAAGGGGAAAGAAAATGTTTTGAAAAGGATGAGGGCAACCTAGGTACAAATGTGCTTGACACAATGGATGGATGGATTGTTAGCAGAGCTGTAAGAGCCCCCAGGAAAATGATTTCTTAAAATTTAAAAAATACCCTCAAAACTCACTGCCATTGAGTCAATCCTGACCCTTAGTGACCACCCCCCCCATGTGGGTTTCTGGGAGTAGAAAGTCCCATTTTTCTCCCACATCAGCACTTGGCTGCTAACCAAAAGATGGATGGATCAACCCTCCACAGCCCTGCAAGAGATGCGACCTGGTGACCTGCTCCTGTAAAGACTAGAGTCTCAGACACCTGAAGGGGCAGCTCAGAGAAGGGTCTCCATGAGTAGGAATCAACTCGACAGCATGCGACAACAACAGCCTTGACACACCAACTAGATCACCAATCCACAGGTCATCTCCTAAAAGAAATCACCTCTACACCCCCCCACCCCGCACTCTATGGGATTCCTTAAGGACGCAGTCCATATATTATCTGGCACCTAGTAGAGACTCAAGAAATATTTGTTAAATAGGATACACGAAGGTTGCCACCACAGTTTTGCTTATCCTGGGGAGACTGCAGCACGAAGTGGGAGAAGAATGGGCAACCAATCTGAGTTCAAATCCTGCTTCCACCTGAACCTTCCTGAATGAACTTGAACCAATGCCTTAACTGTTCAGAGTCGGCTTCCCATCTGTCAAACGTGAATAATAACATCTGCCTCCTAGAGTTGCTTTCATGAGATTTTGCCAGACACACTCCCGGGCACCTAATAGGCAAGGGAAAACATCAATGACTTCTCTTTCTGTCTGCAATGCTCCTGCTGACCTGGCTGACTGGCAGACACCCACTAAGGTTCACCTTGAATGTGACGGGCCAGGAGGGAGAGACCACTGCCTCAGCACCACTTCCCTGATATTTCCTTATACAACTATGAAGGCATTTCTCACCTATACTGCAATGATTTGGGGCCTTATTCTCCACCCTTGAGGACGAAGACCGACCTTCCACCATCTTGTATCCTGAGAGCTTAGCATACTGCTTGGCATGCTCTCTTAGTTATCCAGTTTGCTACAACAGGTGTGCCATGAGTGGGTGGCTTTAATAAACACATCCATTTTCTCACTGTGTAGGAGGCTCGAAGTCTGAGGGCACTGGCTCTAGGCAGATGCTTACTCTCTCTGTCGTTGGCTTTGGAAGGAGATCTTTGTTTCTTGGTTCCTTGGTGATTTTCACGTGATGTGGCATCTACTTTTCCCCTCTACTTGCAAAATTCAAAAGAGATGGACTTCAAATGCAGCCACCACGAATACTGCCTTATTAAGGTAACAAGGACAACCCATTCCCAAATGGGATCATAACCATTTTTATTATATATTGTGTCCCCAATAGGTGTTATAAACCCTAACCCAGATAACAACTCAATCCATGACACATGCAGTAAGAACTCAATAAAAATGTCTATTTCTAGGCAGCAAAAAAAGGTAAGGTTATGCAGCAAAATTTAATTATAGTTATCTATGGTTAGCAGAATTATGAGTATTTTTGTTTCTCTTGAGGCAGGATGCATGTATTTTTTAAGTGGTCCCCTGCCACACCAAAAATAACCTGGCTTTGTTTGCGTGAAACCCTGTTTCTGCAAAAATAAGTGTATGTCCAATGAGGGGTTGGATGAATATCCACTAAACGGATGGGTATATGGAGATGGAAGGACAAATGAATTGGGAAAATCTGAGCTGTTCCCATTCCTCCACACTTTTAGTACCTAAGTATGAACCTGAGTTAGCTGGAGGATGAGAAGACGGATGTCCACTCACTGCGTGCTCACTCCCTATTTCCTCCTAATTGGCCTTCAAGAGTTCCATCATCTGGCTCCTCCACTTATTTCAAACTCATATCCTCTAAATACCCACTCCCACCAAGGAAAACCACCTCAATTTCCACCATGGCCTATGCCGGGGTTCAGCAAGCTTCCAGTAAAGGCCCAGGGAATCACTACTTTAGTTATTTGGGGGTCATACAATTGCTGTCACTTATGCAATTCTAGTACTGAAATACAAAAGCAGGCATAGGCAATGTAGGCAACAAGCATGGTCATGTTCCAAATAAAATTATCTATTTACAACCCCATTGCAGGCCTGCTTTAGTCCACAGGCCAGTTTGCCAACCTCTAACCCATGACTTTGCCATCCTGGAAGACCTTTCCTCCTTCCTGCCGATCTTTCCAGTACATCACTACTTATCATCGACTGACTTAGCCTGCTACTCCTTGCACTGCAGTTGTATATATTCTAGACACACTAGATAAAGATTGGACGGCAAACCCCTCCACAAATATTTGCTAAGATACTTTCACCGTTTGTGGGAATTTTCAAAAGGGGTTTTATTGGAATTATACTTGGGAAGGACAAAAATGGGAACATGTAAATCATAAATACTCATAGTAATAGAGGGTGCAGGACATTCACCTTATCGGATATAGTCGGTGTAGTGAGTCCCAAAGACAGACCCCCAAAGAAGGCAGAGGTGGAACAAGAAGTTAAGTATTCTGACTCAATGTCTCATTCTTTAAGAAAGATCCTCACTCTGTTTGGAGAAACAGAAAGAAACATTAATCATGGTAACTTTTGTTGAGGAATTTAAAACCCAAGTGCAAAGGTCTTTGAACAAGCTGGGGATGCTAAATCAAATGCCACCCCTGGAGGTGAAGTTCCCCTTCTAAATCAGCCAGCACAGAGCCGTTCCTATAGAACTCTGGCTTCAGCCACTGGTTTTCCTTCCTTCTGGTCCGCTGAACTCTGCACTTGTGCTCTTGGCTCTGTGACATGGGCTAAGCTTTATGCTTATTAAGGTCGTGAGGCAGTCCCAGAAGCCCTACAGCAAATGTGACTGAGGCATCCACAAATGGTCCTTGTTTGGTGTCAACATGATGAGCTCCCTCTCCCTGGGAAGAAAATAATACAGAAATGTACATTTAAGGTCACCATGCTGCAAATAAGACCATTTCCAGGCTTTCACGCCATTTGCGGATAGAAAAGATCTTTGAAGAACAGAAATGCAAAGTGTGTTGAGTCATACTTGGGGGATTGGGGAACATTAGATATCCCTGCAGTTTCTGCACCCGGGGCTGGCTCTCTGAGTATATATATACTGACTCGAGAGCTGCTGCCAGCAAATGCAGGGAGCATACTTTGACCAAAGGGTGGAGGGATGTTGAAACACACCTCCTAGGGCTTTCCTTGGTATTCGAGATGTAATGAGTCCGCTTTCCTTCCCTTCAATTCATTCTAACCATATCACGCTTCTTTCCAAAAAAACTGTGAATTGGGTGAAGGTTTTACCGAGTAAATCAATTTTCCATTCAACCATTCATACACATTTTGTCTTATCTCATTTATTGCAATCCCCACAACGAGATTCCACTCATGCCACTTTCTCCTTGTGCTTCCTGCTTCCTTTCCTCCTTATTTCCTGCCCCTTCTGAACTTTTCCCTTGGGTGAATGCTGTTCTTTTTTATCTTGAAGGGCTGATCATTATAACGCATGTTTACATCTCTAGTGTTATTGCTCTCCTTACAGACCTGGCTATTGTTTAGCTGAAAATTGAGCCACGGGGCGGTGGGGGGTGGGGTGGGGGTGGTAAATTAATTTACAGACCTGTTGGGTGATTAAGGGCCATAGTCTCAATACGACCACTGTGCCTGATGTCTTTGATCTTGAGTTACATTCCACATTTGCCTCCCACTCTCTCCAGGACCTTTGAAAGGGATCCCTTTCAGAGGAGCTGGTACTGATAGCCAGGCACCATCTAGTTTGGATCTCAGGGTCACGGAGACTGAAGTTCGAAGTTCACCACACCTTTTACAACAGAGTTGGTATATGCAGTCATTGATCCACTCATTCATGAACTCATTCACTCAGCAAACATTTAGTGATCACTTTACCCATGCCAATACCTTAAGGAGGCAGCGGCAAAGTCAGATGTGGACCCTCGCCTTCCAGAAATGACAGTTTAGCAGACAAGGCAGACATTAACTGCTGACAATTAATGTTATGATGGAGTAGTTACCGGGTGCTGTGGGTGAAATGACCATGTCGTTGATCACCCTACTCTGAATACGCTGGAGAGTCAAAGGAGATGCTATTCGCAACGATTCCAGAACAACGGGGAACATCAAGATTATCCCGAGCCAGTCAGGACACGTGCTCACTTGCGTTTTGGCCATTCAGCAAGGGGCCTCTCCCAGCGAGCGGGCCCATGTCCCAGCCACTGCCTTTGTTCCCTCTGCCTCTCTCCCTTTTGCCACCTGCTTTTGCTCCTGTGTTTTGTTGTTCCTGGTAGATGCCACCTTGTCGATGGCGGACTCCTGGTGACCTCATGGAATAGAGGAGCGGGTAGCCAGGTCTTTCTCTCCTGGACTAGCTGGATGGATATACTGTATATGCCTGTCTCACTGGTTTCACTCCTCGTGGAGACACCATGTGTTACAGAGTAAAATGGTTCCGGAGGGTTTTCTTGGCTGGAATCTTGCCAGAAGCAGTTAGCCAGTCTCTTTTTTTCTGTGGAGCTGCCGGGTAGGCTCAAACCTCAAACCTCCAGGTTAGCAGCTGAGGAAAGGCTCCTCTCCCAATCTGCTAATTAGGCATTCTTCTCTCTTCCCCTTCTTCCTTTTTCTGTTTATTTCCTCCCATTAAGGGAGCTCTCTCCTCACTTCCTCACTTCTGCTTCCTATGATAACCTCGTACATCAACTGCTGCCACAACGTTCTTGCTTTGGTGTCGGCTGTGCTGCATACTAAACCAAGGCAGGGCACCTAACGAATATTCATGGAGCACCTTTTCAAAGGGAGAGTGCTTTTGTAAACATTTTGATTCATTGAGCAAACTCTAATCCTAAGGATGGTCTTTATGAAAGAAAAGCTCTTCCACTTATTATGATCCATTTATATGAAAGGTCTCAGACAAGAAAACTCAACAAGGAGAGAAAGGAGATTAGCAGTCGCCTGGGCTGAGGCTGGGAATACGCAGTGACTGCTAATGGGCGCACAGGGATTCTGGGGGGTGACAGAAATGTTGCAAAACTGGATACTGATGGTGGTTGCTCAAGTGTGTCTATTTACTAAACAGCGTTGGATTTTAGACTTTCAGAGTATGCGCATTATAGCTCAATAAAGGTGTTTTTAAAAAGGCCTACAGCTAATTGTCACCACTGAAACACAGACACAAGAAGAAAAGAAAAAAGGACAGAGGGAAAAGGCCAAGGAGAGGAGTTTTATTTGTCAACTACTTTTCATAAGAATTAGACGGACTATCATTCTTCTAAAAGAAAATCAACCTACTTGATGCAGGCCAAGTAAGCATTGGGTCCGATATGGCTACTCACATATAGAGAACTAACAGAGAAAACAGCATCTTCTATGGGCTCTTTCAAACCAAAGGAACCCCCCCACCACCACCACCGCTGGCAGAAACACCACATCTGTGCCTTTAGGAACTAGTATCCCTGGCAGATATGTAAGAACACCCCTAGGAAACGTGTCTTAGGAAAAATATCGGCAAGAGTCAACCCTAGGGGACTATGGGTGGCACGCAGGGGGGATTCTGGCAACTCTAGTGACTAGCAGATAAAACGCCCCGATGGCTATTACCGTTTCTCCGTTGATTGGAAAATACATACCTGTGTATACAGACCTTCAGTCCTCTTGCTGCGGTTGCCAGCTACAGTATTGTCTGGGAAATCCCGTAAATGGTGTGCCCCCCCTAGGTGCTACCTTTATTCAGAGACCTGGCCAAGCTCCAAGTTCAGGAACCTGGGACAGAAGAGTGATGAGAAAGATTAGAAGAGATTGATGATTTCTCCCTTGTGTATTTCTTTATGGGAGCTCAGTAGATCCTACAGAGTACCCAAGTAGAGACCTTCCTGGATTATACCAATTTCAAGGGCATGTTGGCCACATCTGTCGTGGCTATGGGGGAGATGTAAGAGTCACATATGGGAAAACACACACACACATACACAACTATACCCATATATACATCTCAGTTGTATCTAGTTTGTTTTTGTTATAGAACAAACCCCCCCCCCCAAACAGTGCATGAGAACAACTGTTTCAATTATGGTTCTGCAGACTGTCTAGGACTCTAGGTGGTTCTTCTGGCCCAAGCTGCTCTTTCTCATTTGCCTGTAGTCAGCTAGTGAGTCAACCAGAGGCCCCCATCATGTGTCTAACACTGACAAGCTCTTGCCTAGGACAATGGGAAGACCTACTGTCCCTCATTAGGCCGTAGGCTAGCTTAGGCCTCGGGGTTCCAAGAGTCACAGTAGACAAAGCTCCAAAGTACCAACACTTTTCAAGCTTCTACTTGCTTTACGTTTGGTAATGTCCTATTGGCCAAAGCAGGTCACATGATGAGGTTCAAGTTCAAGGGGTGGAGAAAGAGATTCTTCCTTTTTATTGACTCGATCCACAATGTCACAGGGAGGGGAAACATTTGGGGTCATTCAGATAATCTAACATACCAGATTCTTTTTCCTTTTTTAATTCGCTTCTCATTTAAGATCCGCAGGCTGTCATTCTTCTTCTCACTTGCTGTTTTGTTCAACAGCTGCTCCAGGAGCTAGAGCCTATAATTTATATGGAGATGAACCATTTTACCCTGAGATTAATTAAACTCTAGCTCTTCCTCCTGAAGAGAAAATTCTCCGTTGCCCTAATGAGCTCTGACTGTCATGCACACTCTCCAGAGCTTGGGTAGAAGCCAGAAGTAGGACGCCATTCCGGGGAACCTGTTGACAGTGGGTATTTGGCTCACAGGTCACGGCAGGCCTGAAGCATAGAAAAATGACAGTGCCAAAGTCATGAAACGGGAAAGAAGGAGAGAGAGTAAGAAATCAAAAGGAGAGGAAGCTCTTAGTTAATAGAACTGGCATCGGTGTCCCCAGAAGGAACAGCCAAGCACCTAACACTCAACACCTCAGGAAGAACATGCAGCCTGGAGACTTGGGTTGCATCTTTCCCCCCACCCTCACCCCCTCCACCCTCGGGTGATTCAATTGCATATGGGATAAAGGCTGACTAAGCACAGTGGAGGGGAAATGCTCTCTGAATTCAATGACATATTGTCATAGCCGGCCAACCCCGTTGGGGTCTGTAAGGAAGGTGGGGAGAGTAAAGACAGATGGATGACGGCGGTAGGTGGGCAAGGACACATCGGCCTTGAGAGGAGTTTTTGGGAAAGAGAGATCTGAGAGTCCCACTTCAGGTTCTCCCAATGAGACAGGCCTTCGGGGAAGGGAAAGGCCTTCACTTGTCTTTCTTCCTGTTTTACCCACTCCTGAAACAAATTCAGGTCGAGGATGAACCCAACCACCAGCAAATAACGCTCTTGCCTTTCTCTTCTTCTGCCCAAAGCCCATCAGACAGGATAGACAGATGCTGGATAAGTCAGAGTAGAAAGCTCTAAAGAGGCCTGAGGAATACTATTCTTCTCTCAGAACATCAATGGACCTAACTCCCAAATAGCCCTTTAGGGACTTGGCGTCTTGCTATTTTGGGTGAAAACTGCCAGTTGTACATGATAATATACTCTTCCCCTTCTTCCTGGCTTGACTACATTTCCCAAGTCTCCCTTGCAAGTAGGCTCAACCATATGGTTGGATTTTTCAAATGGAATTTGAGAAGTCAACTATATGCTAGTTCCAGGGCTAGAACCTAATATGGCAGGGGTGCCTCCTCCATGTTATCTTTCTCCTTTCCACCACCTTGAACCCAACACAATCTAGTGTCAATCGTGCAGATGACAACAATACCCTAGGGGATGACCAAGCCACACAGTAGAAGGAACACGGGGTTCCTGATTGACATCGAAGCAGAGCTGCTTCCCTAACCTGAGTCACAGATCTTTGAATTGTCGCCAAGAGAGAATGAAAGTCCTCATTCTGTAGGTCACTGTGTCGTCAGATCTTTTTGTTACAGCAGCTTAGCCTTTTATCCTAAGACTTTCATTCCTTCAACTTCAGTGTTTTAGAGAGATTCTCTATGCCTGGGAGAGATGCTGCTCCGATCTTGAGGTCACCACAAGACCCGTCTTAAATACGAATCAAGAAAAGACTGGAAGCTCATATCCAACTCTCTAAAGACTAGAATGATAGATGCTTTTCCTGACATTTTCTCAGGGCGGAGCAGTTGTTGGCATTGTACAGGGCACAGCAAACTACTGCAAAAGGTCTCTTTTTAAAAGATGAATACAACAGAAGTGCCTGTCAATGGATTAATGTCTAAACAAACAAAATGAGTATTTGGCAATGCTTAAAAACAATGATGTCACTTTGAACCACCTCATAACTTGGATGAACCTGGAGGACATTATGCTGAGTGAAATGAGTCAAGCACAAAAGGACAAATATTGCACGAGACCACTATGATAAAGTCACGAAAAAGTTTGCACGTAACAAGAAAGGTCCACCGAAGGTTATCAGGGGTAGGAGAGGATGAGGGAGGGCATCACTAACAAGAAGGGAAACATGTATTAACTTGGATGAAGGGAAAGACCATATAGAATAATGGGGAGGTCCACACTAAGTGATCGGTCAACTTTCACCCACATCGCTATCAAACGTGCAAAAAGAAAGATAGATTTTTTCCCCCTAAAGTGTGTTCCCTGTGGTGACTATTGTCTTCCTTCCATGTTTTTCTCATGCGTTTTCTTGCTCTCATAGCCCCCTGACTCCTCCTTTTGAGGATCTCTGCCCCTTCGGCTCTTTGCTAGGCTTCTCTCTGCAGTCTCCTCCTTCTCGTGGGGTCTTTCTCAGCATCTCTCAGTTTTAACCTTGTCCTCCATCCAAGTCACAAAAAATAAAAGAGCATCCTTACTAGGCACCCTGGTCAGGAGGCAGGAAAATCCGAGAAATGGTAACTACTGTATTTTAATGTTTTAGAAGTTAGGAGGAACATAAATCATTTCATATTCTTTCTCTACCCTATGCTGGGACACAAATCCAAATGGCCCATCTACTTTGAACTCACTAGATAGGCACAGAATCATCTGAAAGGAATCCTGAGGAAGAACTGATGGGAAAATCAAAGTTCAGAAAATTACTTGCTTGAGAAGTAGTCATGGAAGAACCCAAACTAGACCCTGGCCTCCTAACCACACATAACCAACTTCTAGCCCCAAGCTCTTTCCTGACTAGACCCTCACTCCCTGCTCTGAAACATCTAGGAGAGTCCCTTGGGGCCATCCACAGAATGCTTGCTGGAACCACAGCAGTTCAAAGCCAACAAAGAAGAAGGAAGGCAGATCGGGCAAGGGGTAGGAAACTGGACCAGCCACAAGGGCAGCCAGAGAAAAGGCTGCTATGTACCCTGAGACCCAACAATTTCATTACCAGGTACTGATCTATGAGAAATGAAAATAGATGCCCATAAAAAGATTTTGAGGAAATAGAGGAAAGAAGTAGGAGGCAAAAGACCTTTATAGAGGTATAAATATAGGCATGTACGTATGTAAATATATTAATATAGAATGATAGGGATATAGGTGTATGTACATATATTTATGCGTTAAGTATTAAGGGAGCAGATGGACATTGGGCCCCTACTCAACTCCCCCCTCAATGCAAGAACACTTTGTTCTATTAAACTGGCATTCTGTGATGCTCACCTTCCCAAGACGATCGCTGAAGACAAAATGGGTGCATAAGCTAATGTGGTGAAGAAAGCTGATGGTGTCCGGCTATCAGAAGATATAGCGTCTGGGGTCTTTAAGGCCATCTAGCAGAGAATCAACCAAGCCCACATGGAAGAAGCACACCAACCCGTGTGATCATGAGGTGTCATCGGGATCAGGTATCAGGCATCAGAAAGAACCAAAACAAACCACCATTTCTATGAGAATGAGATGGGTCGGAATGGAGACCCAAAACTCATCTGTAGACACTTGGACATCCCCTCACAGAGGGGTTACAGGAAGGGACAAGCCAGTCAGGGTGCAGTATAGCATCGACGAAACACACAACATGCCTCTAGTTCTTAATTTCTCCTCGCACCCCCCCACCACCACTATCATGACCCCTAGTTCTATCTTATAATTCTGACTAGACCCGAGCATGTACACTGGTACAGATAAGAGCTTTTGACACACAGAATCCAGGACAGATAAACCCCTCATGACCAATAATGAGAACAGCGATACCATAGTTTAGGGGGAAGGTGGTGGGTAGAAGGGGGAGAAAGAGGGAACTGATCGTAATAATCGATGTACAGCACACATGCCCCCCAATCCAGGGGGATGAACAACAGAGATGTGGGTGAAGAGAGACAGCAGATGGTGTAAAATATGAAGGTGGGAAGAATTTATAAGTTATCAAGGATTCACAAGGATGGGAGGGTGAGGGAGGGAGGGGAAAGGAGAGGAACTGATACTAAAGGCTCAAGTAGAAAGAAAATGTTTTGGAAATGATGATGGCAACATATGCACAAATGTGCTTGATACCATTGATGTATGGATTGTTTCACGAGCTGTAAGATCCCCCAATAAAATGATTTATTACAATAAAAAAAGACTTTCAGATAAATAATCACAGTATCTTTACATATAATAGATAAAAATAGGAAATGATGTAAATGTCGGATATGGGGAGCATTGGTAAATAAATTATGCTACATTCATATAATGGAGCACTATCCTAATATGCACAACAAAGATAATCTCAAAAACTATGATACTGAATGAGAGACACAAAACATAAAAGAGTACATGTTGTGTGGTTTTATTTTTATGAAGTTCTAGAACAGGCAAGATCAACATAGGATGATAGAAATCACAGTAGTGATTGCTCCAAGGGGAGCGCAGACTGACAGCAAATAGACACAAGGGAACATTCTGGAGTGACTGAAATGCTCCATGTCGTGATTCATGAGGTGGTTGCACAGATGTACACCTTCGTCAAAATTCAATGAACAGTACCTTGCTGATCTGTGTATTTCCCTATATGTAAATCATACCTCAAACACAACACACACAGGGACATTGGGGTTGGGAGTCTATTATGAGGAAAACAAATGCATAATACTTGCCCTTTTTATTACTGTCATTTAAAGTATAAAGCCGATCTCTCCCCAGACTCATTCCTCACTCTTATGATCTATCTCTCAGCTTCATCGGCTCCTTGAGCTGACAACCATCCCCCAAGCTCTCCCCCTGCTCACATCAGAACCACCATGCCAAATCCATTGACCACAAATGTCTAGTTTCTGCCTGTGGCAAAGTTGAAATAAGAACCCTAGGCTCATCCCTGGACCAGGGGTCTCTAGGCCCCAAGGTGGAGGAGAGAGAGGAGCAGGGAGGTAACAAGAGCTCTTTACTGGAGTCTTAGAGCTCAGTCTTTCTAGGGAACTCTGGGAGGCACAGAGAACAAACTACTCATGGGAGTAATCTGAATAAATAATCCCAGAAACCAGACAAAATGAAGAAAAGCATGGCACAAAGATTAAAGGAAGCCTACCGAATAACCGGCTGTCTGTAGACCACAAAACCTTGCTTGTCAAAAGCTTGCACAGAGGACATGAAGCGCTTGATCAGGAAGGCCAAAGACTGCATTTGCCGCGTGGATTACACCTCATTATAAAGAAAACAAACTTCCTCTTCACCGGAACAAGCAACAAAATAAATGAAGAAACTACTGACGTTTTCAAGAATTTCATTTTACTTGGATCCACGATCAACATTCACGGAAGCAGCAGTTAAGATATCAAATGACGTATTGAGCCACAAATCTGCTGCAAAAGTGCTTTGAGGAGTGGAATGGACTTGACCCCAGCTGTGGCATTTCCAGTGCACAAT
>NW_022103951.1:11048439-11049325 GCF_000313985.2 Echinops telfairi
GGACTGGCACAGTGGTGACCACGGTGGGCTCGGACATAGCAGTGGTTGGGGGGAGGAGGCAGAAGAGGGCAGTGTTTTGTTTTGTTGAACACAGAGTCGCTGTGATTTGGGACCAACTCACCAGCATTCATAGTTGTTCGACCCACCTAACAAGGAAGCTGGGGGCAGTATATACAGACTGTCATAATCATTCATCGCCTTACAGCTACTCATCGTAGGGATCAATTCTCCAGAAGTTCTGGCCTACTGGGTACACAGGCAGGGTAAAATCTGGTGATGAAATAAAACCCTCAGGAAAAGAAATTTGCAGAAGATGCCATGCGTAGTCGAACTAATGTGAACAGAAATAAATGGTAAGTTGTGAAGGGTGGTGGGTAAGCATTAACACTGCCAACTGCAAGACCTAGCCTTGTAGGATCATATATTGTTCCCTGAGGAGCCTGGTGATATATCGTGGTTACGAGTTGGGCTGTGATCTAAAAGGCCAGCAGTTCAAAATTGCCAGCAGCTCCATGGGGGAAAATAGGCGTTTTCTACTCCTGTACAGTCTCAGAGACTCACAGGGGCAGTTCTACCTTGTCATAAAAGATCGCTTGGAGTCAGCCTCACCTTGATGGCCTTGAGTTTGGTTTGCGTTTATTGTTCTCCGGTTGATTCTGGCGTCTCAGTCAAGGTCTCCTTTAACTTTTGCTGTGTCACAAACCGTTCCAAAGGGTGGTGTTGTTAGGCGCTAGTGAGCCAACCCCGACTCATAGCAACCCTAAGTACAACACTGCCGAGTCCTGCACCCTCCTCGCCGTTGTTCTTCTGCTCGAGCCCATCATTGCAGCCACTGTAGCAAGCTATCTTATCACGGGCCTTCCTCTTTTTCACCGCCTCTCTACTT
>NW_022103951.1:11051067-11052363 GCF_000313985.2 Echinops telfairi
CCCTTGCTGTTCTATTCCACGCCCTTAGTGTTTTGCCTCGGTGTGGTGGGATCAGATCGGGCGGAATTCCCACACTGTGCCTCCAGTGTTGTCCCCTGTAGGACTATGGGTCAGTGAGGGATGTCGTGTCTCATAGTGGGGTCAGCCATATGATCTTCTCTGTGGACTGGCTGCTCTGAGTGGGAATATCGTCCTCAAGGCTTGGTGGGCCAGGATGTGTTCCACTCTCTCTTCCTCCCCTTTCATTTGCTCTCATGTGCTCTGATCAGACATGTCCCTCTCCCTGAGCTGCAGATTCAGCACTGTACTCTCATGTTTTGTCTTTTTTTGTTTGTTTGTTTGGCAGTACTGTCAATAATCTTCACTACCATAATTAAAATGTATTGCTTCTTCTTCAGGCTTCCTTATTCAATCTCCAACTTTCACATGCATATGAGGCAACTGAACATGGCATGTATTGTATCCATAAAGTAACCTGCGTGCTTTTCAACACTTAAAGAGGCCCCGTGCAGCAGATTTGCCCAATGCAATGTGTTGCTAGATCTCTTGACTGCTGCTTCCATGAACATAGATTGTGGATCCAAACAAGACAAAATCCTTAACAAATTCAATCTTTTCTCCATTTATTATGATGTTACCTGTTGGTCCAGTTGTGTCATCTGCATATTGCAGATTCTTAAGAAGCCTTCCTCCAATCCTGGTGTCACATTCTCCTTCATGTACTCCAGCTTCTCTGAGTATTTGCTGAGCCCACAAATTGAATATGGATGGTGAGAGGATACAGCCCTCACACACCTTTCCTGATGTTAAGCCTTTCCCTTGTACTATCCACACAACTGCCTCTTGCGCCATCTACAGGTTCACCTTGAGCACAGTTAAGTGTTCTGGAGTTCCTACTCTTCTCAGGGCTATCCACAGTTTGTTATGATCGATACAGTCGAATGTATACAACAGTGAGTAAAACATGAATACACATCTTTCTGGGGTTTCTGCTTTCAGCAAAAATCCATCTGACTCAGAAATGATAAACTTCATGCCACGCCCTCTTCTGAATCTGGCTTGATTTCTCACAGCTTCCTGTCAATGTAGGGCTGCAACCAGTTTTTCATTATCTTAAGCAAAATTTTACTTGCGTGTGATATGAATGATATTGTTTGATAATTTGCGCATTACATTGGGTCGCCTTTGAGTGAAATGGTTACAAATATTTCAGTCAGTTGACCTTCCAATTTTCCTGGCGTAGACGAGGAAGTGTCTCCAGTGCTTCATCAGCTTGTTGAAACATTTCCATTAGTA
>NW_022103951.1:11053129-11055239 GCF_000313985.2 Echinops telfairi
GTTCCCTCTGAAGAAGTTTATGCGTATATTCACTCGGCGTTGTTGAGAATAGGTATTTCCTATGAACAAAGTGTTGGTCTTGCAAAACTCTATCATGTAACCTCCAGCTTTATTGCTGCCACAAAGACCATCCTTTTCCTTCCAGATTCGCATCCTTTTAGTTCTCAACGTGTGCATTCCAATTGCCAGAGAGGATCAACGCATCTTCAAAGCATGTGTGATCAATTGCAGACTGAAGATGTTAGTATGCATTTTTAATTTTTTCATCTAGCTTTAGTGGTTGGTGCATACATTTAGATCATATTTGTATTTATTGGATTTCCTTGAAAAAACATGTATAACCCCCAAAAACAGCATTGTACTTGAAGACAGATCTTGAATTGTCCTTTTTGACAATGAACACAATGCCATTCTTGATTATGTCTTTATAGCATAATAAAGAGTATGATTTTCTGATTCCGAATGGCCGGTAACAGTCCATTTCAGCTCACTGATGCCTAGGATATTGATCTTTACAGGTTCTATTTCATTTTTGATGACTTCCAGTTTTCCCAGATGCACATTTCAAACATTCCAAGTTAGGATTATTAGCAGATTTTTGCAGCTGTTTTCCCTCATTTTCTGTCATCCCCTATCAGCAAATGAAGACCCCAGAGGCTTTTTCTCCCACTGGAGGCTTTGCTCCATTCACGTCGTTGTGCGAGACTCTCCTTTGAGAAGGCGGCTCTTCCTTAGTCATATTTGGAGTGCCTTCGGACCCAAGGGGCTTATCTTCTGGCACTATTTCTGACAATGTCCTGCTTCCACTCATTAGGCCTTCAGGATCTGACAGGGTTTCCATGCTATGCGTGAGGTTTTCAGTGACTAACTCCTCCAGAGTGGATAGCCAATTCCTTCTTTGTAGTCTGTTCTTAGTCTGGAAGCTCTGTTGAACCTTGTTCGCTTTGGGTGACCCTGCTGGCACTTGGAATACCAGTGACATAGTTTCCAGTATCATAGCAACACCCAAGCCACTACAGGATGACAAGCTGACAGACAAGTGGTGAATTCCAAATCAGTGACTTAAAAGAGCAAACATTTTAGTGAGCTTTCAATTCTGTGGGTTGTTGACTAGATGCTTCTTTTGCTCTAGGTTGGCTCAGTTGATCTCCGTTTGGCTCTTTCCTTTGCCTGTAGTTAGCTGACCAATCAGCTGGCAGCTAGATGGTTCCAGACGACCACAGTCATAGGTCTGGTTGTGGGTAGGCTATTCGGCGGAGCACTTCAGCTCTCTTCCCTGAGGCCTCTCATTCTCCAGCAGGCCAGCCTGGGCTGGTCTCACAGTGATTTCAGAGCGCCAATCACTGAAAGTAATCAAACCCATATGCGCAAGTGCTTTCCAAACCTCTGCTGTGTTCTCTCTGTTCTTTTCCTACTGGCTACAAATTTGGGTACAAATCTTTCCATTCCCCGTATCCACACCCTTGCAATATGTCTTTGCCACATTTTTTATCAAGAGGTGGAGCCTTTTTCCACCCTTTCAATCTGAGGTGACTCTATGACTTGCTTTGGTCCATAGGACATAATGCATCCACATAGGTTGTCAAGTATTTCATAGCCTTTGGATCCATAATCAATATCCGTGGGGAAGTTGAAGTCGAGAAATCAGATAACATATTGCATTGGGTAAATCTATTGCACAAGATCTCTTTAAAGTAGTGAAGAGTAAGGATGTGGTTGTGAGGAGTACGATGCGCCTGAGACAAGCCAGGGCACTCATAATCACTTCAGATCCATGTAAAGCTGGACAAGGAATAAGGAAGACAGACAAAGAATCAATACATTTGAATTATCGTGTTGGTGAAAAATATTGAGATAACATGGACTGCCAGAAGAACAGGCAAATCTGTCTTTGAAAACGTACAGCCAGCATGCTCCTTAGAAATGAAGCCGCTAAGACATTGTCTCATGTACTTTCTATATGTTGTCAAGAGAGACCAGTCCCTAGAAACAGCAGACACCATGCTTGGAAAATAAGAAGGTCTTCAGAAAAGAGGAAGACCCTCACTTAGATGGGTTGACAGAGTAGCTGCAACAATGGGTTCAAACATAACAACTTGGGGATGGCGCA
>NW_022103951.1:11056094-11064578 GCF_000313985.2 Echinops telfairi
TTCCTCTTATGAAGACTTGACTGGATTGGAGATGGCAAACACCATGCATGACACCTGTCTGGGTAGATCAGTGAGTGATATCAATAATCAATCATAGTGATCTTGCCTGCAACATTCTGGTATGTCCTCAGAATCCCTCCCAGTACAGTGCTCAACACGACCCCTACTAAATTAATTTGCTTCCCCAAATTAAATCTATCCATCCTTCTGGACAATACCATTGGTTTCCAACCTGTGGGCTGCAGATAATGTAGGCTGTGGTGCTACTGTAAAAATGTAAAGTCATGTTCCCCGAGCCTTGCTTGGAAGATCAATTAAGTGATATCTTCTGGGTGCCCCCATTTCCAAAAGAGGCTGGAAACATCTGGTCTAGGGGAATCTGAACTCCTTCTTTGTTCTAGTATTTTCTCCTTCTAGGCAAAATTTCTCCTTGTCCTCTACCAGCTTGTCTTCTACCTCTCTCCTCCCACCCCAAGATCTTCCCACTTACAAGGACTCTTTGGTCAGTAAGGAAGTTCCCAGCCCACTGTGATAAGAATCAGGGAGCAAATGACAGAGATGAGTCACAAGTATCCCCATTGCGTTGTGCTAGAGGTGACCTGTGACCAGCCTGAGGGTTATCTGCAAAAAAAAACTGGTTCTAGGCTCCACTTCATGTTTCAGGTCAAAGGGCCAGGATCTGTTTTTCCATATTATTTCCTCAAACTCCAAAAACACAAATGCATTGCTAGTGAGTTGATTCTGACTCATAGCGACCCTATAGGACAGGGTAGACCTGCCCCTGTGGGTTTCTGAGACAGGAACTCTTTACAGGAAGAGCAAGCCAAGTCTTTTATCTGGGGAGCAGCAGGGAGATTCAAACTGCTGACCTTGTGGTTAGCAGCCCAACATATGACCACAATTGCCACCAGAGCACCCCATTTCATTTCCTAGATCTTCCTACATGTTGAATATCATTCACATTTGTGTTCTCCTTCAGCATTTTAGGGGAGAAGACAAGCTAGGTTGGCCCTAAGACAATAGGGTGTAACTTTGAGTAAATTTTTTCATCTCTTTGAGCCTCAGTTTTCTCATCTGTAAAGTGAAATCAGTGTGGTGATTAAATACTGTATTTAAGTTGCCTACTAGAGAGCCTGCCACATAGTATGTGTTCACTAAATGAGGATGATAATAAGAGTACATTAGGTGTGTTGGAACCTACCATGTCAGGCACCCTGCTGAGCATGTTACAGTCAGCCTGCTTGTCACATTTTCTTTTTGTGATATATTACAAAATTCTCCGCAATTCCTTGCACCTCCTTTCCTTTAAGGGTGAAGTCTCTATTTTCCCTCCTTGAGTGTAGGTTTGGGCCAATATCACATGACAGAAGCTGCAGTATGAGATTTCTGAGCATAGGCCTCAATAGGCTTAGCAGGCATCTATCTGCTGCTGCTCTTGGGACCCTGCCCATTTACCATGTAAACAAGTCCAGGCGAGGCGCCTGGAATCAGAGACAAAAGGAGCGATGGCATGCTTTCCCAGATAAAGCCATCCTAGACCAAGCAGATCTCCGCCCACCCATTGGCCAACCAGATTGGCTGGCCTGAAGCCCAGCTGAGATCAAGTGAGCCTGGCTTAGATCCACATAATCACCTAGTTGATGGTAGCCCAAGTTGCTGACCCCCAAAATTGTGAGCTGAATAAATGGTTGTTTTAAACCATCACAATGGAGGTGGCTTGTCCTGGGAAATCAAGAATACACTGTTCTCCTTGAGTACATTTCCCACATGCCTTTGCTTCTAGATCAGGTCATATCACTAGTCCTTCTTGGTGGAATATGAGTTAAAAGGGACACGCATCACTTCTATCCCAACCTGGTTTGGGAGCTGGTATGTCTCCTCGCCTATTCTTTCTCTGTCAACTGGATCCGCAGGTTCTAGCAAAGCCCCCCCAGCTTTAGGGAATATGAAAACACAAGATGGAAAGGACCTGGGTTCTTGAATCACCACATGGAGGAGAGCCACCCCCGAACTGAGCACATCCGTGCAGACTTATTGTGCTTAAGAAACGACCACTGTATTCAGCCACTGAGGTTTCTCTTCATCACAGTAGTTAGCATTACTGTAACTAGCACACCTGAATAATATCATCCACGTAGCACCATTTGACAGATGAAGAAATCACAGCACGGATAGTCATTGTTATCAAGACTCGGCAAGGCTCTAGTTTATTTCAGTGGGGTTAGTGGGTAGCGATACAATCAAAGCCTTTGCCGTTTCTCACTCTTCCCTGGTTCCTCAGACTCCCTCGGCTTTGAGATTGGGGAAGGGGGGAAATTCGGATTGGCACCTCTCTGCCTCTTCTTTCAGAATTCAGCTGCCCAGTCTCTGAAAGTCTACAGACCTGGCACCCACAGAACTCCTCCCTCCCGAGGGAGCTGAGCTGCCTCCACAGCTTTCTTGAGCGCTCAGGTCCCACCCCAGGCTGTGCGCTCTGCCACACTGCCGCTTTCTCTTTCGCTTCCCATTCCTCTCACTTGATTTGCACGACAGCCTCTCGCCAGTCTGACAAGGATCAGTGCGGAGAAAAGTTCAGAGCATGTTTGTTTCCAACGCTTTCACTCGGCAGCTACTTCTGAGCACGCACGATGGGAAGGCCATCCTCATGCTTGCTAAAGCGGAGGAGCAGGAAAAAGAGAGAGGAAAGCCCTTGTCGAGCTGCACGGACGCGGTGGCTGCAACCAGGGACTCAAACATAAGAACAACTCTGAGGAGGGTGTGAGACCCCGGTGGTGTGGCCTTGGGGTTATTCATAGGGTTGTTCTGAGTCAGAACCGACTCATCGACGCCTATCAAGAACTGTGGCGTCTATTATGTGCCAGGTCCTCTACTGGGCACGGGGGACTGCAAGGAACTAAAGAGACACAGCCCCTGTCCTCACTGAGCTTACAACGAGGAGAAACAGAAAAAAAGGAGTGGACAGGATCTTGATAAAGTTGTGTCTCAGCTTAGATGTGAATGACTATCCCGACAAGAGGAGTGAGGATGTCTTGGGTGACGGGGCAGTGGCTCTTAACTTTTATTTGTAGGAAAATCCCCCAGAGATGCTCTTTAAAATGGCCATGATGGGGCCTCATGCTCAGAGACATTTAATCGGGTACAGCAGGCGCAAGGAGCCCCTGTGATACAGGGGTTGAAGCTACTAATCCAAAGGACAATGGTTCCAGGCCACCTGCCACTCTACAGGAGAATTCTATGGGGGCCAGTTCTATTCTGTTCTGTAGGAATGCTATGAGTCAGAATGGGCTTAATGGCAGTGGGTTTCTTTTGGGTTGGGATTAGGTCAGAAGTGGGAGGCCAGCAATCTGCACTTTTTAACAAACTCACTGGGAAAGGCCAATGCAGATGATCCTTGGAGAACTCTGGTCTCCAGGAGGGTGTGTGGTCTTTCCACAGAATCTAGTAGATGAAGTGCCAGACTGCGGGCAATAAACAGTGGCACGCTACGGTGTTCAGCACACCAGCGCCGCAGACCACACGGAAGACAAGAGAGCAACGGACACAAGTACAATGCAATCCATTGAGTCCCTGGGAAACGATGGAAGGAAAGGGGAGTTGTCATCATCCAAAGGACAAAAGAATGTGCTGAATGTAAGTCCTTTGCTTGAATTCAAGCAGCAGAAGGTTTCAGGGAAATGACACGTGAGAACAGACTGGAATAGTCTAACAGTTGAAATGATTTGAGGGGAAACTCTGACTTTTTTTCTTTACCTCAAACCAAATGTTCATTGAAAGGAAGACTTCAGACCCCAAACAAGCAGCCTGGACTTGTTTCGAGAGCAGCCACCAGTTATAGCTGTGTCCCTGGTCAAGGGCTGGCCCTGGGAGTGGATCACTGCCCTGTAATTAGAGGTTTGGTTCCTGAGGATAGAGCAAGGATAAGTGGGTAGAAATTACAGAGAGGCAAAGTTCAGCTTGTTGTGAGGAAGAACTTTCTAGCAATATCAAAATGGAACTGGCTGTCGTTTAAAGAACTGAAGCCAAACCTAGATGCCTTGCTGTATATTAACGAAGCTTCAGGTGCTGTGATAGATGTTCGAGATAAAAGGGAACAGATGAAGACATTGCCTTTGGCCGAAATGCACTCAGATTCTAGTAGGAGAGAGAGACACACAAACCTACAATTAGAAAATGATGTCATGAGACAAGGCCTCTAGTAGGCTGGGGTTCTCTGTTGTTGTTAATTGCCATCAGGTTGGCGCCTGAGTACGACAAGAACTTTAAAGAGGCAGCTCTGCCACCGAGAGAAAGTTCAGGGAAGGCCTCCTAGAAGCGGTGACACTGATCTGCATGCTAAGTCACTCCACAAAGGAAGAGGGGTGTTTGGGGCAGCCCAGGTGAAGTCTGACGCCAGGAAACAGCACTTTAAGGAGGAGAGAAGGAAAGAAGGTCAATCCAATGCACGGAGAGGAACAGAACAAAGAACTGGAGAGAAGGAGCCATGAATCAGATCAGGAGGATTTTGTTTTTGTTTTTTTCTCAGTCGAGGGTTTTTGTCCCTTCATCTTGAAAAACAGAGAGGAGCCATTGAAGGTTGGACCAGATGACTTCTGAAGCCCTTTAAACCTAAGATTCTTGGGGTCTAGAAAGCGATTTGCTTATAAATCAGTCGCATCTGTATACATGTGAAAGTAAGGCATCATAGTGTGTTGGCAAGTGTGTTAGACAGGGTTCTCTAGAGAAACAAAACCTGAATGCCAATAATTTTATATATATTTACACAGATAGATAGATAACATAAGAAATAAATAGTTTATTAAATTATAGAGCGGTGCAAATGGCTCAGTGCAACTCACTCCCGTGAG
Source organism: Echinops telfairi (assembly GCF_000313985.2). Lineage (NCBI taxonomy): Eukaryota > Metazoa > Chordata > Mammalia > Afrosoricida > Tenrecidae > Echinops > Echinops telfairi. The sequence goes on from NW_022103951.1 coordinate 11,060,939, forward strand.
ACAGTTGTGAGACACTGGCAGTCCTTCAAGTCTTAAGGGCTGCCAGGTAGTCCTCTGTAGAGCAATTCAGGCTATCTGGGCACAGGCAGCAAACAGCAAGGCAGGTCACCAACAGTCAGTTAGATGACAAGGTCCGACAGTCCCCAGCTCAAGAGATGTAAATCTCAAATGTGTGGCGAAGCAGGCCTTGAAGGAACCTCAAATTACAGTGACACAGTCCACAGGTTAGGTGTCCCACAGGTAGTGTAGTTTGCAAGTTGAGGCACAGAACAAGCAAGGCAGCTGCACACTGGTCCGATGATCAAAGAGCAAGAGACAAGACAGGCGAGGCTCACCAAGCCATTTATCTCTCCGCCCTTCAATTAATCCCACATGTGCTTATCATCCAGGTTGGCACAATAAACTAACTACCTCAATCCACCCCTTGCCAACTTGGCACCTGTACACTATTCTTTAGCCATATGTAATTATATAATTTCTGGACATTAATGAAATCACACTTATACTTACCATCAAATATCTATCATATATCTAAATGAAAACACACTGAGTCCAATTGTATCTGATATATCATACAGGAACAAAGGAACGATATGCAATAAGCACATAAAGAAAATACAGTGACAATTACAAACCTCGCTTTTGCAACTGATCACGTGGGTAACTGATAGGTAGAACTACCTTCTTCTACTACCCATTCTGTATTACTTTGCCCTCAGTAAGCACCTCTGCTGGCTGTGGTTTTTTGCCTGGTGGGGTGACCCAGACCTTCATTCCTGAGGGTTCTAGGTCATTATAAGTCCTGTCAGGATTGGGTTGCTGTAATTTACCATTTACTTTAATCACAGGGCATGGTAGCACTAAGAGTCGGCCTATGGGATCTCCTGGATTCCAGACATATTCTTCTTTACCTCCATTATGTAACACCAGTCCAATTTCTCCTTGGTAATCAGGATCAATCACACCACTTAGTACAGTGACGCCCTTCCTGACCTGTTGATCCAAAGGCCTGAGAAGCCCAAAGTGGCCAGGGGGCATTCTCAGCATGGTTTCCACTGAAGCAGTGCAAGCCTCTATGACTCTGTTGTGACCGCTTTGGAGGAGGGGATGGCAACATGTACACAATTACATATATAAGTGACTTCTTGATCCAGCAGTTCCACATCTGGGAACCATGTCCAATAATGCTAATATACATGGGAGAAATCACTGTTATAAACACACATATGCGAAATCATTCATTATGCCATCATGATAGTTGCAAAATACTGAGAACCACCTAAGTGCTCATACTTGGGAGAGTGGTGGAATAAGCAAATGACAGACCTACACCATGGAAGACTACGCAGAAATGAACAAACAAACAAGGAACGAGGAAATGACATGAAATGTGCTCTAAGATAGAATGGTAAGTGGGGAAAAAAGAAGGGCAAAAGAGCATCCATATCATGTCAGCCTTGATTTTGATGTAAGAAAGAAAGGAATTTGTTTAATTGTGAAAAAACAAAAGACCCAGGAAAGATAAAACCAGAACCTGAAGAGACAGGAAAAAATGGGGAGAAGAAACAGGAGAGGAGAGGTGAGCCATAGTTGTTTTTTTAAATAATGAAATCATTTTATTGGGGACTCATACAACTCTTATCACAATCCACACATGCATTCATTGTGTCAAGCACATCTGTACATTTGTTGCCCTCATCAGTCTCAAAACATTTGCTTTCTACTTGAGCCCTTGGTATCAGCTCCTCATTTCCGCCCCCTGTCCCCCCTCCCCCATGAAACCTTGATAATTTATAAATTATTATTATTTTGTCATATCTTACACTATCCATAGTTTATGAGTACATATTTTTTATTTAGCTTCAACTTTCAGAATGATATTAATGTTTCACATAACTTCTCAGACGTAAATAATTCATTAAAAGCCCGCTGTGAGGAGCATTGATAATGGTGTCCATGCAATCACTCGGGGAGATAATATGATCCCACGGACGGAGATAGGGATGAAAAGAACTAACCAAGATCACTCTGCAAAGAATTCACTGTGTAAAACAGGATTTGGACTGTATACTGCCAGGCTAAAGACCAAAAGAAGAAAGAAAACAAAAACTGTCCACAAATACTGCTTCATGAGTCGGAATCAACTTGATGGCAACGAGTTGAGACTGTAAACTGCTTTTCCCAGAGGCTTGGTTTAACAATCTGAAACGGCTTTATATGTGGACTGGCACAGAGGAAATCTGAAAATGGATCATGGATAATGAAAGCCAGGTTTTCCCCTGCTGGGGAACTAAATTACAAATAGGGAAAGAGAGAAGGCTAGAGCGAACTCTGTAGTGTTGGACTGATAAACTTATAGTGTGGACCATATGTGCCTATGAATGAGATATAAAAATAAATATAGGCATGCACGTGTACACATGTGTGAGCACACATTCATATATCTTTCGGCTCGGTTCCCTGAGAGGGCCAGGGAGCAATGACACCCCAGCAGCAATAAGCATGCCTAGTACCCACACCTTGGTTTCTAAAGACCACTCCCCAATAAAAGGAACCAGGGCAACTTGGAGAAATAGTAATGGTAATAGTAATAGTAATGGAAGTATGTATACTTCTACCTACACAGATATGTAGCAAAAGTATGAGGCTCAAAAGTTGCCTCTTTTCATAGGACCAAGGTGGGACAAATGCGATATACTACTGACCCATCTCGTGGTTCTTGAAAGTAAAGAAGCGCTTACAAAATGAGAGCGGCAGGGGAAAAATACCTGCAGCCAACTTAAAGGAACCCTCGATGGCCAAATCTGGGCCAAGTTGTGCAGTAAAAAAAGCAGTGATCATACTGGATTACGCCATAAGTAACAGCCTCAGGCCCTACATTCCAACGATGTTACTTTCACGGGCACAGGGGCTAGGACATCAGCATATCTTGGGGAGACACAATTCATCCCTAACAGGCATGCCCACTCACTGCCATTGAGTCCATTTGGAAGCATAGTGGCCCTGAGGCTGTGAATCTTTATGGCAGCAGACAGCCTCCTCTTCTGCAGAGTGGCTGGTAGGTTTGAACCCCCAACCCTGCGGTTAGCAGTCCTACACTAATCCACCAGCGCCACCCACCAGGACTCTTTTGAACAGGTATTACAAGCTGCTAATATCGTAGGGGAAGCTGGGTGGATGGTATACAGTTTTTGAAACTTCTCTGTAAGTCTAAAGTGGTTTCAGTATACACAGTAAAAGGCTCAGACAAATTTCTCCACACACACAAAAATATCTATATGTTGTGAAAAAGCCAGGTGCAGAATTTTGCTCCACGACTTCAATTGCACATGCTATTGAAGGTATACATACCTACACAGATACTACAATGGATTTGTCATAGACACAGATGAGGGGACTTCAAAATCGGTTATTTCTATTTTTCCATGAACTTTCTGAAGCCCTCTCAGACACATGAATTCAAAGTATATCAGTATGGGTTGTGGTTTGGTTTTCCAACATGACTGCATTTCAGAATCACCCGGAAAGCTTTGAAAACTCCTGCCATGGGCTATGTTGAAAAGGGATGTACATGTCTGTATTTAGGCTTGTATGTATGCCCTTTGCCTCCTACTTCTTTCCTCTATTTCTTTACGCTTTC
>NW_022103951.1:11066197-11080530 GCF_000313985.2 Echinops telfairi
ATGTATAGATGTGTTTTACACAATTGATCTATGTATTGTGATGAATTGTATGAGCCCCAATAAATTGATTTTAAAAAAATAATAAAAAATAAAAAATAAAGTCCCACAAAGGGCATCTGGTTCTTTGGTGGCTTTATTTTCGTGCTGGAAAAGGCTCAAAGCCTTTCCGATGCTTTCAAACCTGCATGCACAGCCAGCGAAGATGATTGGGAGGAAGACTGTTTTCAGTAGGACTTGCTTCAATCATTTCATAAGGAGGCCACATTTACAGAACATTAAAGGGCAAGTAAGAGTTGTCCCGAAGTTGGATGTTCATAACCAGGGGACTTAGTGCATAAACAAAATTATGCTAGAAATATGTGGAAATCATACTGAAGAAGCAACTAAAACTCAGTCTGATTTGGAAAACAAAAACAAAACAAACTAACTGCTGTTTGAGATTTCCCCTTTGTCCAGAGATTCCAAGTTTATTTCCTTGGCACGGACCCCAGGCATCAGGAATTTTTAATAGATTCCCAGGTGATGCTGACATGCAGTCGGGGTTAAGAAGCTGGGACCTGTGGGAGACACACCAAATCTGTGCTCATAGCTGCCTCTGGGGAGGGAAGGGAACATGATGGGAGAAACTCAGGATTGACAAAAGACAACATCAACGAGCTTTTAAATCTGAAGCCAAAATGGCTAAATATTAAACTCAAAACTCACTATCATCAAGTCAATGCCAACTCATCGCGTCCTTACAGGACAGTGTAGACCTGCCCCTGTGAGTTTCTGAGACTAACTCTTGATGGGAGTAGAAAGCCCTGTCTTTCTCCCTCGGAGCAGCTGGTGGTTAGTAAGGTCATTAAGGACCCTTCCTGCATTTCTGATGCCACATTCTTCTTCATACAGTCCAGCTTCTTGAACTATCTGCTCAGGATACAGATCCTATTACTCTGGTGACAGGATACAACCCTGACACACACCTTTCCTGATGTTTAATCACAAAATATTCCTGGGTATGGTTGCTTCCTAGTTCATGTACAGGTTCCAAACGAATACAGTGGCATATTCTGAAATTCCCGTTTCTGCAATGTTATCCAGATTTGATTATGATGGACATAATCAACTGCTGTTGCATAGACAATAAAACACAGATAAACACCTGTCATAGGCTGGGCTCGCTAGAGCAGTAAAACTGGTGAGGCTTAGATACATATGTATGTATGTATAAAAAATTTATATCAAGAAAATGTCTCACACAGTTGTAGAAGTCCTTGTCCCGGGGCAGGTTCCAAGTTTGGGGTCAGATGTTAGGTTGGAGGCTTCTCCCGGCTAACATAGCAACAGAGGCTAATGCAGCAGTTCTCAATCTGTGTCAGGACCCCTTTGGAGGTCGAATGAACCTTTCACAATGGTTACCCAACTCATAACACTAGCAAAATGACAGTGAGGAAGCAGCAACGAAAATAATTTTATGGTTGGGGGTCAACACAACATGAGGTACTGTATTAAAGGGTTGCGGTATTAGGAAGGTTGAGAACCACTGGGCTAATGAAACTAAAATTGGCAGGAAGACAACAGGCTGGTGGCTTCAGAGGCAAATGAATCCATGATAAGCATGGTAGGTCATTAGCTCAAGTCCAAAGAACTGGAGGTCAATGAGCCAGGTGCAGGATCCAAATTGTCTACTTATATGGGAAGCAGACTACATCCCTCAGGAAACTTCCTTTTAATTGATTGCATCAGGATTGTAATCTGCAGAAGAGTGTTGTATTTCACTCTATCTTTTTATAACTCATTAGCTGCTCATGGAAGATCTCATTAGAAATTATTACATTGCATTAAGTCACATCATGGAGTATTACCAAGTCCTAACTGCCAAACCACTGAGAATTCTGGCCCAGCCAGGTTGACACACAACCTAAGTAGCATAACACCTCTCTGGTATTCTCTGCTTTCAGCCAAGATCCAGCTGACATCAGCAATGATATAGGGAGTTATACATCCTCTTCCAAATCCAGCTCGAATTATCTTCAGCGTCATTTTACTTGCATGTACTATTTATATTGTTCAATAATTTTTTGCATTATGTCGGATCACTTTTCTTTGGCAAGGGCATACATATAGATCTCTTCTAGTCAAGTGAGCACCTCCAATGCTCCAACAGTTTGTCCAAATATTTCAATTGATATTTAATCAATTCCTAGTCTCACTTTTCTCTAATGCCTTCAGTGTGGCTTGGACTTTGTCCTGCAATACCATCAGTTCTTGATCATATGCTACCTCCTGAACTGGTTGAGCATTGACCTTTTTTGATTTGGCCCAGTGACTCCGTATAGTGCATCTTCCTTTGACGCTTCTTGCCTTGTTCAATATTTTGCACATAGACTTCTTCAATATTTCAACTGTAGGTTTAAATGTTTCCTTCCATTCTTGTAGCTTGTTAAATGCCAAGCATGTTCTTCCCTTTGGGTCTTCTCACTGCAGGTCTTTGCACAGTTCATTACAATACTTGATCTTCTCAAGTTTCTTTCTCAGATCGTCTGTTCAGCTCTTTTACATTATTACTTCGTGAATTGGCGTTAGCTTGCCTATATGCTAGAGCAAATTTCAGCGTCTCCTCTAATATTCACGTTGACCTTTCCTTTCGTTACTGTCTTTTGAATGTCCCTCTGATCTCTTCATGTCTTGGGTGGCAGCCCACAACTCTTCTGGTCTTCGATTGTTAGTGTTCGGTGCATGAAGTCTATTCTCGAGATGTCGTCTAAATTCAAGTGAAATACACTAGAGGGTTTGAAACACTTCAGAAAAATAGAAAGAATCTATCTTCGACTTTTCCCATACACATTTTGAAGCCCCCTATATTCGAGGTCATATTTGGACTCTCTTCCATGCGCTTCCAGCTTGTACTATTTTTGACATCATCCTGGTCTTCCTTGTTCGCCTGAGCCTATCCCCTTTCTCATCCTGCTCTCTGATGACACCGGTAGCACACCTCTGCAACAATGCCACCAAGGGTGCCGTCTGGGGCCACAAAACCGAAAGACCATGATGGTGTCCCAGAGGGCATCAGGTTCCCATGGTTACCAGGAGGCTTCACCTAACCACACATAGAGAAGGTGTGCCAGCAGAGAGACTATCATCAGTTGGCAGAGGTGGCGGGAACAAACTGGACAGGAGATGGAAAATGCGAGTTCTCGTCCCATTTCTGCTCCAAGGTGGCTAGGACATGCTTTGTCTTTATTTCTTCTCATTATGACTGTTTCCCTTTTGAGGATTTTTTTGGCTACTGAATGTTTATTTTTTCCTTCAGGAGGTCTAAGCATCCTTGGAAATAATTTGCCTTATCTGACATTGACAGTTGCGGTGTCATTCACTAGGAGAAACCTTCTCCATGATGAATGGGCAGAGGGAAGCTTTGTGCACGGACTGTTTTCCCACCCCTTATTCCGTGATGTATAATCAGTAAATTCATATTCCACAAGCCTTAGAATATCATCCATTAATGATGCCGGCAGTCCCTCTCTGCACCCATTTCTACCTGTTCAGTGCCTCTATAATCATGTCTCTGAGAGGCAGGAGTCTTGTCCGTGAGCGTATCTCTAGTGCCTAGACCATAGAAAGCGCTGAAATATTTTTGAATTCACACACACACAAGAAGTAAATTTGTTTGCTATCTGTGACTGGCTCCCTTCTAGAGCAAATTCGTTGGTCTTCTTTGTAGCTCTATGTAATGGATACTGTGGGGTGTCCCCTGACCCCTCCTTCCAGATTGAAGGACTCCCTCCCTCAGCTGCCTGGAGTGTTGGTAGCAGCTGAGTGCTCTCCCCTCGGTGGAAGACAGCTATCTCCATAAGGGCGTGTCCCTTTCCTAGAGACCCTGACATCAAAGGCAGAGGTCTAAAGGCCTGGGCTCTCACCCTAACCCTGGACAACTTTGCAAAGGAATCCAGCTCCCGAGTTCCCATGGGATCCCCCCAGATCTTTGTGGCAACAGTGCTGCTGTGGTTAGGTGCTGTCAAATCGGTTCGACTTCACAGGGCAGAATACAACCGCCTAACAGGTTTACTTATTTAGAGGGGCAGATCACCCAGTTTTGCTCTCACAGAACCACTGGGGGAGTTCAAGCCACCAACCTTTGGGGTAGCAGCTGAGTGCTTAACCATTGTGCCACCAAGGTGCCCTCGCCTCATCCTGCATTCGGCTCTTCTCTCACGGGCGGTGAGCCTGAGAACACCTCAAGGAAATTCGTGTGCACACGAACTCCCTCCTCAAAGGCTGCTGTCCAGGGAATGAGGCAAACAGCATGCTGACATCCATTTGGGAGGTGCCCTTCTCAGGGCTGATTCATAAAACAAAACAATACCTGTTGGAGCCCTGGTCCACTTTGGAGCTGTGTGTTTGCACCAGAGCAGCGTGCAGGATCAGGAGGCAGAGCCATTGTCTCCCTCCCCAGGCACTGCTCTGTTCTTCTGCCCTCTGTCTCTCCCCACTCCCCTCGAAATGTCTCCACGTCCCTCCGCACAGATCCTATTACCATTTAAACAGACCCCAAATCCTCTTCTTTGGGCCCAAAGTAACCACACACCGTTTAGTTGAAATGGAATCCTTTTCTCAGGAAGTGCCTGCTTCCAGTGTCTTGTAACTATTGAGCGCATCCAAAGTTCAAACCCCAGCCTCTCTGCTGAGATGCTTGCCTGCTCCCCACAGAGAATCTTGACACATAACAGCCGCTCTCACAGCTTTAGTGGCAGAATTGTGTAGCTCGGGGTGTCTACCTGGAAGCCCTTTCAGCAGTGAGGGGACTTCAGCCTTTCTACCACAGGCGAAGGCCTTAGAGAGCCCTCAGTAGAACGCGGGTGGGAGTGCTGCCAGGTTGAGGTAGCCCCAAGTCAACCAGAGGTGAAGAGCATTTAGATTAGAGGAATACGAGAAAAATGGGAACAAGCAAACACAGGTTCGCCTCGACTGCTCTTGAGTCAGTAAGTCGGGAAGCTAATTTCCTGACTTCCGCCCTGCAGATATCTGCCATCTTGTTGCCTCAGATGCCAAAGCAGACACTGGACCTCAGTCCTATAATTATTGTACAACTGTCTCTTTATGAGCTTCTTAACAATAAAGGCCTTTTCATGTATTTTTCTCTCCACCTGTGCATGCTCACAAAAAAGGGAAGCTTTCTCAGGAGGCTCTAATATTTCTCTTTCAACCTTCCCTATCTCCCCCTCCCCCTCAGCAATTCCTTTTTCCCCTTTATATTTGATAGAATCAAAATCAGATGTGTGGCCATCAGGATATGGTAAACTATACTCTTGGTCTTTCATCATAATAGCATGTTTGGGACTGAAGCCAAACAGTGGCAATTTCTTTCTTTCAAAGAAAAATTGTGTTTAAGAGGGGAAATAAAATTCTCCCTCTTCACACCATTCTCAATAATCATTCAACTCACTCTGGGTAGGATATTTTATGAAGATATTTTTGTAGACTATCTTAAGTGTTTCAAATAAATATATTTGTTACCTTAAGAATGAACGAATCAATGAATAAATAAAGTATAGTAAAGGTTTTAGTGAATAATTTCAGATCTACGGGCTAGCAAAAATTAAGGAGAAATCTGGTCTCAAAGAGTAAAGCTTAAAAAGTATAGAGGTAGGGGAAAGACTGTGTGGTTTTGCTCTGGAAGTAAATAGAATTGGTCTGGAGTAGAGATTGAATGCATTTAAATCTTACCAATGGTATTTGGGGGCCTTCCATTACCCACACATTTGGGTCAAGCAGTGAGTACTAAGAACTAGGGAAGCAGCAGCAATTCAGAAAAAGATTTTGTTTCAGGATGAAAACAACTCATCAAGACATCACAGGGTGTATTATTATGCAACAAGAAGTAATAGACTTTAAGTGGTGAAAGACATTATTTAGTAAACACTCTTTTGTTCCCTCCAAAAATATGAGGGGGAAAAAAGGCAGAGACAAGTTTACGACCATTTATGAGGTAAAATCAGAGCTTCTATAATCTTGCAGACCTACAAAAGAACAGATGGCCTTTCTCAAGAACTGACAGTAGATACTTATTGTATAATTTCCATTGGTTTACTCTGGGAATCATAAGACAAATCATTTTCTCAGATTGAGGTTGTGTCGTTGCCGTTATCAGACTAGGGGCAAAACAGACCACTTCTCCTGCTTTCTGCCCTGCAATTTGTTTATTGAGAGCTGCGTGTAATCAGTATTGCTGCCAACCATCACTTTGTGCTGGAGATAACAGTCCTAGTGATCGTGATGATGACGGTGTGATACAGCTGAACATGAAGAAGGTGATGGTGGTAGAGGAGGGACGGTGACAGTAGGAGGGGGGTGCTATGATGGAGGTGGTGATGGTAACGATAGTAATGATCACTGTGGTGGTGGTGGTGGTGGTGGTGATGTGGTGAGGGTGGCAATGGCAGGAGGGGTGGTGGTGATGGTGACAGTGACAATTATCTTGGAACTAAGGAAAATGGGGATATTAGTGATGGGGATTGTGGTGGTTACATAATCTGTTGTCAATTTGAGACTTAAGAGTGAAAGGGTGGAGTTTGGCCTGCCAATCAAGTCACAGTTTGATGACCTCATTTGGAGGCTCTAAGGAGATAAATAGCTTGTTGGAGGCGGGACACAGGCTCACTCCCAGAGAGATATTCTTGTTGACAAGCCACAAGGAGCCAGGCTGATGGCAGTCAGAGCCTCAGAGTTGAAGATACCACATGGAGACCCCTGCCAGCGCTGCAATGCCTTTACCGCTACTGGATTCATAAGATTTTCCAGCCACTGGCCTGTGATCTTCCTGCATTCAGTATCATTGCATGTGTGGCATGAGTCTGAAGAGGAACTTACAGACTGGTACTGGACATATGGGCTAATATCAGACTTATGGACTGGGCTGGGATGCTTTCTTAATGCACCGTTGCTCTTGTATATAGAGCTCTTTCTTATTATACACATGTGTGTCTATGAATTTGCTTCTCTAGTCTCCCCAGACTAACCCAGGGATGGAGATGATGGTAGAGGTGATGATAATGGCCAGGGTAAGAGCAATGATGGTGGCAGTGGCAGTGCTGGTGGTGATGCCAGTGGTACTGATAATGGTATGGTCAGGGATGTGATAGATACAATGATAACAACACCCTTTTGCAGAATGGATTTCTCTCTTCAGATGGCTCTAAGGGCACCCACTTTATTCTGAGTGTCCTCTAACCAATCTTTCAACAGTAACAAGTGGACTTATGAGGGGGCCTCAAAAACTTCGTGGAGAAATTCTGCAATCTTCCAATTCCATTTTTTCAGAAGCTTTTAGACGCGTCTTGTATTCGTTCAAGGCTTCATTCACCAAATATTTATCTAGCACCCATCATGCTCCAGCCACTGTTTCAGGTTCTGATCATGTAGCAATAGACATATAATAAGTAAAACTCCCTGCCCTAAGAGCGCCTCTATTGTAACCAGTGAGACAGACAATAAACGACAGCGATTAGCAAAATACAAAAGATGGAATGTGACAATAATTCTAAGGAGAAACTGAAAGTGTGAGATTGAGAGAGAAAGTGCAGGTGAGATAGAGTGGGGTAGGTTGGGGGGGATGATAGTTTAGGTGGTTGTTTACAAAATATTCCCCCTCCCTCCTGGTGTAGGCAGAGTAGACTTCATTAATGTTGGCCTTGGCCATGCCATTTCCTTTGACCAATGGAACGTCAGTGAGATGTGATATGAGCTGGGATCTCGAATGTCCTGGATTGCCTCATGTGTTGTGGTGCTATGGCACGAGAAGAACATGCCCTGGGCAGCCATGGCCCCTTCATTCGGAGCCTCAACCCAAATATACAGAAAGCAGACCTGGCCCCAGCCCACAATACAGAGCAAAAGCCCACACTGTCTCACTCAGACCTCCTTTTCAACTCTGAAGAGGGAAATACATGCTAGTTGTCAGCTACAAAGTTTGAGGATGGGGTGTTAAGCAGCCCGATTATGGCAATAGCTGACTAACACAAAGTAGTTCCAATTTTTAATTGGGTGATCGGGAGAGGCCTCATTGGGAAGATGACATCTGAGATAATATCTGAAGGAGACTATCATGGATTTCATTGTGTCTCCTACAAAGATACCAAGGAATTTTTAAAAGTTCATGGAAAATTTTCACTCCCTTTAAAATCCATTTTCCATGAACTTAAAAAAAATCTAGATCATTTTATTGGGGGCTCTTACAAGTCATATAAATCCATATACATCCATTGTATCAAGCATATTTGAACATATGTTGCCATCATTCTTTTCTAGACATTTACTTTCTATTGAGCCTTTAGTATCAGCTCCCCGTCCCCCCACCCACTTTTTTTTTGGCCCATGAACTTTTTGAAGCCTCCTCACATGATGAAATCCTACCCTCTGTATCTGTGAATGTGACCTTGTTTGGAGAAAGAGAGTCTATTGGGAAGATACTATCAGTTATGCCACACCACATTAGAGTAGGTCCTAGTCCTAATCCTTTGTGAGTGGTGTCTTTGAAAGGGGGAGAAAGTCACACAGAGAGAAGACAGCATGCAAGAATCCAACAAGCAAACACCATAAAACATCTGGGGTTACCGAAGCAAAAAGAAATAAGGAAGCATCGCCCCTAGGGCCCCCAGAAAGTAAAGCCCTACCGACGCCTTGAATTTGGACTTCTACCCTTCAGAACCATAGGAAATAACAGTTCTGTTCATTAAAGCCACTCCCTTTGTATTTTGTTATGACAGCCCCAAGAACTAAGACAGCACTGAAGCGACAAGTAATGCAAACTAAATGGTGGAAGACATGCAGGTCAAGGGAACAGCCGGTACCAAAGCTCTGAGTGTGACAGAAATAACATGTTCCCGAAAGAATGGCTAGACGCAAGTACGCGAGAGGTAAAATAACAGGAGATGCGTCTAGAGAGGCCATGAGGGCATAGGACAAATTGTGCAGGGCCTTGTGGGTCATCGTAAGAATATTAGGGCACCATTAGAAAGTTCTGAGCAATCACGTGACATAACCTGGCCTGTATTTTAAAAGGATCACGATGCCTTCAGTGTGGAGAGACAAATCAGAGGGAAGAATGGAAGAGGGAGAAAGACGGAACTTTCAACCCTGTAAAGAGTTAGCAGTCTTGGAACCCCACAGGGGCAGTTCTACCCTGTCTTATAGGGTTGCTACGAGCCAGAACCGACTCAATGGCAGTGAGCGAGAAGAGTGGAAATGAATTAAAGGAGGCTCCTGCCGAAATCCCATGGAGAGACGGTGGTGGCTTGGACCAGGGTGGTTTCGTGGGTTGCAGCCTGGACTCTGCATCAGCCCATCCAAATATTTGATAAAGCTGAAGTCAGTGGTGATTATCAGGCACAGAGTAGAGATGAAAGCTCTCGCTCCCTCCTCTCCAATCTGTGGCTTAGTACAGGGAGGGTTGCCACACCATCCCTCTATTATTCGAGGATCTTAGTGATTCAATGAAGGGAGATCTTTTCAGAGCAGCTCAGGCAGACGCAAATACAGCCTGACAGCCTGGCCACAGGCTCTTGTGTTAGTAGATCCTTTCTGCTTTGTCTCAGTTTGCAATACGCCTTTCATTCCAAGCCTCAGACGAAAAGATTGCCTGCATCCTGGGAGCCCTGGCTGCTCTTAATGTTTCAGAGTGGCACCGAAAGAGTGGGATTCCTACATTCTAAACCCTATTTGCAATTGTAGTGGGCTCCATTTATAATGAATTTGCCTGGCTCGGGCACTCCAATAACCCCTCCACCTCCGTGTGGTACCATATGGTCTGTGACCAACTGCTTCTCCGTTTGGCCTTGGACCTCTATGATGTAATTGAAAAGGCGAACTTATCCCAGCATTTTCCATACTCTGTGGGGGACATTATTTGCTTCAAGTTTCATGTAATGACATGGGCAAATAGTTAAATATGTGTGTCCAGGTGCATGTGCGCATCTGTGTATGTGTGTGAGTGTGTGTGTAGGTGTGAAAAGGGATAGGGCTAGGGATATTTATTTGAATACGATCAACCAGTATTGGGTTAGTAATATAAAAACATTATTGTTTATTTGAGTTTGTTCTCCTTGCCTGGTTTTCTTGGCTCAAGTCCAAGCACTCAGAGAATATATTTTCGAATAGAAGGTCTTTTTTTTTCAGAGTCAAAAAAATGACCTAAGGTAAATGCATCTATCTGTATAAACATTGGAAAAGATTCGCAAATAGAACTAAATCAATCCCAGTCCTCTCTCATTTTGTCAAGTGACCCCTATGGGAGGAAAAAAAAGGGGGAGGGAGGGTAGTGAGGGGAGGAATTTGTGAAGTTACCAGAGGAACTCTTATGGATTGAATCGTATCCCTCCAAAATATGTGTGAATGGAATATGATGTAAAGGAGACCTCGTGACACAGTGGTTAAAGCACTCATCTGGTCTGCAGTTTGAACCCACTAACTGCTACCACTAATATGCTTGGAAGTTATGGTGGTATGCTCTGTTAAGATTACTGTCTTATAAACCCTATAGAGCTGTTCTTCAATGACAGCATTGATGGCTCAGTATAGAACACAGGCAGACACTTGGGGATCATATATCACCTTCCTCCATGCCAGTGAGCTGTCACTGGTCCCCTGGAAAAGGCTGCAGCGAAGCCACTCACTGTAGAGATGAGAAAACGGAGGCCCAGTGTTTGAAGTCACCAAACGTGGGACAGTCCTTGGGAAGGGCAGTTGGTATTTCTAATGTCGTCTCGTCACAAATCCAAGTGACTAAGTGAAAGCATAGCCGAATGTCAATTTGGTATTTTGCGCCTGATAAAAGAAGGTGGGGAAAACATTGAGGCAGATCCACGGGTCTGTCTGGGTTCTCTTCAGAGGCAACCTTGGGAGGTGAACCAAAACTACCAAGCCAGATGAAGAGACAAAGGTGATTCGGCAGTTCCCACCAGCTGACACCAGTCTGCATGCACCAGCAAGCAGTCTATTTCTGATGGATCACTCCCATCACATGCCTTTCCAGGTCAGGCGGTGGATTTCCTACCTTTAGATCTTGGCCTTCCCTCCCACCATGTGGCCTTGAACTGTTGTCATTGTAAGGGACCTGAGATTTCCATTCCAGTCATGGTGAAACACAAGGTAGAGAAGCACAATGATTTGCCCAAGGACATAAACCTTGAAAGTAAGCACTTCACTAACGGGGTGGGGGGAAGGGGGAGCTACAGATGACTAATAGGATAGCACAGCTGAACACTGAAAATGGTTAAGAAATAGAAATGCCCGGAAAATGCATAGGTGAGAACAATTTGTAAGTAAGGCAATTGCAGAAGATAATTGCTGCAAGCTAGGAGAGAGACCAAACTGTCAACTCAAAGAAAAATGAATCCTTGAATTATCTGGCCAGGTGATCAATACAAGAAGGAAATTGAGTGGTGCCGACCTCAACGTCGGTTACATCCTGCATCTAAGATAACAGGGCAGAGCCCAAAGCTGAGACACAGATGTATTGGGAATGTATCATGAAGGCTTTCCTTTACAAAATTCTCTCTGTGTGTAACAACAAACATGAACTTTAGATTTCTTTTTAATGGTAAAAATAAGTAAAGCTCACCACCACGTGATAGTAAGCAAGAGGGGGAAAAAAACTGGGACTATTCTAAGCAAAAGGTGGAACTAATCAGTGGGCTATGTGAGGTTAACAGGATCGATGAGGAGCTGGAAGACCAGGCTTGCACAAGCAGCAAGACCCCAGGGTGTTCCAGAAGTGGCAGAAGTCATAGTCAAAGCCCCACTGCCCCAAGCACAGTATTTTCTTCAGCTTCTGAAACAACTGCTCTGTATCTGACCTTCAAACGTTCCCTACACCTTTGTGGCCCTTGTTTAACATTCCGTGTTCCTGAAGCAAGTGCCGAGTTGGCCATTTGAGCTTTGGCTGTGCCAGGGTGTAGACAGAGGTGGAGACTAGAGCTCTTTGACTTCCATCACAGATGCATCAATTGAAGGTTGTTGAGATATCATTAAATGGTATTTGTTCTAGAACTCTCATTTATTAATTATTCAAAACTGGACATAAGGTTGTATATAAGTAGAATGCTGTTACAATCAAATGGCAAAGTGTTTAGTATCACCTAGGTTAAAAAAAATAGGCCTTGAATGACCCTTCTCAACAATCCAGTGTGTAAGCCAACCTGGAAACCTCATGAATAACAATGGAATGTTGTCAAATTGGATGACAGTACAACTCAATGTAAAGAGAATCAAAATCCTCACAATTTGACCAAGGGGTAACATCATGATAAACGGGGAAAAGATTGAAGTTGTCAAGGATTTTGTCGTGCTTGGATCCACTATCAGTGCTCATGGAAGCAGCAGTGAGGACATCAAACAAGGGATTTCATTGGGTAAATCTGTTGCACAAGACCTCTTTAAAGGGTTGAAGATCAGGGATGTCACTTTAAGGACTGCAGTGCACCTGATCCAAACCATGGTATGTTCAATTGCTACATGTGCATGTGAAAGTTGGACCCTGAAGAAGGAAGACCGCAGTTGATTGGATGCATTTGAATGACGGTGCTGGGGAGACTATTGACAGGACCATGGACTGCCAGCAGCACAGACACATCTAACTTGAAAGAGGTAGAATCAGAAGGCTCCTTAGAGCCAACGATGGCAAGACTTCATCTCATGTGCTTTGGACATGGTGTCAGGAGAGAACAGTCTGTGGAAAAGGACATCTTACTTGGTAAAGTAAGGGCAGCAAAAAATATGAAGACCTTCTAGGAGATGAATTGACCGAGAGGCTGCAGCAATGAACTTAAACATAACAACGGCTGTGAGGATGACTCAGGACCAGGCTGTAGTTCACATTGTTGTACATAGGGTCACTTTGGGTCGGAATCCATTTGAAGACACTTGACAACAACAACAACAGCTCGATCTCATAGCATTACAAGTGTTTAGAGCTGGAAGACACCCATAGACTCATTCACGTGTTCAAGGATTTACTCAGCCTCTCCTAGGTGCCGGACACTACAATGCGTGATAGAGATAAAGATGAACCCCTGACTAGAGATGCTTCCAGAGCTTTCAGGCCAGTAGGGAGGAGAGACGTAAATTAGTAATTTGATGGGTACTGGAATAGACAGTTGTAATCCATACTGAACACTGGAATCCTTTATCTTCAGCAAATGCTTTAAGTCCTCACCACTTTCAGCAAGCCAGGCTGTGTCATCTGCCTATCACAGGTTGTTAATAAGCCTTTTCCAGTCCTGATGCTGCGTTCTTCTTCATCTATCCAGTGTTTCTGATAATTTGCTCAGCATACAGATTATATACTGAGAGAATATAACCCTGAAGCACACCTTTCTTTATATTTAATGACGGAGTATTCTCTTCTTTTTTACAGCTGCATCTTAGTTCATGTACAGGTTCCCCATGAGCACACAAAAATGTGCTCTTGAATTCCCATTCTTCTCAAGGCTATTCACAGTTTGTTGTGGTCCGCACAGTTGAATGGCTTTGCATAGTCAATAAAACACAAGTAACCATCTTTCTTGTATTCTCTGATTTTAGCCCCAAGATCCATCTGATATCAGCAATGAGATCCCTTGTTCCATGTCCTTTTCTGAATCTGGCCTGAGCTTCTTGCAACTCCCTGTCAATGTATTGCTGCAACCATTCTTGGATGATCTGCAGAAAAATTTCACTTGCATGTGCTGTTAATGATTTTGTTCTATAGTTCACACATTCTTTTTTGCCATCTTTCTTTGGAATGGGTACACATATGTATCTCTTTCAGCCATCTCACATACTTTGGATATATTATCAGCAGATCAATTCCTGGAAAGGAGAGCCGCAGTGAAAAAGAGAAAGAGTCTTTACTGGATGAAATGACACCATAGATGCAATAACAGACTCAAATACAAGAACAGTTGTGAGGAGGCCGGCGTGGAGTAGGGAACCAGTGGAGAGGTCTGAGGGGCCAGCCCCAATTCCAACTCTTACTTGGACACCTGCCCCTCCCCGCAGAAGAATTTATTTCAAAGGACAGCACTGAATTTGCAACTCTGGGAGAGGGACATATCTGATCGGAGCACACGGGAACAGATGAAGGGGAGGAGGAGATAGTACAGTACATCTGGGCCCACCAGGCCGTGAGGACGATGTTCCCGATTAGAGCAGCCAGTCCACAGAGAGGACCACATGACCGGCCCCGCTATGAGACACGATGTCCCTTAGTGACCCATAGCCCTACAGGGGACAACCTCAGAGACACTGTGGGAATTGCGCCTGATCTGATCCCGCCACACCGAGGCAAAACACTAAGGGGGTGCAACAGAACAGCA
>NW_022103951.1:11082116-11088138 GCF_000313985.2 Echinops telfairi
AAAAAAAATAGTTTCAACCAACTCGATGGCACCTAACAACAATAATAGATTAATATAAAATGCAGTAGAATGATAATGGATCTAGATGAAACCTTAGAGATCATCAAATCTAGTCTTTCTCAATATTTTGCAACTAGGACTTTCCTTTACATGAATAATAAAATCTCTAGATAACCCCACAGGAAACAATATCATCCCTACACCCAGGACGTATGAAACAGTTAGGAACAGTTGTCTTTGGTGAGCTATCTTCAGCCAGCCCAAAGATATGGCCATGCTTTTTTGGGGTAGTTAAAAACAAGCACACAAAACAATCTAAATATAACACAAACAGACATATGCACACTTATGTTTACTGCAGCAATTTCCATAATAGCAAAAACATGGAAACAACTCAAAAACCATATTATAGAAGAATGGATAAACAAACTCTGGTACATCCATACAACGGAATATCATGTATCAATAAAAAACAATGACAACTCCCTTAAATACCATGAAACTAGTAAACATTATGCTTAGCAAATTTAGTCAATCTTACAAAGATAAATATTTAATTACACCCATTTTTATGAGGAAAAACAAGAAAAACAAACATAGTTTATACACCAAAAGACAAGACTTTGATGACTATGTAGAGGCCAGGAACAACTGGGTGGGTGGGGAGGTGGGGTGAGACAGGGCGAAGGGTGGGATAGAATAGGGAGGAAGGATGGGGGAAAAGGAAGAAATGGAATTATATGAGAGTTATCCCCCCAAAACGGATTTTGTTGTTGCTTTTCAAAGCTATGTATTTCATTTTTTTTTTTACAAAACAACCCTATCACCTTAAAGTACTCTGAGTTACACTTAATGCATTTGTCAAATCTGCGATTCCATTCTTGTAAACATTTCTCAAACTGACAGCACCTCACTAATATTTTTCTTCACCTCTTCTGTGTCATCAAATTGCTGTCCTTTCATGTCCCTCTGCATTCTCAGAAACAAAACGAAGCATGGTGTGAGGTCAGGTGAATAAGGTTCCTGGGGCAATAGAGGCATGCTGTTCTTTGCCACAACTGGCACACTGAGATGGCTGCATGAGCAGTTACATTGTCGTGGTGGCAAAACCAGTGCCCCATCTGCCACAAATCAGGCCCTTTGGGTCGCACACTATTGCACTATCTTTTCAGAACCTCTAAATAGGAAGTTTGATTAACAATCTGACCTAGTGGAATGAACTCCAAATGCACTATACCCCCTCGCATAAAAAAAACCAAATGATCATTGTCTTGATCTTTGATTTCACTTGATGAGCTATTTTTGGGCAAGGTGAAGATGGCAGCTTTGGGGGGTGGCAAGGTGACAATAGCATCTTCCATTGGTTTGATTGATGTGTGCTTACAAGGTCGTAAGAATAGCACCATGTCTCTTCACCAGTAATGACCTCAGGGACAAAAGTCTGGGTCACTTCGGAGCTGTTCTTTCAAAAGCATAGCAGTTTCCAGTCCATGCTCTTTTTCCTGGTCAGTCAGAACCCGAGGCATGAATTTCACAGTGACCCTTGTCATTTCCAAATCGTCCATTAAAATTTGCTTAACCACACTCAAAGATAGTCCAGATAACTTCCTGTCTCTTCAATGGCCCGTCATCTTTGAGCACAAGTGCCTGGATTTTGTTGACATTTTAGTCCATTCAGGAAGTTGATAAACTTCCAGAAGGAGATTTGTCATTCATCGACATGCCACCTTCTTTGAAATGAGAAAAGCACTCATACACTTGAGTTTTCCCATAGTGCTGTCCTTGTAACCTGTGTTCAACAAAACAACAGTTTCTGTGGCATTTTTCCCAAGCAGGAAACAAAATTTCACAGCCACACACTGTTCTCTTAAATCAGCCATCACAAAAACCAAACAAAACAAAACGAAAAACCGAGGTTAAAGTGAAACTGCTTTTATGAAAGAAAAAAAATCATTGACCAGAGGGAACCTTCCTAGGCGATGCCACTGGGTGCACTAATTCAGGGCAAGTTGCTGGATGCTTGCCTAATGGTGAAAAACACAGACTATGAAAGTACAGAGCTGTTTTCCTTTGGGGGGTTACCTCATAGGTATGGAGGGCTTAACAGGATACTGTTGCTGATTTCATTTCTTGATATGAGCTGTGTAAATATTGTAGTATATTTTTAACCAAGACCCCCCCTCCCCCAACATAAAAAATCCCCCCAGATTCCTTTTCCCTCACACCAAAATAGCAGTCTCAGTGGCTGACAAACAAAACAGAAACTGAAATGCACTTGGAATGTTTAGTGGAAAACAGTTCATTTCAAATAAACCAACAGAAACCAATCTCAATATTTTCTAAATATGAAACGCATTTTTAAAAATCCTCCTACTTCCTATCCCCACAACCCAGTTTGTAATATCTAATCCTCACAACGAGATAGAATGATGAAAGACAGAGCAGGGTTGGTTTAAAGAACAGTGTTGCCATTGCTTCTCCAAATGAGGTCCATGGACCCACAGCATCCACTTCATCTTGGAGCTCATTAACTATGAAGAATCGTGGTCACCACTTAACCCCCACAGAATGAGAATCTGCATTTGTTGTACATACGCTAAATCTGAGCAGCGCTGCCGCCATCATTGCCGAGGTCCTCACCCCACCTCGCCTCTGACCATCTGAGTTCATCAGCAGGTGTGCTCGATGCTTTCCACCATGCCATGTAGTTCGAATTCCTGCATTTAACTCCTTGCATGTACTGTGGAGTTAGTTCCCCAGGAAGGACCCCCCCCCAACGAACGGAGGACGGAAGTCAGTAGATAAATGCTCCCCTCCGCGCCTCCCCATCCTTCAACGAGAGGGTTGATGACTCACCAAGTGGTATTGTTTGTCCAGTAATGTAAGCATCTTGCCCAAAAGAATACCAAATACTCCTGAAAGATTTTGTCCCGGTCCCGACACTGACTAAAGGACTATGCTGACCCTTATCAAGATCAACTTTGTTCAGGTGATTGTTTGAGTTTCCCCTGGCTCCTTGCCATTCCTCCACCTCCGAGTCATCTCCCAGGATTTCGGATTACCCCAGGCATGGGAAAATGGCACCCAGTAATTTCTTGCAAACCGACTCCACCTGCTTCTTTCATACAGGTTCCCCAAGTTGCCTTGGGAATTCATCCAACAGTCGCTACCTTTCAAAGCCTTGAATCAGACACCGATCTGACTGAGGCTGAAATTTCAGGGCACCACTTTCTTTATTTGGGTTGGTTTTTAATCATAGACTTGCCCTTCTCATGTCACACTGACCATAGTCCCTCAGGGTCTCTAATTTACTTACTCTTTTTTGAGCCTCTCTTCGGAGGATGATGGATGTTGATATTCTGCCACCTAGTGGAACAACGGAAACTGCAGGGGTGGCGCTGAAAGGCTAAAGACACTGGATACTGGGAGAGCGACCTCCCTCTTAGTGCAAGTTTATGATGTACAGACCCCTCGACGCATAGGTGCTCATTTAACCTCCATAACAACCCGAGGAAGAAGGAGTGCTTCGAATTTCACAGGTCTAAGAAAATTAAGCAATTTGGTCAAGAGGGAAGGACACAGAGAAGGAACGAAAACTAATCCATGAGTCGATTGCAGCCCTGGGCTACTTGTGCCTGAGCAGATGCCAATGGCGGGGTCAGCAAACATCCTCAGGAGAGCAGCCCAGGGAGTCTGGGCTCTCAAGGAGGAAAACCAACAGCACACTGGGAAGGAAGAAAGTGGTGGGAGAAGATTCTGATCCTGGTATGTTGGCCTCCCAAACCCAATCCGAACCTATCATACTGTCAAAGCAGTTCATTGTGTGAGAAGTATATCGCTTGTTCAGTTCTCGGCTGGCTGGCACCTTCTTCCAGGTAGTCCCAGCTCCAGCCAATGACCAGCCAGACCTTACGGTCTCCTATCTGTTCTTGTTCAGACTGTCATTTGCAATCAGGGTCTGGGTTTTTCTATGGCTGCCGTGAGGTATTGCGGAGGACTATTGCCTTGGTCTATTGGTTTGTCTCACCGGCTTACCAGAAGATACTAGTTCATCCATGTTTTGACACTTGAGCCCGGAAGGCCTTGGTAGATGGAAATCTGAAAGCAACCAGCCCGCCGCCCATGGCAGGTCTCGGACATGTGGTGAAGCAGCCGCACGGTGATTGACTTTCTCCAGGCCTGCCAGGGTTTGCATCCGTGCCCTGTTCAATATCACCAGGAAACCAATGGTGATTAAGGAGAGAGAGCGGACATCTGCCAGGCAGATCTGGATTTTTCATTGGCGCTCGGTCACTTTGCCCAGCTGGATAAGCTTGAGGGGGGGCACTTGACCTGCCTGAGACTTTTATCCTATTTATCAAGTGGGGCTGAGAGTAGCCAGCATCCGTAGGATTGTTTGTGATCCACCGTAGGGCAGATGGGGTCATTGGATAAAATAACGTCTATCCAGCAAGCCGCACGGGCGGGATTGGGAGGCAACACGTTTGTTTGGCAGGTGTAGCTAACAATGGAGGTGGCGTGAAAGAGGGCCAGGAGACAAGCTCATAAAGAGCGTGCTGTTCAGCCGGCTCCCCCCAGGAGCCACGGGAACGTCATCGGAGGAAAGCCCTGCGCAGAAGAATAAAAACCCCATCTCAGGATTATCCCACACCGTGGTTGAGGGAGGTAGGGCCTTTCTATACCACTACTTGAGTATCATTAAGTGAGGGCTATTCCCTCTTTCCGCAGGAGCCCTGGTGTTGTAGTGATTATGCATTGGGCTGTGACCCAGGAGAACCACAGTTCAAAATCACCAGCCACTCCTGGGGAGAAAGACTGGGCTTTTTACTCCCGTAAACAGTTACCGTCTCAAAAACTCACAGGGCTCCCGGGGTTGGGGAAGGCGGGGGGGGGCAATTCAACCCTGCCCTCTAGGGTCGCTCTGAGTCAGCATCAACTCGACGGCAATGAGAATGAAAACATGGATGAAACGCCCTCTTTGTCCACAGTTACTGAGTCCAAGGAGGCAGGAATGATCCCTCAGGCACGTCGATGCCAACACCAACAGAGAGAAGTGACAGGAACACCCAGAAAGGACACTTAACCTCCAGACAGCGCATCCCAGTGCCAGCTGCAAGTAGCCAGCCCATGCCAGGCCCCGAGGAGGTGTTCGGCCTCACTCACTCTCTTGCCCTTCTCCACCCACCCACTCCCCTTCAAAGTGTCTCTGCTATTTTGCTGAGTCCACGGTGTGCAGTCATGTTCTTATTTAGTTCCTTTTCTGCGCTGTGCTCACCATATCTCCCCAGCCCATTTTCGCTCCCCTCTTCTACGCACTGGCTTTTGCTCACGCCTCTCATCTTTGGCCCATCATCCCTCGGCGCTTCCCCCTCTCGTTTGATCACTGCATAACTTCTTTCTCAACGACTCAGAACTCAGTCTTTGTGACCTTTCAAAACCACGTTCCCCGTGACTTACGTGAGCAAACGCTTTTCCTCCTCTTTTGCTCCATGAAAGGTCAGCTTACTCATTTAAAATGCGTACTTCCTCCTCACTCACCGACTATCTCGTTATCGAGCCTTTCACGTGTATGACAATCGTGGAAAACCTACTGTCCAATTGTCTTGTGCATTGAGAAGGCAGCGGGCAAGGTGGCAATGAATGCGGAGAGGTCCCTCCCTCAAGGAGGGCCTCCGGGTACCCTCCGTGATGCTGGACCATGCCATCCCATGCCTTCTGCTCCCTCTTGTCCAGCTCCCTCGAGAGGCTGGCCAGCACAAAGTGAGCTGGGTCCCTACCTGCTATGTGACCCGAGGCCCTGCAGCTCCAAATGACTGTGGGATGAGAAGGTTCTGCTTTGGTGGGGCTCTGTGCTCAGCCCCGGCCCTAGGACCATTGCTGAAGCCCTGAGCCTTGGTGAGTCACCAGATCTGGAGGGAAGAGAGAGCAGCCTCTGCAGAGGGAATGCAGGGCTTGCATGAGTGGTACTAGATCCCTGGGAGCAGCGAGGGAAGCTCTGAGTCAGCGCTGAAGAAGATGAAGT
>NW_022103951.1:11088961-11093562 GCF_000313985.2 Echinops telfairi
CGCTATATCTTTTGATAGCCGGGCACCATCAGCTTTCTTCACATTTACTTATGCAGCCATTTAGTCTTCAGCAATCATGTCGGGAAGGTCCGCATCACAGAGTGCCGGATTGTAGAACAAAGTGTTCTTGTGTTAAGGGAGTACTTGAGTTGAGACCCAATGTAGTGGTTAGTATTTTTTTATGGCACAGCTTCTAAATTAAAAAAAAAAATGGACATGAATGGCCTGAGAACAGAAAGGGTAAAAAAATCAGATTAGACCAGAACATGCATAACACGGGGAATCCAGGATAGATAAACCTCTCAGGACAAAAAGGAGAGTAGAGATACCAGGAGGATTAGGGGAGGGTGGGAGAAAAAAGGAGGAACCGATCACAAGGATTAAAATAGAACCCCCTCACAGGGGAACAAATAATGGAAAAGTGAGTGAGGGGTGACAGAGGACAATATAAGATATGGAAAAAATAATGTATGACTTATCAAGGTTTCATGAGGGAGGGTAGGCGATGGAGGGAGGGGGAAGAAATGGGGAGCAGATATCAGGAGCTCAAGTGAGAAGAGAATGTTTTGAAAATGATGATGACAGCATATGTGCAGATGTGCTTGACACACTGGATGAATATATGGATTGTGATAACAGATGTAAGAGCCCCCAATAAAAGTATTTTTTTAATCCTCCATTTTCACATAATACCAATTTTCACATAACTACCTGGTCTTTGGAAACTTGCTAAGTGAGGAGTGGGTGTATTAAGGTGTATTACAGTAAAAAGCACTATGGAATAGATACACCATTTCCTTTTTCTTCTTTCCAAGAACACACAGATTTTTTTTTTAATCCTTCAAGAAGCCACATTCTTCAACACTGGGAAAGGAATGAATCATGTTTGGTCTAAGCCAGTTAGCGTGCTAACCTTCTTTGTGCAATTATCTAGTTTAGACACTGTCAAGTTCGGCAATTCTGGCCAATGAGATGTAAGGAATGTCAAGTGGAGGCCTCTGGAAAGGGTCCTCTTTGCTTTTAAGAGAAGATTTTTCTTTTTCTTTTCCTGTCTCTGGACATTCTCACCTGCATATAAACCCAGAATGACCAGAATCTTCTTGGAATAAAAAGGGACATGCAAGAGAAGCTCAAAGACATAGAAGCAGAGCCACTGAGTTCACCTACCCTAGAGTCAATTGATCTAATTGTTGAACCCATTTCTGTTAGGCCAGTGCTTCTCAATCTTCCTCATGCCGTGCCCCTTTCATACAGTTCCTCATGTGGTGACCACCCCCGACCATAACATTATTTTCTTTGCTACGTCATCACTGTCATTTTGTTACTCAGGCGACCCCTGTGAAAGGGCCGTTTGACCCAAAAAGGGGTCTAGACCCCCAGGCTGAGAACTGCTGTTAGGCCATCCGGTACTTGCAGCCAAGGACACCCTTACATGAGATGATAAAGTCCTTAGACCGGAGACCTTACGTTTTCGAGCTACGAGAGGATGATTTTAATCGACAAATGAGCTACCACAAAGGATCACAATGCTCTGCAGACGTCCGCTGGCCTTCACTGCCTTCCCCAGCATTAGGTCGTGATGGATGTAATGTCAGCCTGGATCAGCCTGAACGGATCCAGAAGCACATCTAAATCAGCCATCAGGTTCTTAGTTAATGCAATTCCAGAAAAGTCAGATGGAAACAGAATTTTTCCTACTTCAAAGAGCTAGCTAACCCAATTAAATAGTGGATGTGGACGTGTGCAAGATAACCCCGAGGTAGTAGTGATTGGAGACTCACTTTAAACACTACCATTTCCAAATCTTTTGGGTTCAGAAGAATTCTCTTATAAAAGTATATATTCTCCTTCTTACAAAAGATTCCTTAAATTGGGCTTTGATTCCAGAGGGTGTGTGACTCCCAGGATATCACATGTACATTTGTGCCTAATGTGCAAATGTGCATTTCTCTGGGGAAAAGATACTAAACTTGTGCCAGATTCTAAAAGGAGTGCCCACATCCTCCAACTTCCCAAACAATGCCAATGTCATTGTTTTCTGTCTGGATTGGCTTAAAATTGGAAAGAAATCTGACAGAAGGCTAACTTGATAATATTTTGACGGACCAATATTTATATCCAAGTTGTGATGCACACCAATCCAACCGCCATTGAATCTATTCTGACTCACAATAACCCTATAGGACAGGGTAGCACTGCTTCCATAGGGTTCCCAAGGCTGGAATCTTTACAGACACAGACTGCCATATATGAGGGAAATACTTTCGTTTGGGTCAGGAGCGCCTGAGTCCTCAAAGTAACACCCTTGCTTTTCAACACGTTAAAGAGGTTTAGTGCAGAGGATTTATGCGCCACATTGTGCCCTTTGGTCTCTTTCTGCTGCTTCCATGAGCATTGATTGTGGATCCAAGCAAAATGCAATCCTTGACAACTGGAATCCTTTCCACATTTATCGTGATGTTACCTAACATCGTGTTGTGAGGATTTGGGTCTTCCTCAGATTGAATTATAATCCGCTCTGAAGGCTGAAATCCTTAATCTTCATCAGCAAATTCTTCAAGTCCTCTTCATTTGCAACAAGCAGTCATCTGCACATCACAGGCTCTTAATGCGCTTCCTCCAACCCCGATGTTGCATCGTCTTCGTGTGATCCAGTGTCTCCGATGCCTTGCTCAGCACACAGATTGAATAAGTACGGTGAAAGGAGACAACCCTGAAGCACACCTCTCTTGATTTTAAAGGATGCAGTGTTCCCTTGTTCTGTTCACGCAATCCATGACGAGGTTCCCCAGCAGCACAATAAAGTGTTCTGGAATTCCCGTTCTTCTCAAGTCTATCCATAGCTTGTTGTGATCACACAGTCCAATGCCTTTGCCTAGGCAATCAGACAAAAGTAAACACATTTCTGGTATTCTCTGCTTTGAGCCAAGATCCATCTGACACCAACAATGATATCCCTTATGCCACATCCTCTTCTGAACCTTTGGCAGCTCCCCGTCAAGGTACTGCTACAACCATTGTTGAATGTCCTTCAGCAACATTTTCGCTTGCATGTGATATTAATGTTACTGTTCGGTCACTTGCACATTCTGTTGGTTATCCTTTGTTCGGGATGGGTACAAATATGGACCTCTTCCAGTCAGTTGGCCAAGTAGCTGTCTTCCAAATTCCAGCGCTTCATCAGCTGGTTGAAGCACTTCAATTGGCATTCCATCAGTTCCTGGAGCCTTGTTTTTGGGTAATGCTTTCAGTGCAACTTGTTCTTCCTTCAGCACCATTGGCCCTTGCTCATATCCTGGTTCCTGAAATGGTCGATTGCCGACTAGTTCTTTAGAGCACAGCGACTCTATGTATTCTCTCCATCTCTTTTAAAATAGTTTTGTTGGCATATACTTTATATATCATACCATTTATTCATTCAATCATTTTAAGAAGAGTTGCACAATCATCACTACAATCAATTTCAGAACATTTTCCCCTCGTACTCATTGTTGTTAGTGCCCCACTTCCTCCCATACCCCCTGCCATGCTCCTAGGTAATTATTAATCCAGTTACTCTCTTCATAAATTTACCTCTCCTGGATTTCATATGCATACAATTATACAAAGCACCCACAGGAAGAAAGCAAGTAAACAAACCAGCAACCTGACTACACAAAACACAGGAAAACTTCAAGAGAAAAGAAAACAAGGGCGAGGGGGAAAGAAAGCAGAAAATATTAAAAGCTGAAACACCATTAAAATTGGTCAAAGGGGGGAATCAAATGATACAATACTACATTTTAACCTAACTACATTTGTCACAATCGACTTTCCAATGCTCTCTGCTGATCACAAGAATATTCACATCTCAGGACTATGGTCAGAGGGCATTCACCAGAGGCTTAATCCATGTGGGGGTGCTGCAAATGGATTTTGAGCTTCCACTGTCATCCATAGCCTTCTGAAAACTGGGTGTTCATAATTTAAGGTCTGATACAATTCCCTCCTTGGGATTTGTATTTTATTATTTAACATCCTTGGATCATACAGGATAATGTGCTTCTTCCATGTTGACTTATTTGATGCCTCACTTTGAGTGCTGCTTATTTGAAAACACACCTTTAAGACCACGGATGCTAGAGCCTAGCACCATCTGGGTCACTTTAGAGACATGATTATTATTTTATGATAGAGAGCATTATAAATCATTCCCCTGGGGCATAAGGTCATTCTATTGGTAGCGTCATTCATTTAGCCAATGGTATAGAATTTAAAGCACTGTTGAGAAAAAGAAATTATAGAAGGCTAGGCCAGCTTCAGACCACAATACATGAATTGTTGGCTTGTACAGATTAAACTGGACACTATTTACACAAACAATGGGGGCTGGTGAGAGGAGGAAACTTTCTTCTTTTTATATTCTTTCCTTTTGAAAAATCATTTTATTGGGGGACTCATCACAATCCATACATACATCCATTGTCTCAAGCACATTTGTATATTTGTTACCATCACCATTTTCAAAACATTTTCTTTCAACTTGAGCCTTTGGTATCAGCTCCTCATTTTTCTCCCTCCCTCCTCACTCTCCCTCCTCCCTCCCTCATGAACCTTTGATA
>NW_022103951.1:11097057-11102160 GCF_000313985.2 Echinops telfairi
AAAAGTGAAATGAATCGAAAATGAATGAGCCCGTTTTTAAGAGCCAGGTGAAAATCAAAGCAGTAAAAACCATCTGCCTCCATAAATGAAAGCCGCCAGCATAGGTGTGCTTTTA
Source organism: Echinops telfairi (assembly GCF_000313985.2). Lineage (NCBI taxonomy): Eukaryota > Metazoa > Chordata > Mammalia > Afrosoricida > Tenrecidae > Echinops > Echinops telfairi. The sequence continues at coordinate 11,097,173 of NW_022103951.1, forward strand.
GAAGCTCTTCTTCCTGAGGACCGTGTTCCAAGCCTAAGCATCACCCTAGGCTTTTCAAATGGACCGGTGCCGGATTTTCAGACTTGATTCTTTCCGTACACGTCTTAATCAAGTCATTCTTTCCTCCCACAGCTGTCGTGAAGTAGCTGGTTGGGCATCCATTCAGCCACTCACTCTGCATTTATTGAGTGCTTACTATGTGACTCTACTGAGTTCTACAAATACGACAGTCCCCAAGACAGACGCATCACCGGCCTTCACAGAGCTTTCCATCTAGCCTATATACTGTGTTTGGTAAAAGGGAACGTTCAGAGAAGCCAAAGCAGAGTTCTCTACCCTCACGATGAGAGAACCCACCATTTCATTCAAAGGATAAAATGCAGATGCATTGTAAGAATGCAATACTCACACAAAGGTACGAGTCTCTTCCAGCCAGGAATATAAGCAATGCTACAAGGCAGTGTATTTCCCTTCCCCAATTTTGTAACCATCCAAGCTCATTCCCTACTGGGGCTCCAGCTATTTAATACTTCCTAAAGCTCCTTAGTGAGGTAAATCCTTAATGAGGGGACTACCTGGAAATAAATCCTTCTTGAGCCCATGTTGGGCTGCTAACCACAAAGCCAGCAGTTCAAACCCACCAGCCATTCTGGGAGAAAACTGAGCCTTTCTGCTCCCGTGAGGCTTTATAGCCTCAAAAACCTGCAGGGCCAGTTCGACACTGCCCTATAGTGTTACTGACTCAGAATCAACTCGATGGCACTGCGTTTGGTTGGGTGCCTGTCTACATTTCATGCATCCCTTAACCTTTATCTCCAAAGACAAATTTAGGCTTCCGTGAACTTCTAAATGTACCGGATGGAGTCTAGCTACTTTGTGGACACTGTCAATGACTGTCCACTTTAAAACCTTTCTCTGAGCCAGCTCGTAACTTAGAGGAATTCCCAAAAGCATGTTCATTCTCCCCTTTGCAGTTAAAACTGCCCGAGAAAACGGCAGGATTCAGAATAAAGCCTTAAGTTCTTGACTTCTAGAAGACCAGGGAAAGGTGTGGATTGTATGGCAAGAGGAAAAAATGAACCGTGAGTATCAGCCTCCAGCCTGTGGATCTTGCACTGATGACCTTAGGCAGACGGTTCAGTGTCAGTGTCAGGGGCAAGGCAGCCCTGCCTCTTCCCTCTCACCTAGCAGCTGGAATGGCTCCCTCCCCTTTTGAATGACACAAGATAACCAACACTTCACTTGGGAAGACCACCATGCTTGCTCCAAGAAAGTGAACACTGGGATGTAGAAGTGAAAGTTAAAAAAAAAAAAAGACTCTATAATTCTTAGGATAGGTTGGTGGGGAAAGCTGGGTCAATGGGCAAGGGGAAGATGATCATTTGTGGGGGGACTATTTCCGTGCGTGTGTTAACTTTCTATTCTGATCTTCAGTTTATCTGTCACTGGCAGAGATATCAAGTAAAACAAAAGAATTCCAGGATCCTGAGCTGTTGTGGATCAAGGAATTCTTCAACGTGAAGACAGTAGAGGTCCAAGGGTGAGCACATCCCAAGAGTCATGGCAAGGTAGATTGGTAGACTTTTTTTCCCCAGACAGGCCCTAGGAGGGAATGCAGATTCCAGTTCATTTCTATTTTCTCAAATTTCTTGGTGAAACAAAATCATTTTCTTTAAAAAAAAATCATTTTATTGTGGCTCATACAACTCTTATCACAATCCATACATGGTGATGTCATGGCTTATAAGCTGCTAACCACAAAATCATTTTCACTTCATTGAATGTTTATGGTGATTAGGCGATGAGCCATTCCTTTATCAGAATATCTTAAAATTAGAAAGGGAAGAATGGGGATCTTCCAGTTTGCTTTGATTTTATCTGCCTGCCTCTAAATTTCAGTTGGCTACTTTCATCATGTTTCCTTTTTTTTTCTCCCATGGTTATTGCTGTTTATTTATTTTATTTGGAAGGAAGGGTATGGGGAGACAGGGTACGGGGAGAAGGGTATGGGGTCTTCAGTTCTGACCCAAACTCACAATCTTGTACACAGTCTAATTCTCAGCATTCCAAAACAGAGTAGCTTAAACAGTAATCACTTATAAGCTCATGATCCCGTGGGTCGACAACTGGGCAACTGGGTTTGCGAGCAGTTCTGTTGGTTTCCCTTGAACTTCTGCATACACATGCCAGAAGTTAGAAGGCTGACTCCAATCTGGATAGTCTTGAGTAGTTGGGTGGAGTAATAGGGGGTAATTGGACCACACATCTTCACCAGACTCGCCTCAGCTTATTCAGAGTGGCATTCTCAGGGTTCCCAGGAGCACCAAGAGATGACAAGCCCATTACAGAAGCACTTCCCAAGTCTTTGTAACCTTCAAGGTTTTTTTCCGTCAAAGCAAGTCACATGTCCAAGTCCAGATTAAAAGAGTTGAGAAATAGATTCCACATGGGGGCTGTTGCAATGTTACATTGCCAAGGTGTGTGTGTGTGCAGGGACAGAAGGAGCTATTGTGGCCATTATTACAAACAATCTACCACAGTTCTGTTTCCATTTGAGGTTATAGTCCATGCAAAGACTCTCCTGCATCTGGATAGCAGTGTTACAGGCTTGGTTGGACCCCATGTTTCATGCTTTTCCTGTGGTAAAATGAAATGTTCCTCCTTTGGAGGAAACAAAGGAAAAGATGTGAAGTGTTTAAGGTTGCCAGAGGGTATTGTTTCAATTACATTTCCATATCGCTACAAGAACAAAATCACATACATATGTATATTATACACACACACACACATTATGTATACAGACACACATACTAGGTTCTTTTGCTAACTATGTGCACCAGTAGCGTCTGGGTACCATTTTTTGTCAAAGTCACATTGATCACTTCTATTGAAACAAATGAATAGTTGCTATCTTGGCTTATTCATTTCAAAGCAATCCAAACATTTTAAATCCATTTGTAAACTGATCCATGTGATTCCCTGAGCAACACACACACACTTGGACTCACCATATTTTCAGGCTACATAATAAATCCAGAAAAGCAATAAGCATTTTGTAAAATTTTCTTACTCTGACTACATTTGTTGGTCCACTTTTGTTGTTTTGTGTAAGGAACATATGCTGAAGATTACAAAACCAGTGGTGATGTGGGTGGGAGGGGTATTGTGTAATGTATCCAGGTAGAAATACTATGTGGAATGTATATTTTAAGAATATATTTAACCTAGTGGACCACAGTATGGTAATGAACATGAGGGGGTACCCCCCAAGGGAATTTGTTTTCAAAGCTATGTATTTAAAGTGTTGTTTTTTTAAACAAAACAACCATCTCACCTTCAAAGTACTCTCCATGACACTTAATACATTTGTCAAATCTGTGATTCCATTCTTGGAAACATTTTCCAGATTCATCTGTTTGGATGCTGACAGCAGCTCCCTCATTATTTTCTTCCCCTTTTCTACATCGTCAAATCACTATTCTTTCATGTTCCTCTGGATTTGCGGAAACAAAAAGAAATCCCACAGAGCGAGGTCAGGTGAGCAAGGTGCATGGGGCAAGAGAGGCATGCTGGCTTTTGGCAAAAACTGTCACCCTGAGATGTCTGTGTGAGCAGCTGCATTGTCGTGGTGGCACAATGAGTCCCTCATCTGCCACAAAGCAGGCCGTTTTTGTCGCACCCTGTCACACAATCTTTTCTAAATCTCTAAATAGAAAGCTTGAGTAACAGTCTGACCCTGTGAAATGAACTCTAAATGCACTATGAGTCAACATTTTCTTCTGTTCGGGGAGTTCGATGGACGTCCAGAATGAGGTTTGTCATTTATCGACATTTCACCCATTTTGAAGCAAGAAAAAACACTCATACACTTGAATTGTTCCCATAGCGCTGTCCTTGTAATCTGTGTTCAACATAACAGTTTCTGTGGCATTTTTCCCAAGCAGGAAAGAAAATTTCACAGCTGCACACTGTTCTCTTAAATCGGCCATCACAAAAAATGAGGTTCGTGTGAAATGGCTTTTACGAAAAAATTCACTATGACCAGAGAGAACCTTCCGAGGCGATGCCACTGGGTGCACAGACTCAGAGCGAGGTGCGAGGTGCTTGCCTAGAGGGAAAAATGGGTACTACAAAAGGTTCGCTCTGCCCAGGGCAATTCTGATTTTTTTTTATACCCTCTCATACATCTCATCTGTTTAATCAACTTTATAATGGGAAGCAGTGATTCTAATTTTGTTGGGAAACAAAGGGATTACAAAAATCCTATATTAGTCAAGGTTTGGTCAGAAAATCAGAATGCTTTTTAGCTGTGACAAGAAGAAAAGGATTTGCTTTAGAGATTACATGCTTAGAAAACTAGAAATGAAGGTCAAGAAAAGCTATTAAGGAAAACGTTTAAGGAAACAGGAAGTTGCAGGAATTGTAAGAACATTAGGAAATTGTCATTAATGGCCTCAATGGCCTGCACCTCTGAAACTGCTGATTTATAAGAGAATGACTAGAAACTGCTGAGAAATTTAACATCAGTTGTTTGGCAAAGCAAAAACACTTTTCTGTTGCTATAGTAATGATTTCTGCTTCCCCTTTTCCTTCCAGCCTTGCAAAGGGGTTTCTCATGGTGAACTTTAACTTGGAAGCCTACTGGCAAGCATTTTTAGGAAATCTAGCTTCTAGACCTCTAGCACCTGCAGTAGAGAGGAGATCATATAAAGAAATGGAGATGAATACTAGTTGTCAAAAACTATAACCATTTAGCACAAATGTTCTACTCCTTTTACCCTTTACCATTCACTATCCTTGGCTACACATTGAGCTGACCATAAGGCCAGTGGTTCTGATCTACCAGCTGCTCTATGGGAGAAAGCTGAGGCTTTCTACTTCCATAAAGAGTGACAGTCTCAGAAAGCCACAGGGGCAGTCTTACCCTGTCCTATAGGGTCACTATGAGTTGGAATCGATTCGATGTCAGTGAGTTATCCTTAAGACAC
>NW_022103951.1:11102519-11104397 GCF_000313985.2 Echinops telfairi
TTAATGTATTTAAGAATCCTCCAGTCCTTGTGGAAGAAAATTGTGTTTATTTTGGTATAAAAGTAACAACTTTATACAAATAGCTACTTTTTCCCCTTCTTAATTTCTTGAGTGTTGTTCTCCCAAATGACTTAATGGGTCAAAATCCATAATCCATTCTTTAAAAGTTATTGTCTCGTTAAAACTAATGTAGAATAGTGAATTCTCTTAATAAACATTATGCAGTGTAGTCTTACACCATATGGCATTAATCAATCTGTTACTAGCTTTTGTTTTCCTCTGGGTATATAAGAGATATAAAAATACACCTTCACACTAAGACATCTGGCTTCAAAATAACTCGAGTCAGAGAGAATTTTTTTTTTTTGCTTTCTCACCATTATTCCCTAAATCTTACAACCCCCCTCTAAGAATTTTTGGGTAATCCCTCTTATTAAAAAAACCCACCTGCTAAACTTTTGATCACCCCCATCCTTACATAGTTAATATGATACAACCCCACACTGAACTCCATCACAGAATGAGACAACATAGGCCACACATTGCAGGCGTTTTAGGATGCCATTAAGAGTTTGCCCACACTCCAAAAAGCTGTTTGCCTGTGAGTGGGTCAACCCTCCCTGTGCCAGGACTCCTGTAGGATTAGGTCTCCACCACATCACAACTTCTGCAGAGCTCTCCTTCAACAATTTTGATAATCTTTAACTGCCCCTCCCTCTCTCAGTCCCCTCTGAAGGTCAAGACTGTGGCCAGGATTCAAGATTATTCTCAAAAAGCACCTTCACGAAGAACCCTCTGACTCCCACCCCAATTTCTAAACTCAAAGAAATCTTGCAGCAGAACTGCCATGGTATGTTATCTGTACTATTTCTTACATAACTTTAAGTTCTCTCTCCTTGGTAAAGTGATCCATGCTAACTGCAGACCCCTTGAGAAAGCTATAAAAAAAGAAAAGAAATAAAATCACTCTTAGTCCTATAGTACACAGAGATCATCGTTGTTAACATGTTCCTGGTTTAGCTCTTTAGCCTTTGCTATGACTTTATATTTTTACAGAGTAGAGAGCCTACTAGAGATACACTTGGTTTTTTACTTGTCAAGTTCAGGAGCACACGTTTATGTCATGACATTTTTTGGTGCCTCATTTCAATAGGAATAGAAATCCCATTGTGCGATACATTATAATTAACTAATTCTCAGTTGTTTGACCTTTGAGTTGCTTCAAGTTTTATCCAATTATACATAATTCTGTGATAAATGTCCTTAAAGAATCTTTTGCTACATGTCTGATTACTTCTTAAGATAAGTTCCTAGAAGTAGGAATGCTGGCTGGGAATTAAAGTATGTGTTGATTTGAGAATTACACAAATTAAGGATTCCCCTTCCTAGAATATAATCACAATTTTGTATACACTTTGATGGAATTCACCTGAAGTTCATACATGGATGAAAGGGGGGCCCTGGTGGCTTAAGGGTTACATGTTGAGCATCTAACCACAAGGATAGCAGTTCAAAACCACCAGCTTGCTCTGCAGGAACAAGACGGGGGCTTTCTATTCCTGTAAAGAGTTACAGTCTTAGAAACCCACAGGAGCAGTACTACCCTGTCCTATAAGGTTGCTATGAGTTGGAATTGACTTGATGGCAGTGAGCTTGGTTTGGTTGGCAGGATCTCTAGGTTAAACGTATATGGACTACAGGCCAAGGGATATGACTACATTAGGAATGTTGATAAATATTCCCATTCTTTTCCCCAGCAAGGTCTATCTCTACCAATGTTCATGGTACAGAAACTACTTCCCCTTTTACTATTGATATTTATGTCCTATCACCTCTGTGGTAGTTACATAATTTCATATCAACTTGATAAATCAATGT
>NW_022103951.1:11105181-11106403 GCF_000313985.2 Echinops telfairi
TTATTTGTGTTGTCTCTGAATTTTCTATAGGACCTAATAAAGTACCTACCTACCTACCTCTCAATAAACCAAAAAACCCAAACCCACTGTCAATGAGTCAATTCCTGGTGACGCCACATATCACGGAATAGAACCTATCCATAGTGTTTTCTTGACTGTAAGCTTTACAGAGGCTTTTTTTTCAAGCCTTTTATCTATAGTACTGCTGGCTGTGTTCAAATCATTGACTTCTAATTTAGTAGTAATCTAGTACAACTCATTTGTTCCACCCAAGGACAATATAAGTGCTCAGTTGAATCAATAACTCAATTTCCAAATCAGCAAGTTCAGTGGGAAAGAAGTTCAAAGTGTTATCATCGGGAAAGTGATTTGGGGTTTGGTTTATACCCAGAAAGAATGACCCCAAGGAATTGCCACTGGAGGCTGCATCAAGCCTGGTAAGCAGCATGAGATCTGCCATTTTGAATAGCCTCACACTGTGGACAATGATGCAAGTAGATTTTCAGACTTCAGCGTAAGTGCCATGTGCTCCCATTTTCTGCTCTGTGGAAGGTGGCTATTGCCTGTCTGAAATACTGAGGACCATCAAACACCAGCCATCAATTCCTTGCTAGCAAAATAACCACAAAGATCTGCCAATTCTGTGATTAAAATTATCTGTGACTTGTCTTAGTTACCTAGTGTGCTAGTACAAAGATACAAGGGGACCACTTTAACAAAACAGAAAATTACTCTATCAAAATGTAGAAGTCTAAATTCCTAGTGTCAGCTCCAGGGGAAGGCTTTCTCTCTGCATTGGCGCTGGTGGGGTACTGGTTGATGGTGTCCTTGTCTTCTTTCACCATCTGTGATCCCAGCATCCCTTAGAGATCTCTATGTATCTTGGCATCAATCATCTGGGTCTAGGAGATTCTCAGCACAGGGACTCCAGGTCCAAAGGATATGCTCCATGCCTGCCTCTTCTTTTTTGGTAGTACTGAGGTCCCTCTTTCTCAGGTTGCTTTTCTCTCCTTTTATCTCTTGTAAAATAAAAGGTGATGCAGGCCACATCCTAGAGAAACTCCCTTTACACTGAATCAGGATTGTGACCTGAGTAAGGGTATCATTCACTTATAAATAACTGTTCAGTTTATCATAAACAGATCACAACACGGGGAGCTATTACATAATTGTCAAACCACTGAGAATCATGACCTCAATCCACAACAGACCTCATTCGCAG
>NW_022103951.1:11106503-11110627 GCF_000313985.2 Echinops telfairi
CAGATCACAACACGGGGAGCTATTACATAATTGTCAAACCACTGAGAATCATGACCTCAATCCACAACAGACCTCATTCGCAGCCTTTGGTTAACTCCTTGCATACAGGGAGTATGGAAGGGAACAGAAAGATACCTTGTGGCAGACACTATTAATGACTACCCACCAATCACTTTCTTCTCTATGAGAAGAGACTCTAATTTGATTTGGGTTCATAATGTGTTCAGGCCTAGAGGATGACTATGATTAATGAGAAACCAATTGAGATAACCCCATTTCCTCTTTTCAGGTACAGGCTTACCTTACATAATGACTACTCAGTTAACAACTTTTTATCATCATAATAGCTCTGAAAGTTATACCACTTTTTGAACAATGAATCCCTTTCCCCCTGATATATTGACTTTTCACACACACCCCCAAACAGACCAAGCTAATATGCTATAAGAAGTGATATGACATCATTTTAGTTTCAGGCTAAGCTGTGCTACCCAAGTTTACTCAGCATATACTTACCAGTCAGAGTAGATCATATGGAACAAATTTGAATTGAGCATCATGTTTGAATGAACTCCAATCGTTCTGTTTTGCATATGGATGTCAAGTAAGGGAAATGTAGGGGAATTGTCTAATCTTCTTCGTTTGGGGCATGTGCAATTTCATGTGTTTCAAAGCAATCTTATGTTTAGTCTGCATTTTGTCCTAAAAGGTCACTCTAGGGCTGTTATGAGTCAAAATCAACTCAAGGGCAGTGGGTAAAGATGATTTTCTGTACTATCACTTAATATTAAAGAATAGTTGGAATGCAAAATAACCATGAGAAACCCCCATTACACACCCCACCCCATAAAGTTGAATAATTGGTGAAGCAAATGCTATAAACAACAGAATTCACCTTCCAAAGAATGTTTACTCCCTATCCTCCTCCACCACTTATCACTTAAATAGGACCTGAGTCCCCACCCCTTTCACTGTATTACATCTTATGTATAAGCTGCATTTATTCACTTTCAAATTGCCCTTTCCTGCTTATATAACCTCGCTTTCATTGTTCACTTGATATATTTTCCTGTCTGTGAAAATTGTTTGGGTATCTTTGGGACAGAATGCCCTGACATTTTTTTTATTAAATGAATATAATATTTTAAAAAATAGTGACTTTCTACTTAACAGTGGGGCTCTATCAAGAACAGATTAAAGTTGTTCAGTGAGAGGTTGGTACACTCTCCTTGCAGCAAGAGGTGGGGGTGGGGGGCACTAAGGATAGGAGTGGGATGGAGAATGCGAGTCAGCTGAGATCCTTGGGTGTGTTGAACTAGAAATATAAAAGTTGGCTACTTAAACCTATGCAATAGCCTCAAGGAAGAAAGGCCTGGCGGTCTGCTTCCCTAAGGTTTATACCCTAGAACCCCCTATGGAGCAGTTCCACTCTGCAACACACGAGACCACGGTGAGTTGGAACTGATTCTACGACAATGAGTTTGGGTGGCTTTTTTTTGTTTCAGGGGTGGGGGTGGGACAAGGAGGGATAACATTTGCTGAGGGTCTCCTGGGCAAGAGTTTCCACTCAGATACAAGGATACATTCCTGCCGCCCCCCCTTTTCCCCTTCCTATCTGAATCCTGGGGACTTTCAAAGCTTGATTTGCATGGAGCCATCTGTGGCAGCTGCCATGTGAATCTGAGGGGAACAGTACAAGAGAACCACAGGTCAGTACTCTGACCAGGTAGTGTTGAAGAGACTATCCTATACTTCAGTCTTCTGGTTGTCAGGTTATGCTTGAAAACAGTGCGAGGTATGTTTTCGATTATGTGCAACCAACACAGTGTTAAACGATTCCATACTCACCCCTTCATCGTTAAAAGCTAACTCCAAACTTAACCCACTTTCATGAAGTCGATTCTGACTCGCAGGGACCCTGTAGGATAGAATAGAACTGGCCCATGTTTCTCCTGTGGAGGTGGCTGGTAAGCAGGAATCACCAACCTTTCTGTTAATGGCCCAGCACTTCAGCACTGTGTTGCCAGGACGTCTTAAAAGCTGAAAGAATGGTCAGATGAAACTAACACCCCTTCTCCCTTTTCGTGATGATCTTCAGTGCCCTTTCTGCAGGAAGACTTCCTTTATCCTGGTCCTCTCTGGCTTTCAGCTCTCAACCTGTAAGTTTTGCTATCTCCCTTAATATCTCTCCTCTCACTGCTATTCCTGGATCTTTGGCTTAACTTATGTGTAGAAGTCGGCTCTCCTTTCTTGATTTACATTGGAGAGTTATTGACTAAAGACATCAGTAAATGATGACCTGACTTGACGTCAACTTGAAGCTTACTTAAGCCTTGAGTTTACACTACAAGGAGGCCAAAATACTCTCAATTACTCCTCAGACATTGTGGATCCTTAAAAATATTTGGCCATACTACTTATCTTCTAGCACTTCTTGCTCTGTTAATTTGGAGAGCCTCATTTCAGGCGCCCCTTGGGACCATCCCCCTTACTGTATTATGCAAACACTTTAAAATCTCTACACATCTATCCAGGTGCATCGCCACTTCTGCATGTTATTATTCCATACTGTGCTTTGAAATTGGCCAAGCACTCTATTGGCAGAAGTTTGAAATCTCTGTCCTTATGGGTAGGTGAGGAGCAGGGCCTCCACAGGAGAGGGAGAGATCAGGCTTCAACCAGGTGAAGATGTGAATACAACATACTGGCATGGATCAGGGAACCAATAGAGAGGTCTGTGGGGCTGGCTCCAATCCCAACTATATGGAATCCCACCCCCACAAAAGAATGCACCTCAGAGGACAGTGCTGAAGCTACAGCTTGGGGAGAGGGGCACATCTGATTAGAGCACACAGGAGAAACGAAGAGGGATGGAGAGGGAGGGGAACACATCCTGGCCCACCAGGCCCTGAGGACGATATTCCTGCTCAGAGCAGAGAATGCACAGAAAGGACCATAGGGCCGGCCCCACCACCAGACAGGACGTCCCTCACTGAACCATATCACTACCAGGGACAGCATTGGAGACACAATGCAGGAATTGTGCCCGATCTGACCTGTCCACACCAGGGCGAAACACTAAGAGTGTTCGTGCATCAGAGCAGCAAGGGGAGCAGAACAATTAAGTCCCCAGGGAATACCAAAAATAGACTTTGGGAACAGAGTATGGCACCCATCAGACTCAACTGGAAAACATTCCTAGTGGTAAAAAAAAAGACCTGGAACTGTTTACAGGCTTTTCCATTTTTGTCATTGGCTTTCTTTTTGTTGTTATTTGTTTGGTTGGTTGGTTTTTTGGTTGGTTGTTTTTTTGGTTGGTTTTGTCTTCCTTTATTGTTTTGTTTGGCTTTGCCTTGTTTTTGCACTTATTAATGTCTCTGCATGTCTAGCTAGATAAGATAGGCAGGGTAAACAATTTGGAGAAGAAAACAAGGGGACCAATGGTTCCTGGGGGGACACGGGAGAAGGGGAGGTGGGAGAAAGGAAGGGGGGGTGCTGTCAACCAACCCAGGGACAAGGGAACAAGTGAACTAAAATCGCTGGAGAGAAGGGAATAGGATGCCTAGTGGGGGCTTAATTCAGGGCAATGTAACAGCGAGGAATTACTGAAACCTGAATGAAGGCCAAACATGATAGTGGGACAAGAAGAAATTAAAAGGAAATAGAGGAAAGAACTAGGAGGCAAAGGACATTTATAGAGGTCTAAATACAGGCATGTATACATGTAAATGTATTTATATATAACGAGAGGGGAATATATCTATGCACTGTACTTATATTTATATATTAAGTATTAAGGTAGCAGATGGACACTGGGCCTCAACTCAAGTACTGCCTCAACACAAGAACACTGTGTTCTAATAGCCTGGCATTCTGTGATGCTCACCTTCCCGACATAATCGCTGAACACAAAAAGGGTGCATAGTAAATATGGTGAAGAAAGTTGATGGCAACCATTTATCAAAAGATATAGTGTCTAGGGTCGTAACGGCTTGAAGATAAACAAACAACCATCTAGCTGAAAATCAGCAAAGTCCACATGGAAGAAGCACACCAGCCTGTGTGATCATGAAGTGTTGATGGGATCAAGTATCAGGCATCTAAGACCCAGAACAAAATCATAC
>NW_022103951.1:11112304-11130435 GCF_000313985.2 Echinops telfairi
GTCTGGGACTATTCATCCTGACTCTGTAACAACAACCGAGTGGAAACAATCTCCAATTCCATTTAGAGCAGATTGGCTTATACAGGCTTGGACTCCCTCTATCAGGGAGCTAGAAGTCAGACTGGACTCCATGGTAGTGCATCTATGATGGTATACTTGGCAGTCATTAAAAGGATGGCGCAAGTCTATACCTGTTAGGTAGCTAGATCTAGGGATGGAGGGGTTGTCCCTACCATGCCTGCAAAGGCCCCCATAGAAAAGGCTGGAAAGAAATTAGGCAACCATGAGACACCTATGGGAACACCCCAAACTGAGCATGCACAGACACAAACCCCCGAGGCTCAGGTAAAACCAATACCTTGGACACACTCACCTTAGTACATCACAGGTGGGCCTAACCCAGCCAATGGGGTCAACCAGTACCATCAACCATGCCTCCCCAGCCAGAGGTTGGAAATATCCTGGCCGTGGGAAGGCCTCGCTTTCTCTTACTCTTCTCCTGGTCAGCGGCAGGTGGATAAGAGTCTCCCTTCCCAGCACGGGCCCACATGTGACTACCCAGGGTCTACAGTCTCTTGGCCTGCATGCTCTCAGCCTCTAGGGCTCTTGGGCTTCTGGCCTTCTGGCACCCCTCCCCCCAGTTCCACACCTGTGAGTGATCTGTTCCACATAGTTGTTCGTGCCCAGTTGTGAACCGCAGCTCGGCTTCCATGCGGCTTGGCACGCTTTCCAGAAATAGCGTGTACCTTAGAGACTGTAAAACCTGAAACTTGTCCTATGTCCCTCATAAAAACTCACTTGGATTACACAACATGCTTCGGCGTGAAGTCTTTAAGCGTGGGAAGAAAAGAACGGAGGTATAACCCGCCCCAGGCACCTAACATACCCACTGATCTAAAAGATGCTCCAAAATGCATATGTTGGTATGGTGCTTAATGGGATGTAGACTATGCTATCAGTGATGGAAACATATGCACATATCTGCTACATACACACACACAACAGTGGTTGTCTTCTGAGGTGAAAAGCAAGGATAGGCAGGACATGTACTCATTAATACTTACTCTTTCAAATTTTGTACTATCTGCATGCAATACTTGTTAAAATAGAGACTACGTTCATGTTTTAATGGCGGCCCCATGGGTTAATGCTCATGTACTTACTAAAGGAAAGGGGCGTGTGTGAACCCATTATTCACGAGAAAGCTGTGGCCATCTGTTCCCTTATTTCTGGCATTGTCACTATTGCTGGTGCCTTTGAGTTGGCTCTTACTCACGACACCCTTCTGGACAACAAAAGAAATCACTGCTTAGCGCTTTGCCATCTTCACAATCATTGATTTGTGCCCATTGGTACCAGCCACTGTGTATTTTGAGTGCCGACCACCCTGCCCTTGCAGTACTAGATCACACACCATCCCTTCTCTGATTGATTTTTTCTGCAGCAGATCACCAGGCCCTGCTTCCTAATCTGCTGGAAGCTCCCTGACACCTGTCCATGATGAGTGACCCAGCTGGTATTTGGAATACTGGTGGCATAGCTTGCAGCATCATGCAAGTCACCCCAATCGGATAAATTGACAAGGAGTGGTGATCTCTACAGATTACAACGTAGGAAACCCTACAGGGTAGTTCTATAGGGTCACTGTGGGTCAGGGTCAACCCGGCAGCGCACAGCATAGCTGAATTTACTCATGAAAATGTTAACAAGTTACCCAGTCTTGAGTGGGTGTTCCCACCACTGCTCACTGTTTTCAAGACGACAAGTCTATCTTTAAGCAGAGGGGAGGGAAACATGGGGCAGAAGGGAGATGATAATGGCGACAACCTTTATCCTAGGGACCTGAGGAACTTGCCAATGCCCTTCAGAACTGTTAAGGGAGATATCTTTGTACGAGTTATCAAGGTATAACAAACCTCTAAGATGTCGTGTGGTAGCAACCAGCATTTACTTCACAAATCTGCTGGACCATTTGTCTCCAGGTTAAGCTACGCTCAACGGATCTTAGGTCAAAGCAGTAAAGCCAACCAGCTGAGCCCAGTCCAAACTGCTGCCCTGCAGAATTATGGACTAAATGAAAAGGCGCTTATTTGCATTACTAAGTGTTGGAGTGGTTCGTTAGGCAGCAGAAGCGGACACAAAGGGCAGATGGCGCTTTTGCTTTGTGTTTGGTGTTATTGGCAGGGGCGCTGCTGTGAGCATTCTGAAACATGATTTAGTCATATGCACATGAAGTTCTGTGGAGTGGAATGCTGATAAATCGGCTTCACCAAATTACTCATACACACCCACATGGCTTCATGTCCTTCTCATAATTTCTCTTTGTTGCCTTGAGTTCCAGCAACTTGCTACAAGCCCATTTTTCAGCAAGAAAAGGCAAATGGCAGGAAGCTGGTTCACGATGGTTTCTCACAGCCAGGCTAGGAGTTCAAGTTTCTGGCGCCCTGTCAGTCATTCCCCCCACAGTGAAAACATCCTCTTCCATTTTTTTCAAATACCTTTCATTTTGTCGGCACAAAGAGCTGCTCCTGAACATTCTCATAAGTGACAAAGGAAACAACTGAGAGCACACAATAGGAAAATAATCTCTGGGGCATGTGAGGATCTAAGAGCTATTATGGGGGTTTTTTTAATCACACTTTGATGACAAGGAAAAAAGCTTTGTTTGATTATGAATCAGGACGTTCAGGCCGTACATGGATAGGACTGCTCATTTCTGTGCGTAAGATTAATATATAAAAGGAATAAATGTGTGTTGTTCATGTAAGCAATCAACAAAACATTACTATGAGCCAGTGAACTACTTCCAACTCATGGTGACCCGAGACAATCTAGAACTGTCCCATAGAGCCTACTTGACTGTAATCTTTATGGGAGCAGGCTGCCACAGCTGTGGAGAAGAGAAATACCTCCCCACGCAAGGAGCCCAGCACCACTGAGAAAATTGTAGCCACCCTTTACCAAGCATGATGTCCTTTTCCAGGGACTGGTCTTGCCTTCTGCTTATAATTATTCCGAGACAGATTTGTTTGTTCTTCTGGCAATCCATGGTACTTTACATCTTCTTAGAAAACGCCGTCATTCAATTGCGGAAACTCTCCTCCAGTCTTCCTTAATTCATCGTCCAATTTTCAGATGCATATGAAGTGATTGGAAATGCATGGCTTGAGAGGCCTTACTACTCAGATTTAAACATTGGTCTGAGAGCCATAGGAAGAAAAGCAAAACTGAAGTGGACTTAGATCATTTAGTGATATACAAGTCCATTTCAAACAAATGGAAACAAGAAAGAGAAACCCATGGCTTTGGTCAAGCACACATTTGAGTGACATCCTTGCTCTTCAAAACTTTAAAGAGGTCTTTGTGCAGCATCCATTCCCAAAGCAGCACATCTTTTGATCTCTTGACTGCTGCTTCCATGGGTATTGAATGTGGATCCAAGCAAGATGAAATCCTTGACAAAGCCAATCTTTTCTCTGTTGATCCTAATGTCATCTATTGATCCAGTTGTGAAGATTTTTGTTTTCTTACACTGCATTATAATGTATCCTGAAGACTAGAGTCTTGGCTTTTCATCAGCAAATGCTTACAGTCCTCCTTGCTTTGACCAAGCAAAGTCGTGTTCATAGCAGGATGTTAATAATCCTTCCGCTGACCCTGATGCTGTGTCCTCCTTCGTATGGTCTGGTCTTTCTGAGTATTTGCTCAGCCTACACAATATTTACTATGGTAAAAGGATACAGCACTGATACACACCTCCCTGATTTGAAGCCACGAAGCATTCCTTTGTTTTCCAAACCACTGGTTCTTGAACTATGTACTGAGAAACTTTAGCCTGAAGAAGTTGGCTGAATTCTTCAATTTCTTCACGGTCGATGGAGTGCATTTGAATAATAGTTGAATTAACTGGGCTTCCTTGTGAGCATATATATATTATCCTATCATACGCAGCATTGTACTTCAAGAAAGATCTTGAAATATTCTTTTTGGTCACAAATACACCTATAGTTCTCAATGTTATCCCTAATATGATCCACACACTTCAATACCTTTGAATTTTTAGTAAAACACAGACTAATATCTTTCTTGTATTCTCTGTACAGACAATAACCATCTGACATCATCAATGACACATTGCTGATACTGGCTTGAATTTCTGGCAGCTCCCGGTCAATGGTCTGCAGCAACCATTTTTGGAGGATCTTCAGCAACATTTTACTTACATGTGATATTAATGACACTTCTCTAATTTGCGGATTCTTTTGGGTCACCTTTCTTGGGAATGGGTACAAATATGGTTCTCTTCAGTTTGCAGAGACAAGTGAGAGCTTCCAGTGCTTCATCCACTTGTCGAAACATTGCAATTAGTATTCCATCAATTCTTGGGGCCTCGTTTTTCCCTAATGTCTTCGGAGAAGCTTGGACTTCTTTCTTCAATACAACTGGTTCTTGATTATACGTCGCACCTTGGGGGTGATGGACCAATTCGTTTTGGTGCAATGACTTTGTGTATTCTTTCCATCTTCGTTTCATGCTTCCTGTATCACTCAGTATTTTGTCCATAGAACCTTTCATATTCCATTAAGAAGTTTGATTTTTGTCCTTCAATTCTTTCACCTTGAGATATGCTGAGGGCGTGCTTCCTTTTTGACGTTCTCACTCCAGGTCTTGGTCCATTTCGTCACAGCACTCTACTCTTGTCTTTCCGAGCTTCCTTTGTCCTTTCCTGTTCAGCTCTGTGACTTCATCGTTCCCACCATTTACCTTAGCTACGCTCCAATCAAGAGCAAATTTCAGTCTCTTCTGATATCCACTTTGATTTTTGCTTTCTTTCCTGTATTTTTGATGATGCTTTGCTTTTCACGAATGATGGTCTTGATGTCCTGCCACCGCTCATCAGGACTTCTGTCATTAGTATTCAATGTGCCAAATCTGATCTGGAGATGTTCTTGAAATTAGGTGGGATATTTTCAAGGTAGTATTTTTGCTCTAGTGGACTTGTTTTCATTTTATTCAACTTGAGTATGAACTTGCATATGAGCAACTGATGGTCTCTTCCATAGTCAGCCCTTGGCTTCATTTTGGCAGATGATACTAAGCTTGTCCATCATCTCTTCCACAGATATTGTCACTTTGATTCCCTTGTGTTCCATCTGGCAAAGTTCATGTGGATAGTCACCATTTACTGTTATTGAAAAACGTTGGCTTTGTAAAATTCTATCACTTGTTCTCCAGTGTCATTTCTACCACCAAGGCCAACTAGTGTTCTGTCCTCTTTTTTCCAATTTTTGCATTCTCATGGCCAATAATTATTGGTGCATACATATATGGTCAATTTCAGACTGAAGAAGTTGGTAGAATTCTTCAATTTCTTCATCACTATCTTTAGTGTTTGGTGTGTGTGGTACCCACATAATTTCATGTCAATTTGATAAATAAAGTGTACGGGTGGAGTTTAGCCTGTTAATTAAGTCACTGCCTGATGGTACTTCCTGGTGAGCTTGCCCTTCTCATAAGGAGGATCCTGGGAACTAAGGTGTTAGGCAAGGTTGACTAGAGAAATAAATCTAGAGACACTCACATATGTGTAAGAAAGAACTTTATAACAAGAAGTAATTGCATATCAAGCAAACATTCCAGCCTAGTCCAGATCAAGACCATAAGTCTGATATGAGTTCATAAGTCCCTCTTCAGACTCACACAGTTACATGCAATGATGCAGAATGCTAGAAGATCACAGGCTTGTGGGTGAACAGTCTTGTGGATCCAATGGCAGTGGCATCACAGAGCTCACAGGTCTCAGCGTGGCTCCATAGCAGAAAGGAGTAAGTAGAAAGAGAGAGAGGCTGAATTCCAGCAAGCCATTTATCTCAATCACACCTCCAAATAAGGTCATCAAGCTGCAACCTAATTGACAGGCTAAACTCCACCCCTACACTGAATCAAGTTGAAACAAAATTATGTAACTGCCATGGTGTGTAAATTTGAATAATACTTGAATTAACTGGGCTTTCTTGAGGCATATAGAAATTATCCTATCACAGATATGATATGATCTTCTGACTCAAATAGCCACTATCAGTCCATTTCAGTTCACAAATGCTCAGGATATCAATCTTTTGCATTCTGTTTCATTTTTCAATGATTTTCAATTTTCCTATATTCACACTTTGTATATTAAAAATTCTGATTATTAATGGGTGCTTGTAGATGTTCTTATGTTGACTTGTGCTCCATCAACAAATTAATGTCTCCAAAGCTTTGCCCCATTCATGTCATTAAGTTTGACTCTATTTTGAGGAGGCAGCCCTTTCACAGTGGTATTTTTGAGTGGGTTCCAATATGAGTGGCTCATTTGGCACTACAGCTGACAATGTTCCACTACTATTCATAAGGTTTTCAGTGGCTACTCCCTCAGAAGCAGACGGCCTGTTCTTAGACTGGAGGCTCCACCTAAAACTTGTTCACCTTGGGTGTCTCTACTGGTATTTGAAATACCGGCAACATAGCTTCTAGGATCACAGCAGAGAAGCTACTACAGTACAAAAAGAAAGTAGCAGCCTATTTGCCTTGGGCATTGTGCTCTTTTAAAAAAAGCAATCTATCCCTCACTTACAGACATGGTTAGGTTCCAAAGACCAGCACATTTTGCAAAAATGGTGGAGGACCACATGAGATCACAAAATGGAGGAAGACTACATCATTATTGCCATAGTACAACTGCCAAATTATATTATTATGTCACTGCCAAACCACTGAGAATTATGACCTAGCCATATTGACACATACCCTTAACCGCCACAGGCAACATTGCTCATGCCATACCTAAGAGTTATTTTCAGATCTATATCATTAATGCATAAAGTAGTCAAACAGTAGATTTTTTAAACTACTGCTATAAATGCAAAATGCCAGGTAACAAAGCAAGTCAATAAGTGAGGACCAGATCTATGTGGGATCCAATTGACAACAGAAAGTTCAATGGTTAGATCAGAAGCTTGGGGGCAGTGAGTTTATGTTAATGTGGATAGGACAATTCAGAAAAGGGGGATGAGACTGATTGTACAACTTGAAAAATAGAAAAATAGAAATGGAACCAATGTCACAGGTAGGAATCAAGTATACCTGCAGAGATTGTTGAAATGGTATATGTTCTGCTATGTATATTTTCAAAAGCACAAAAGATAAAATCATTTTTAAAAGGCAAATCATAAATTCCTTTACAGTTTCCAAATTAACAACACATATATTATTTATCAAAACAATCCCATGAGATAGACTCAACTCAATATCTTTTTTTAAAACATTTTATTAGGGGCTCATACAACTGTTATCGCAATCCATACACACATCAATTGTGTAAAGCACATTTGTACATCATTCTCACTCATCATTCTCAAAACATTTTCTCTCCATTTAAACCCCCGACATTAGGTCCTCATTTTTCCCCTCCCTCCCCGCTACTCCTCCCTCATGAGCCCTTGATAGTTTATAAATTGGTATTTTGTCATATCTTGCCCTATCCGACGTCTCCCTTCACCCACTTTTCAGTTGTCTGTCCCCCAGGGAGGAGGTCACACACAGTTCCTTGTAATCGGTTCCCTCTTTCCTACCTATTCTCCCTTTACCCTCCCTGTTTTGCCACTCACACCACTGGTCCTGTAGGGCTCATCCGCCCTGGATTCCCTTCAACTCAATATCTTACAGACATTTTACATTAAGAAACTGATGGTCAAAATCTAAATCTCAAGCTCAATTCTTCACCTCTAAATGTAGCATGGTCCCCATTGTATTATACTCCCTATTATGTTGTTCTCTTGCTGATATTGTAGGCGTCTTGATTCTACTGTTAAGCATGCTACTGGTGGGGTCTCACTCATCTCTAGCAAACAGTTCTTCAAGAAACTAGATGAAGCTATCTTGAAATTTGCCCCCAAAGCATTAAGAGCATTGTGGGTAATTTAATAATTTACAGAACCAAAACAACAGCCCATACTTGATGCCTTGGGAGAACAGAGGAAGATGAATGAATTAAGTATAATTAGTTATAAACCCAGCTAGGAAGGTCACTCATGCCATCTTCCAGTTCACCAACATAAGAAGCATGGGAGAGAAGGCAGTCACCACTTTGCAGAAAGCAACCCGCCCCCCCCACAAAAAAAAGCCTACGTTCTAAGGAGAAAAACTTAGTTTCATGTGGAATAAGATGAAGGCGATGCTTAGAGAAGACATAGGGAACAGAAAGATTTTTGTTGATGACTAAACAAGAATTCCAGAGGGCACAATAGAACATTTAAGGAATTGGAGGAAGGTGTACAAAAAGATCAGAAAGGAAGCATGTGGAACATAGTCTCCACGGATCCTCCAATTGTGACTCCTGCACTGCATGCCTGTTAAAGATGGACAGTCTGCTGTTCCTTCTCTTGACCAACAGAATTCAATACAAGTGACACTTTGTCACTTTTGAGGCATGGTTTTAAGAAGACTGGCAGCTCTACTTTCCCTGGGCAACTCCTTCTTGGGACTCAGCCACCATGTTATAAGAAGCCTAAACTACAAAGACAGGCCACTTCTAGAGGAATCACGGTACTGCAGTCAGCAACCCACTGGAGCCTACTGTCAACTTTCAGTATCAATTGCCAGCCATCGTGGGATTCCAGTTCAGAGAAGCCCCCGGATGACTGCTGCCCCATCACTAACAAAAGAAGCATCCAGGTGAACTCATTCAGTGCACTGAATCAGGAGAGATCATAAAATGGTTGCTGTTGTAAACCATTGAAATTTTGAGTAGTTTGGGTGCAGTGAATGGCTGAGACAGGGGAACACAAAATCACCTGGGTATTCGGGTCAGAAGATGAGGGACCAAGGAGCTTTCTTTAATGACCGATAGCACCAGGAGGGAAAGTTTCCTGAGTACAAGCACATTTTTCTGAGCAACTTCATTGTTCTCGCGAGGTGCCTTCAAGTCCATCCCAAATCCCAGCGGCCCTCTGTATAACAGAACAGGCCATGCCCACACCACCTAGCCCTGCATCCTCCTCACAACTGTAGTCACACTCTAGCTCATCCTTGCAGCTACTGGGCCAATCCATCTAGTCAAAAGTTTTCCTCTTTTTAGCTAACCATTCAAATTAACCAAGCATGAAGTCCTTTTCCAGGGACTGACCTCTCTTGATAACATGTCCAAAATAGGTGAGATGGAGTGTCGCCATCGGTGCTTCTAAGGAACATCAAGAGCAACTGGTAGAATGAAATTGCCTTGAGAAGTGTGCCTTCTCCCTATAGTCTCTGCACTAAATCAGTGTAACAGTATTTCTTAAAGTGGGTGATACCGCCCCCTGGGGGTCAGTACTGAAACTATCCTACATTGTGGGTTTTAATTGCCAGGGGACACTGTCTTTTTTTTTTTTTTTTTTTCTGAAAAATAACTTTGGGAACCTCTGCTTGATGGTCATGACTTCTTTCCTGCTTCGGGAGACATTCTCTTCGCTGAGACATGTACATACACAAGACACAGAGCTCTGGCTCCGGAGCTGAAGAGGCGGTCTCCAGGTGAATTGCGATTTCAGCTGCATTTTATCTTTTTTTTTTCATGTTCTACTTTGGAGATGCCTTCATCTATAACCCATCACCCAGAACCCGGGGATGAGGGCTCTGCTTCACTCTTCATTTATGAGTTCCCCTTTCTTCTCTGCTTAATATGAAAGAAGGCTGAAAATGCAAATGAATTGCATAACCATGACAACAAAGAAGGGACTCAGGCAAAAGCAAGTCAATTATACCTATGAGAAAGCACATGGCTTCCATCAATAATGCATAATGGCCAATGGCAAATTCCTAGGGAGTTAGGGACACTGGCCTCTGTAGGAGCAGCTGAGGTGGATAAGGGAGCCGGGCTATCCCCAGTCACCACTCTGTGCTCATGACGACATCGGTGGTATGTTTAGAGATGGCAGTGTGTGTGTATGTGTGTGTGTGCATAATGATTGAGCACCTGCATCCCGATGATTTTCCATTTTTCTCTCTTTATATTTCATTATTTTAATTGTGTTACAATCCAAGCCTTCGTGGACTCTTCCTCTAACAGCACCTTTGACAGAGCTCCACTGACTGCCTTAAGCCCAAATGACATAGGGTCAAGCTATGCTTCTCCACTCTAATATGCACCCGAATCCCCAGGGCCTCTTAGCGAAAGCCAGATTTAATAGGGGTGTAGCTTGAGATTCTGCATTTCTAAATATCCTCCAAGGATCACACCTAGGATTATTTTTGTTAGGTGCTGCTGTGCTGGTTTTGATTTGTAATGAGCCCATGTCCTGTGCTACCCTTCCAACCACTGTGTTTGAGTTCATTGTTGCACCCACCTTGTCCGTTCATCTTGTCCACGCTCTCCTTTCGCCCCCTGCTGATCCTCGACTTTACCAAGCAAACTGTCCTTTACCAGGGATGGACTGACTAGTTTCTCCTGATATCCAATGTATGTGAGACAAAGTCTTCCCATCCTCACCTGAGTCACCAGGATACAAAGGTTAAGAATGTGGCTTCTGAATCCATACCAGTTGGGTTCAAATCCCAGCTTTGTATATTAGCTGTGTGACATTTGACAAGGTGCCTGGCTTTTCAGCATTTCGTTATGTATATGCTAGGAATAATGTTTAAGTCAATAATAGCGTCTACCTCTAAGGGGAAGAGTTGTGTGGTCCCCGCTCTTCCAGCAAAAAAAAAATGCTACCAGGAACAGAGCCGCAGATAGCTCCAGTCTGAGGTCATTGGGAGCACTCTGTAATGGCAGGACTCAAGGGATAATGAACAGGGCACTAGGAGAGTCTTCTTTAGAATGGAGATCTTTTGCTGCTTTTCACTATAGCAGCTCCCCCAAGAAGAGAATTCTCTGGAAAGAACAGAAATTACCTACTTTTCTAACTTGGGTTGTTGAGGGAAGGGTATATAATGCCATATATTAGGGACTAGGCACTGTAGTCATTTGCTAAAAGGGAAGATACAGAAGACAATGGAGGTGTGTCTGACCCATGTTTTAGCCTATTTACTGGATAGAGAGGAGCCCTTGTGGCATAATGTGTTACCCATTGGGCTGCTAACCACAAGGTCAGCAGTTTGAAACCACCACCCACTCTGCAGGAGTAAAAATGTACAGCCTTGACCATCCACAGGGACGGTGTTACTCTGCCCTATAGGGTCGTTATGAGTTGGAATCAACTCCATGGCAGTGAGTTTGGGGTGTGTGTGTGTGTGTGTGTGTGTACGCATGCATTCCCATTGGGTAGAGTATCAGTAAATAACCCATGTCTGTACCTCTTAACTCTGAATTCCTTTAAATGGGTGTCTGAATTTGGATGTGGAAATGGGAATCAGCAGTCTCTGTCCTGGGAGTTTGGAAGATGGTAAGAGGAGAAGGCTCTGAGGAGGTGTCCTGTGTGTGTTATGAGATTTGCTCTTAATCCCAGAAGGAAAGAAAGAATACATATATTTTCTGAGCTATCAGTATGCTTTCCAGAATCAGTGAGATCATGGAAACAGTAATCTTTGCCATGTGGTCTCGAAGCCACAGTTACGCTCATTAAACCAGGGGGCTCTAGTGAGCTTGGTGAAGTCAGACATGAGTCTGTGAGCTGGAGGGGGGCCGGGGTAGGGGGTGGCATGTGGAGGCGTCAGTAGTTGTTTTTTGCATTCAAAGCTTAGGTTTGAGGCCAACTGGCCTCCAATCTGCCTTTATTTTCTTGACACCTGGGTCTTGGAAGCTGCCTATGGCCCAGAGTGTGGAGAGGGAGACAACAAGGTATGCCATCCCTGGCAATCTGACCTGTTATCACGGGGAGCAGGAGGGACAGCTTTCTAGGAGGGCTTTTAAATGGGGTGTGGGGTCTGGAGGGGTTCAGATGTCGTTGTTCTTTTTACTCTGGTTCTTAAACAAAGGGGCTCTAGTGCTACTGTGGAATTGCAGTGATGTTGTATTAGTCTAGGTACTTTGGAGAAACAAATCCACAGCAACTCATGTATAAGAGAGAGTTTTATACAAAGAAAAGGTACATCACGAAAACATCCCAACCCAATGCTGCCCAAGCCCACAAGTCCAACATTAACCCATACCCAACACCAGTCCACAAAGTCCTTCACCTCACAAAACAGAGGCAATAATGCCGACTGCAGGAGGAAAGCTGAGTCAGTGAACGAACAAGCATCTCAGCACTGGCAGGGGTCTCCACATGGCTGCTCCAGCACCCAGGGCTGCATCGGGATAGATCCATGCGGCTTCTCCTTGGGGATGTCTTGTAGGAAATCCATCTTGCAAGCTGAAGCAGGGAACTGCTAAGGCAGCTGCACCCGATGCAACCATCACAAAGCAAGAGACCTGAGAACTAGAAAGGGGAGGCTTCACCACCCATTTATCCCTCCGCCTTTCAACCAGCACCACATGTGATTATCGGCCAGGCTGGCACAATTAACTAACTCAGATGTGAACCTCAGGAAGCCACAAGGCACATGGATGAGCCTTTGCAGCTCCCCTCAAGGTGGAATTCAAACCCCGAGAATGCTTTCAAGCCGTCAAGCAGCATTTATTCTAAAGACAGCTACAAGCACCTAGTGAAGGTATGTTCTGGATGGCTGCGCCAGCTTCCATCTCTTTTTCTCGGTCCCCTTCTCTTTTCCCAGCCATCCCCGGTTCTCCACAGAGAAAAGAACTTGAGAGCATCGAGTGGGTCTGTGTGTATTTGCATAACATCAGTCCTCGAGAGAAAAATAAATCCTGACTAGATGGCTCCGTTGTATATATATGTGGGTATACATGTCAAATACACGAATTTCTTTTTCCACGAACAAATGTCTTCATGTTTCCTTTCCTGGAGAAAAATCATCAACTGCCAGAATCTCAAGTTCCATGTGGATCTTTGTAATAACAGAGAAAATACATGTAAAAGCCACAAAGAAATGAAATACAGCAAGGAGTCAGGTTTTTGTTGCAAATAGCGCTGGTTTTCCAGAGACTGCACAAGTCAAGTAGAAAGAATTGCTTGGAATGGTTTCCTCCTCTACGGCAGGTCAATCATCTTTGGGATACTGTACAGCGATTAAGTAACCGATGCTCATTCTTTCCCTGAAGTGAAGAGGTGCTAGGACCACAGAATGACTACACAACTATGGGAAACAGAGCTTTGGCATCACACCCTCCCATCTCGCAATGGACCATGTAGCCAGGCTCAAGGACTCGTTTCTCTCGAAATACCTCATGCTTCGTATATTTCTCCAAGCGGGTTTCTCATATTGTTCTCTCGGTTACAGACTATTCCTTCTCTCTCTTCTCCAGTTGCATGCCCTTAGAGTCTAGTTCAGTCCCTGGTATACAATAAGCGCTCACTATCTGTGAAATTACATTTCAAGAGAGGCTCTGATCTTAGGTTGTCATTCTTGTTGTTGTCAGGGGCCCAGATCAGCTCCACCTCCTAGTGACCCGACGTACAACCGAAGGGACCACTGTCCGCTTCTGTGCCCTCCTCGCCACTGTTGTTAGGTTGGAGCTCATTGTCAGAACCACGGTGTCAATTCATCTTCATGGAGCTGCTTCTTTTTTCCTACTATTTCGGAAGTGCTTGGTATGTGGCCAATAATGGAGATGCCTTAAGCCCTGGGGGCATAGTGGTTGTGCTTTGGGCTGCTAACCATGAGGTTGGTAGTTTGAAACCACCTGCTGCTCTATGGGATAAAGACCAGGTTTTCTACTTCCATAAAGAGTTACATTCTCGAAAACCCTATAGAGTAGTTCTACTGTGTCCTATAGGGTCATTGGGAATCAGGATGGCCTCAGTGGCAGTGACTTTTTTAAGAATCTCATTTAACTGCCCTCACAACTTTATGAAGTATAGCTTGTCACGATCACCCTCCTTTTCACCACCCCTGTTATTGCCCTCATTCCCTAGATGAGGCAAAAAAGGCTTGTACGTTTAGCCACCCGCAGACCTGGGCTAAGAAAACGGAGGAAGCCAGAGACTTCTTCCCAGTATCTGTAATATCAATCCCAACTCTACCTATTTTCTTCACCCACCCTTTGTGACCTCATTAATCATGAACGTGTCATTTCAATACTTCACCCTGTTTGTCCCTAGTGCGGTCCTACTCAACTTTCCATGAATGGGTGTTTTCTGGAGAAACATTGAAAACAAATATGAATGTCTAGCGGGGGGCAGAATTTTAGACATTGAGCTGAAAACAACAACAATGCAAGCTCCCTGGGGAACCTAGAATCTGGAATAGGTGCCTGAGAGTATACAAGACTATGGCCCATGGCCTGTTTGCGTACAGTCTTCAAGTAAAAACCATTTTGAAAGATTTGTTTTAAAAAGAAAGAAAGTATATGGCAGAGACCTTATTTGGGCCACAAGGTCTAAAATAATTCCTATCTGGAATATAATATTTTTTTTCTCTTGACTAAAAAAAAAATGCCCGCTCCTATCGTAGGCCATTCCTCTGCTCATATTCTCTCTTCGCTTTGTTTGAGGTCCCACACACGCAGACACCGAGGAAAGGATTTGAGCGCATATGTTTAAGAGGTGATCCTGAGAAACACCAATAGTGGACTATCAATAAAATGTGCCTGGTCAATCAAGGTTATCACTGTGGGCAACTGGAGTGTGAATTCACTGGGGAACTGTGGGAGAAAGTGTAGAACAGAGTACACCCTGCAGAGTTACGACACGAGGCATGTGGGAGCTGGACTAGTTACCCACCCACGCCCATCAGTCACTGGCTAGAGGCTGCTCCCTGAAAGGTGTGGCTTCTCCAGCACTTCCTGTCTTGCCAGAGCATGGCCATAACAAGTAGCTCAGGCAGATTTTCAGGTGCTGGCAGTTGGACATCAGGACGGCAAGCACAAACATGGTAAGTGCCAAGGGGATATAGGTGGAGACTTGGACGCACCTGGTACAACCCTTTCCTCTTGCTTCCTCTGAAAAGCTAGACTGGCCAAAGAAAAAATATATATACCAGTGTCAAAATTTTAAACTTACTAACTGGCAGTGAGCCTAGTGGCAGAGAGGTTATGTACTGGGTTGAAACCACCACCAACTGCTTTGTGGAAGAAAGGTGGAGTTTTCTACTCCCATAAAGAGTTCCAGGCTTGGGAACTCTTAGGGGGTCGTTCTACCCTGTCCTATAGGGTCACTGCAAATCAGCATTGACTTGACGGCGGTGAGTTTGAGTGTTAGTAACTGGGGTATACAGAAATGTAACGTTCTTTATTTCTTGCTCATCAACGTCCGTTCTTTTTAATGGTGCTAATGATAGACACCGTTGCTTCTTCTTATTTTAACGGGGGCGGGGGAGTTACTTCATGGTTGAAAGTTTCTCCTCCCTACCTACCAACTCTTCTCCTTCTTGCCTCACCTCACCCCCAGTGCAGCAACTAGTGGATTTTTAGGATAGTGGAGAAGGTGACCCGGTCCTCCGGCTGCCCTCTGGTGCTGACTTGTCCCATGTGATCTCTTGAAACCCTGCCTAGTTCTCCAGTGAGATGTGATTATTCTTGGGGACATCGGTGCTGTTGAATTTGACCATTGCCTTCCCTGTAAAGGCCCCAAATTCTCCAGCCACCTCGTCCACAGGCCTTCTCAACTATATCTGCTCCCCAAAAGCCCAGGAACTCTCTAGTGTGTTCTGCAGTATGCTAGACTATGAGTCCGCTGAAGCACGTCTCCACCCACCATGACCTCACTTCTCCCTCATGAAGAAGGAGAAACCACCATGCTGTTAGCCCAGACCTCTGAGGGACTTGCACTAATTCTGGATAAGCCTAGGGAAGTCGACTCTTACTCTGATGCTCTCAGATTCTCTCCCCGCCCCGCCCCCCCCCCTCCAAACCGATGTGGATGTTT
The DNA here is from genome assembly GCF_000313985.2 of Echinops telfairi. NCBI lineage: Eukaryota > Metazoa > Chordata > Mammalia > Afrosoricida > Tenrecidae > Echinops > Echinops telfairi. The sequence goes on from NW_022103951.1 coordinate 11,128,189, forward strand.
CTACCACCCATGACTTCTGCCCCCAGGACCTATGTGGGAAGTCAGGAGGGTAGGGGGGTAGGAAGACACTTGCATCTTCGTTCTCTGCCCAGCGCCACCTTCCCAAACTGGAGCTCTCCTTATTTACCTGAGGTGCTCACTCATCCTACTGTAGAGCGTATTCAGGATTAACCCTCAAAACTATGGCTTCTATTATATAAATAGCCCAACTTTAGGAATTCTGAGAAAACATCTTCATGTCCTTTGTTGGACTGGCTTTCAAGACTACTGTCTCACTGAAGATTTTTTTTTTAATTCTAGTTGAAATGTAAAGCTAAGCAATAACAACTTGGTGCTATGCTGTCTCTACCTCGTCCCAGAACCACAGTCGTCACCTTATGACATAATCTTGATGGCAATAGAATAGCAGGTAATTCTTGGTCATCCATGCAATCCCCTTTAGATGCATCAAAACCATCTAACAAAATGCATTTGGATAATATTACGGAACATTGTCCGAGTATATCAGCCACATGGAAGGAAAGAGTCATGGGAAGTTGTAGGGTATCGGCTTCTATTTTTAACGATATCAACTCCAAGGAAAATTAAGACTGGCTTGGCGATAATTAAAATATTGAGTTATTTTTATTGGATACTACATAATTCTGAATTCAAGTTAATTACCTTGATCCAGAGGGGAATTTTGAGGCCAGAGGGAGAAATTCATAAGTAATACCGCAATCTACCATGTACAACATTTTAAAGTATTTTCCCATATTTAAAAAAAAAACAATATCGTGAATTTAGAAAATAATTCTCATCATGGATCATCATCTGATAAACTTACAACACCCAATGGCCATTTTATGTCCGCAAATGTGTACATAGAGAGCCCTGTGGAACTGTCAGGTAAGGAATGCTAAACAAAAGGTTAGTGGTTCAAACCCACTAGCTACTCCGAGGGGAAGAAATGAGGAAGTATCTGCACCCATAAAGATGTAAAGCCTCAGAAAGGCTTTACAAGGTCACTCGGAGTTGGAATCCATTCGCTGACCGTGGCGTTTTCCACTTTGTTTGGGTTGGGTTCATGTGTGCACGCTCATACAAGGTTAGGCGCCAATTTGTTTGTTGTTTATTTTTCACATGTATCTGGGAAAAGATGCACTTTGTGGGAGAAGAGGAAAAGCGTGGGCCGAGGGTTCTGTTACTATATTGTCGGAACACAGCAGAATAGGTCCCCATCCTCATGATCATCTCTGACCAGATGCTTGACATTTGACCACTAGAGAATTATGATTGCCCTTTCATTAGCGTCACCAAATGTTTAATAAACACTATGTACAAGTCAGGAGCACTGGCAACACAGTGGGTTTAGCAGTGGACTATGAACCCAAAGGTTAGCGGTCCAAACCCATCGGCCACCCTGCAGAAGAAACATGAGGTAGTCTGCTTTTTTAAACAATTAAAGCCTCAGAGACCCTATGGTTCAGTTCTACTCTGTCTTACACTAACTGAAAAGTCTGTGGTTTGAACCACTCGGTGGATCCAAAGGAATACAGCCTAGGAAACCTGATAAGGCAGTTCTGCACTGTCGCATGGGGTCACTATAAGTTGAAATGGGAAGGCAAAGATGGGCCGAAGCAATGAACTAATTAAGCAAGTCATCAAAACTTACATGTGACGTTGGGGATTTTTTTGTGTTTTTTTTTTTTTCCAGAATTTTCTCTTCCATTGGTAACTAGGCTTAACCGACGCTTAGGGATTCTGACAAAAGAGCAGGGACAAAGAGAAATAGAATACGGAAGTTGGGGTTAAGTAACTCATAGTTCCTTTATTTAAGTTTAATCTTTCCCTCCCTCACCCCTATACCAATTGTAATGTTCCTCAAGTCAGTATTTATCATGCAATCTGAAAAATAGATTTAATAAGGCAGGGCATTTTTAAAAGTTATTAAATTGAACGTGCTACCAAATATTGCTTCTTATACTCCATGACATGATGAACTAAAGAGATCAGTAAACGTTTTCATTGAAATTTTACTTGAAATCATTTCATATTTACAAGGTCATAAGAAACAATACAAAGAAATCCGATTTTCTCCAATGCAACATTTTGCCCGACTCTTGTATAAGATCTCAATCAGGTTTCACTCCCACACGGAGCGAAACACTAAGGGCGTGCAACAAAGCAGCAAGGGGAACAGAGCAACGGAGTTCCCAGGAAATACCAAAAAGAGACATGGGGCCAGGGTGTGGCACCCCATCAGAC
>NW_022103951.1:11131189-11156085 GCF_000313985.2 Echinops telfairi
AAGATGCACACAAGCCTGTGTGATCACGAGTTATTGATAGGATCAGGTATCAGGCACCAAAGAACAAAAAGTCATATCATTGCGAATGAAGGGGAGTGCAGAGTGGAGACCCAAAGCCCATCTGTAGGCAACTGGACATCCCCTTACAAAAGGTTCGTGGGAAGTTGATGAGCCAGTCAGGGTACAGTATAGCACCAATGAAACATACAACTTTCCTCTAGTTTTTTGATGCTTCCTCCGCCCCACCCCAACTATCATGATCCCAATTCTACCTTATCCCAATTCAAACCTGCCTAGACCAGAGGATGTACACTGGTACAGATCAGAGCTGGAATCACAGGGAATCCAGGACTGATAAACCCCTCAGGACCAATAATGAAAGTAGAGATATCAGGAGGGGAAGTGGAAGGTGGGGGGAGAAAGGGGAAGCCAGTCATAATGATCTACTTATAACGTGTCCCCCCCCCGCCCCCTGAGGAACATAAAACAGAAAAGTGGGTGAAGGGAGACATCAGTAAGTGTAAGACATGAAAAAAATTATAAATTATCAAGGGTTCATGAGGGAGGGAGAGAGGGTGGGAGAGGGAGGGAACAAATGAGGAGCTGATGCTAAGGGCTCAAGTAGAAAGCAAATGTTTTGAGAATGATGATGGCAACAAATGTACAAATGTGCTGGACACACAATGGATGTGTGTATGGATTGTGATAAGAGTTGTACGAGCCCCCAATAAAATTATTTTTAAAATAAAATAAAAATATCTCAATCAGGATATTGACATGGATTCAGATCCACACATCTGAATCAGATTCCCCCAATTTGACTTCCTACGTGGTACAATCAGGATTCTTACTCCATATCCAAAGCCCACAAGTTCTGTTTGTTAGTCAATTGGATGGTTCTTCCTTTGTAATCTCATGCACATCGAGGTTGGGGCTGGCCAAAATGAACCAAGTGAGAACAATTAGATTTTGTATGCATCCCCTTGTTTCTCCCACTATTTTCCCATCATACATTAGGACAGGCAGGAGGAACCCAACAGAAAATGCCTGGTAGCTCACGTAGTTGACAGATTTTCATTTTGGAAGTGCCCATGCTTAGAGGATCAACAACAAACTAGCTTTAAAACGCAAAGGTGAGCTTCATTGTCTCCTGTCTGAATAAACAGTCACTTTCCCCTTGTGCTCTTCTCCCACCTTATCTTCCTGCTGACAGGCGTGTCAAGGGAGCAGTAGTTAAAATGACACGTTGCCATTCTGAAAACAAAGGACTGCCAGTGCCATGTCAGCTCATATAGTCCCAGAAAAGCTTCAGACTAGTCCATCTGCCCGTGTTCTTGTGTCATAACTCAAGCGCACTCTCCTGGAAGGATGAGTATGTCAATCAGCAGGGACCCAGCACTCTGTGGATCTACCTTTCTGGAAAAAATGCACATGGACATTTCCCACTTTTAGATTGTCATACTGGGGGAACATACGGAAGCTCTCTCTCATAATAAGAGCACTCCTAACCGCCCACCTTCTACAATTGCTAATCTCACTCCCATTTCAGAAATTCTATGTGCGACCACAGCAAGGAAGAACCGGTATACTTCAAGAGGAAGGGGGATTCAAACCACAAGGAGATACCCCCATACAGCCACTAGAGTGGCTAGAACGATAAACACAGGCAATATCAGGTGCTGGCAGGGCTGCAGTTCGACAAGAGTGCTTATATTGTGCTGGTAGGCATACAAAATGGTCCAACCACTTTGGAAAATTTCTTGACAGTATCTATTAAAGTTACACTTACACATACGCTATAACTCAGCAGTCCTCTAGTAGGCATAAACCCGAGAAATTATCTGTCCATGTCCACCAAAAGACATGAACAGAAATGTTCTTCACAGCTTTCATGATAATATCCCAAACCTGCAAACATCCAAATGCCCATCAATGAGAGTGGACATCAAGGGCTGTGTCTTCGCACAAGGGAATAGCACACAGAAATTTAAAAGAATCTGATTATTGTTATGGATGAACCTTTTAAAACATTTTCTTGTGAATTGGGTGCTAGTTTATAGAGATGCTCATGCAAGAGTTTTACATCTAATACGTCATATACATTTTGCTTCAACTCTTCCACTGTAATCCCCACAATGTACTGATCACTCATCCCACTTCCTGCCGGAGTCTCCTGTTTTCATTCCTCCTTCTTTCCCAACCCTCTAAACTTTGTCATTGATGGCTGCTTACCCTAACTTCAGTTCAACATGTGATGATGGGTGACAAAAGACAAGAGTTCCATCGGTCTCTATCTGACCAATAAGCCTACTTATTTTATGATTTTGAGTCTTGTCCTACATTTTTTTTCACACTCTATCCAAAAACTTCTGATAGTTTTTTTCAGGACAGTTGGGTGTGATAGGCAGGCACCAATGGATTCTTATGCTCTTGGGGCTGTGGAGATTGATTTTTGTGTGGTCTGTTAGTCCATCCAACTACCTGTTTCTAAAATGAAGGCATCTTATAAATTCATTGAGGAATTTTACAAAGCTTGCCTCAAAGAGTACATATTATGGCATGCCATTTATATGACACTGGAGAACGTGCAAAATTAATCTATAGCCCTGGGGGGTCAGAATAGTAGTGCATCCAGGAGGAAAGAAGAAATGGTTACTGATCGAAAGGGAACATGAGGAACCATATACCATGCTGGAAATGGTTTGATATCTGGTTGAGTGGGTGTTACTTGAGTATAAACCAAAACCATTGCCATCAAGCCAATCCAAGTTATAGCGATCCTCATTGCCCAAGAAGAACACTTAGGATTTGTGTATTCTATAATTTTACTCTGGTAGTGGGTTGAATATTGTCCATCCGGAACCCCAAACGTGACTTAATTTGGACATAGGGTTTCTAGATGAACCAACTTTGGTAGCCAGGCTCTAATTCAGTGAATGATGTCTTTATAAACGAAAGAAAGACCCCAGAGAAGAACCCCATAGCTCAAGCAGAAATCAAATGGTTTGAGAATGATGATGGCAACAAATGTACTAATGTGCTTGATTGGATGGATGGATGGATGGATGGATGGATGGATGGATGGTGATAAGAGTTGTAGGAGTCCCCAATAAAATGATTTTTTTTTAAAAAGAAAGAAAAAGAAAAGAAGCCCATAGGCTGACAAAGATAGACATCAGCATGCTGCAACTAAACAGCAAGCAGCGACAATGGAGGCCACCCGGAGCCAGGAAAAGAAACGTTCTTTAGCCAAAGCTTTTAGATTTAGATGAGAAGGAACATGGCCCTGTGAACACCTCGATTTTCGATTCCTGGTCTCTACAACTGGAAAGGAATAAATGTATACTGTCTTCAGCCACCAACTTTGTGTCGGTTTGTAATGGCAGCCCTAGAAAACCACTCTCTCTCCCTCTCAGTGGTATCAAGGCAAGACTGGCTTATAGCAACCCTCTAGGAGTTGACCTGGCCCGGTGGATTTCCAAGGCTGTAATCCTTATGGGAGTAGAAAACCTCAGCTCTCTCTCCCGGAGCAGCTAGTGGTTTCAACCCACTCTGCCACCAGGGTTCCTGACAGGAATCAAATACAACCACTTAAATAGGATATCAGACGTTAAAAACATAATAAAAGAGAGAATTCCTCCCTCAGTCATTTCAGAGGACTCTGGACCAGGACAATTTTTTTTCCCTTGTTCTCCTCACCTTTGGCTGTCACGATGTGTGACAAAGCAGGTGGACTGCTCCACCCAGAGAGTTATATGTGAGACTCTAATTGGTATAATAGTAGACATAATTAGTGGAAACCAGATGAGAGATTGGCATTGCAGTTTGAAGCAGGATAAGCACTTCATGCTCAAATACTTCCAGAGGCTTCCCCTGTCTCCTATTAACAAAAGGGTGACTCATGCCAAGGCAGATGAAGGCATGATCTGAACATTGATGATTTCTGCTCCCTTGCAAAGTTGAGTGCAGGAGTCTCTCTCTCTCTCTCTGTCAAACAGAGAGAGAGAGAGAGAGAGAGAAATATCAATATACCTCTGACAAGCATAGTTCACTGGAATACTTAAAATGAGAGAAAAAAGCTTTAAGAAAAATTAGCAGGGTATATGAAAATCTCATAATTTTGATTTATTGTTTTTATATATTTATTCTTAAATCTACAAGTGATAAAACTCACCCCTTATGTTTTATACTTCTGTAAGCATTATTATCTACATACCTTTGTATAGCCACAGCTACAATTAAGATAACTCAACCTGTCTATCATTCTAAAACATCCTCTCATGCTGCCCTTGGTCCCACCTTTAGCCACTTATCCGGTCTCTATCCCTAAAGTTTTACCTCGTCCCAAATGCCATATAAATGGAAGCAGACCGCAGAAAGCCTTTAAGATCTGGCTTTTTAGACTGAGCTTCTTGCTGTTTTTGTTGTTAGATGCCCTGGGGTTGACGACAACACATAGCAAAATGCTGCCTGTGCCACGTTTGAAATCATTGTTGCAGCCACGGTGTCAATGCGTCGCTTCTTAGCTGACCCTCGACTTCACCAAACAACATCCTTCTCCAGTGATGGCTCCCTCCCGAGAACCTGTCCACAGCATGTGGAATGAAGTCTTACCATCTTCTCTTTTAAGAATTCTGGTTGTACCACTTCCAGGTCAGATTGATTTGTTCTTCTGGACGTTCAGAGCATATTCAATATCCTTCCCAAACACCATAATGCAAATGCATCGATTCTTCTTTTGTCTTCCTTATCCATGGTTTATCTTTCACATGCAGATGAAGTAATCAAAAAAAATCATGGCCTGGAATCCCATGGCACATTCGTCCCTAAAGTGACATCTTTGCTGTTAGGCATTTGGAATAGACCTCTTGCAGCAAATTTGCCCAATGCAATACATCATTTGATTTCTTAACTGCTGCTCGCATGGTCGTGGATTGTGGATGTGGAGCCAAGTCAAATGAAATCCTTGACATCTTCCATATCTTCTTCATGTATCATGATATAGCTTATTGGTCCATCTGTGAGGCTTTTTCTTTTATGTTGAGAAGAGTCTTTAATCTTGATCAGTAAGTATTTCAAGTCCCCTGGCCGCAAACAAGGTTGCCACCTGGAAATCGCAGGTTGTGCTTTCTCACATCCCCGAGCTTCTCAGATGATTTGCTCGGCATACAGATTAGGGTCAAAGAATACAACCCCAGCATATACCTCTCCTGATTTTAAACGACAGAGTATCTCCTTGTTCTGTTGACTGACTGCCTCTTGGTCTACACACAGGTTCTACATGCGCTCAATTAAGTGTTCTGAAGAGTCCCATTCTTCCCAGTGTTGCCCGGACGTTACGATCCACACAGTCAAATGCGTTTGCATAGACAAGAAAACACAGGCAATCATTTTTCTGGTCTTGTCTGCTTTCATCCAGGATCCATCTGACATCAGCAACGATATCTCTAATTCCATATCCTTTTTAAAAGTCCAGCTTGAATGTCTGGCAGTTCCCTGCCAACATACTGCTGCAACCATTTTTGCGTTATCTTCAGCCAAAATTTCCTAGCAGGTGATTTCAAGGACATCATTTGATAATGGCCACATACACGGTAGCTATCTTCCAAATGTCTTGGCATAGACAAATGAGCACATCTAGTGTTGCATTCATTTACTGAAACATCTCACTTGGTATTTCATCAATCCCTGGAGCTCTGTTTCACCTTACTGCCTTCAGTGCAATTTGAACTTCTTCCCTCAGGACTATCAGTTCTTGAGCAGATGTTTTTTTCCAACAGGGATTTTATATAATCCTTCCATCTTCTTTTGATACTTCATGTCTCTTTCAATATGATGCCCATAGAATCCTTCAAGGTTATAACTTGAGGCTTGAAATTTTCTTCAGTTCTTTTACACAATGAATGTGTTCTTCCCTTTGGGTATTCTAATTCTAGGTCTTTACACATTTCATTGTAGAATCTTACCTTGTCTTGTGAGGCATCCTTTGAAATCTTCTATCCAGCTCTTTTACGTCAGCATCAACATTTCTTTCACTCTTTTTAATGACCCTACACACAAAAGCAAGTTTCAGTCTCTTCTGACATCCACTTTGACCATTTTTTCCCCTGTATTGCCTTTTAAATAACCTTTTACTTTCCTCATGCATGATCTTCTTGATGTCATCCCACAACTCGTCTGGTCATTGGTTAGTAGTGTGGAATGTGTCAAAGCTGTCCTTGAGATGCTGTCTAAATCCCAGTGGGATATGCTCAAGGTTGTACTGTAGCTCTTATAGACTTTTTAAAACTTTCCTCGGGTTCAACTTGAACTTACATAGGATCCATTGATGGCTTATAATGCAGTTGACCCCTGATCTTGTTCTGACTAATAATAATTGAACTTCTCCATCTTCTTTTTCTACAGATATAGTCGATTTTATTCCTGTGCATTCCATCCAAACAGATTCATTGTATTGTTTTTTTTTGTATAGCTACTTTTTGTGTTACTGAAAAACATGTATTTGCAATGAATAAGTAATTAATACAAAATTCTGTCATGTGCCCTCCAAGGTTTCCTGTATCACCACAGCCATATTTTCCCACTACTCATCCTTCTTTGTGTTCAACTTTCATAGTCTACATACCAGTTATGATCAATACATCTTGTTTGCATGTTTGATCAATTTCTGCCTGAAGAAGCTGGTTAAAAATTTTCTTTCATATTTGCCATGGGTGATTGTTGTATAAATTTAAATAACTATTAACTGGTCTTCCTTAAAGGAATATAGATATCATCATTGACAGCCTTGTATTTCAGGATATCTCTTGAAATGCTCTTTTGGACAATGTATGTGACACAATTTATCATTCCCTGGAATAGTAGAACATAAGATTTTCCCATTCAAAATGACCAGTACCAGTCCCTTGTAGTTCACTAATGTCTAAGGTCTATCTTTAAGCATCCCATTTCATTTATGACAACTTCCAATTTCCCTAGATTCACACTTCATACATTCCACATTCTGATTATTATTGGACATTGCTTGCCATTTCTTCTCATTTTGAAGTCTACCACATCAATAAATAATGACCCTGACAATTTTACTCCCTCCACGTCATTAAGGTGGACTCTACTTTGGGGGAGTCAGCTCCTCCTCAGTCATAGCTTGAACGCCTCCCAGACCAAGGGCCTCATCTCCTATCAGACTGTTCTTCTGTTGGTCTTAAGGTTTTCACTGGCCGATTTTAGTAAATCATAAGCCTTCTTCCTAGCATTGCTTCAGCTGGCTCCACAGAACCCTGCCCAGCACAGGGAACCCTGTTGGCGTTTGAAATGCTTGCTGCATAGCTTCCAGCCTTGGCACAGTCAACGAAACACAAGTCAACATATTTCTGGTGCTCTCAGCTTTCCACCAATTACCCATCGGACATCAGCAGTGATATCCCTCATTCCAAGGCCTCTTCTGAATCTGGCTTGAACTTCTGACCGCTCCCCACGAGTGTACTGCTACAACCATTATTGAATTGTCTTCAGCAAAATTTCACTTGCATGTGAGATTAATAATATTGCTTGATAATGTCAACATTCTATTGGGTAATCTTTCTTTGGAATGGGCACAAATAAAGAAGCATAGACCAGTGAGTGCTTCCAGTGCTTCATCTTTTTTTGGTACCATTTCAGCGACTATTCCATCATTTGGCCTTGTTGTATGCTCATGCATTCAGCGCAGCATGAACTTCTCCCTTTAAGGATCACCGCTTCTTGATCATATGCTACCTCTTGAGATCGTTGAATGTTGATAGTTCTTTTGAGTACGATCACTCTGTGTCATTTCCATCTCCTTTTGATGTTTCCTGTTTGGCTCAATATTTTTCCCATCGAATCTTTCCTGTTGAACCTCTCAGATAGATTTTTTTCTCAGTTCTTGCAGCTTGATATCTGAGGAGTGTGTTCTTGCTTTTGGGCTTTCTAACTCGAGGTCTTTGCGCATTCCAATATAATGCTCTGCTCTGTCTTTTCAAGCTTCCCGTTGTCCTTTCCTGCTCAGCTCTCTGACTTCATTTCTTCCATGTGCCTTAGCTACTATGCCATCTAGAGCAAATTTCAGAGGCTCTGCTGACATCTACTTCGATCTTTTCTTTCTTTCCTGTGTTTTTACTAACCTTTTGCTTTCTTCATGTATGATATTCTTGATGTCATCCCTTATCGTGTCAGGGCTTCTGTCATTAGTGTTCAGTGTGTCACATCTAATCTGGAAATGTTCTCAAAATTCGGGTGGCATATTTTCAAGGCAGTCTTTTTGTTCTAGTGGACTTATTTTCATGTTCTTCAACTTCAACCTGGACTTACATATGAGCGATTGATGGCCTGACCCACAGTTGGTCCTTGGCCTTGATTTGGCTGCTAATATTGAGCTTCTCCATCATCTCTTCCCACAGTTATCGTCAATTTGATTCTTATGTATTCCATCTGGCAAAGTCCATGTGTATAGTCGTTATTTATGGTGTTTTTAAAAGGGGGAGGGGCCATTTTCCAATTAAGAAGTCATTGACCTTGAAAAATTGTATCGTGTGATCTCTGGGTTCATTTCTATACCAAGGGCTATTTTACAATTACTGTTCCTTCCTCTTTTTTCCAACTTTTGAATTCCAATTGCCAACAGTTGTCGATGAATCTTAATTTTATGTTTAATCAATTTTAGACTGAAGAAGTTGGTAGAATTCTTCAATTTCTTCATCACTAGTGTTAGTGCTTGCTGTGTAAATGTGAGTAATAGTTATATTAACTAGATTTCCTTGTATGCATATAGATATTACCAGTGGTGGGATTCAAATAGTTTAACAACCGCTTGACTGTCCTAATGACCATTTTAAGTATAATATAGATATACTAGAAGGTAGTTTATTATTTCATACAGTTAATACTTAAACAAGGACAATAAAAGAGGCATACAAAACTAGATTGTTATAAGAGCTTTAAAATATTGATGAAAAATGTTAAATAATACCTGATTAAAAAAAACAATAAAACTGTTAAAATATTTCTATACTGCTTCTTGATGCGTGCTCTCATTTGCAATATTCTTTACTTTTATTTGAGCATCATCATCTGTTTGATTTATCATAATCTTCTTTTCACTGTAGGAGTAGGAACCCCTTCCTGTAGATAGGCCAATTAGACAATAGTCATTGTGTTTGATAGATCCAAAACAGGCAACTTCTCTTCTCTGAACGTATTATGTTCATCTTTGAAAAACCCCTTTCTGCTTTTACTTAGCTTATAGAGCAAACGTTCTGACCACATATTTAGCTCTTTGAACACTTTCAAGAATTGCCTAAGTCACTCAATAGCTCGTGGTCATTTAGGACATAACACAAAACTGAAACGAATGTCAGCGTGTCACCCTCTAGTTGTTTGGCACTTGTCTCTATGTTGTATGTGTGTTTACTGCAGTAACAAATGCAATGCACTAAAAGCATAGTATTTAATCACAAGTTTTATAAAATGAATAAATAAATATTACAAGCATAGTTCTGTCTAATTTTTCATCCTTATAGATGCAATGAACATTACTACGGCTGCTTAGAATGTGCTGTTGCATAGATGCAGGTTAAAATCCAGTAAGGAATGCAAATTTGTGATTTCCACATAGAGCAGTTGCCCAGCTGCCAACCTTAGAGAGAACCCTAATCACAAGTGCCATGTTAACAACCCAAACTCAACCCCAAAATTAGGTATCAGTTCAGCCGAATTGGTGTGAACAAGCTGATTCCCACCACTGGGTAATATGCTATCCCAGAAAGCATTGCACTTCAAAAAATACGTGGAAACGTTCTTTTTGACGCTGAAAGTGATGTCATTCCTCTTGACTGTGCCATTTCTGGCTTAGTAAGCCATTTGACTGCCGGTGGCAAAATGGCCAACCCTAGTCCACTTCAGTTCACTAATGGTTAGGAGTGGAAGCAGTGGAATGGTTCTGAGTCCCATTCCATTTTTGGTGACTCCCAGTTTTTCTAGATTCATACGTCGGACATTCCACTGACTGATCATGAATGCGTATTTGCAGCTGTCTCTTCTCTTTTTGAGTCAAGCCCCATCAACAAATGAAGGTTCTGAACGCGTCACTCTATTGGCATCATTCTGGCTGCTCCGCTTTGAGGAAGCAGCTCTTTCCCGCTTGGATTTTCAGGGGCTTCTGACCGGAGGGGCTTCACTTCTGGCACTATATCTGATAATGTTCTGTTGCTATTCATACGGTCTTTAGTGGTGAATTCCTCAGAAGGGGACAGTTCTTGCTAGTGTATTGTTAGTCCGGAAGCTCTACTGAAATCTATTCCCCTTGGATGCTATTGCTGCTATTTGAAGTACCACTGACAGAGCTTCCAGCATCACGGACCACAGGCAAGCCAGCAGAGTACAAAAAACTCAGACAAGTGGTGCACTCCCTAAAGCAATGTAATTTAAACATTTGCTGAGAAATGGAGAGCCAGAAAATATTGGGTGAGGAGCATGAATGACTACCAAAGCACATATATAAGTATGTGTGTGTGTGTGTATGTGTGTGTGTATGCACAGGAAGAGAAAACACATTTTAAGTCATTCTAATGCAAGCTAGAAAAGTGAGAAAGTGCAATTGGGTTAAGGTAAGGTTTCCCAGAGAAGACCCAGTTAGCAGGAAACTGAAATTATGCATTGAAAGATACTGGAGTTTAGAAGCTCAATATTTATGCATCACAATCTAGTATAAAAATTATATGAAAAAAATAAATAACCAAATAATTTTTTAAATTATGTGCAGGAATTCTGGAGCCACTTGGTCTGGATTCAAATCTCAGACCTGAACCTTACTCGCTGTGCGAACTTGGTGAAAGTACTTATATTTTCTGTCCTCGAAGATCCTCTTCTATAAAATGAGATTACATAAAGCATGACTATAGAATCATAGAGACTTTGATTAAAGAAAACTAGTACAATGTAGAACTAGTGTTTCTCAACCCGTCTTCCATGTCTAGAGCTACATACTTGTGTTAGGGTTCTCTAGAGAGACAAAACCAGATTGCTAATAATTATATATATATATATTTTTATTTATTTATTTATACAGATGGATAGATATATAACACAAGAATTAAACAGTTAAATTATAAAGCAGTACAAATGGCTCAGTGCAACTCACTCCTGTGAGACAGTTGTGAGACACTGGCAGTCCTTCAAGTCTTGAGGGCCGCTGGGTAGTCCTCTGTAGAGCAATTCAGGCTATCCGGAAACAGGCAGCAAACAGCAAGGCAGGTCACCAACAGTCTGTCAGATGACACGGTCAGACAGTCCCCAGCTCAAGAGATGTAAATTCCAATGGTGTGGCGAAGCAGGTCTTAAAGGAACCTCAAATTACAGCAACACAGTCCACGGGTTAGGCGTCCCACAGGTAGTGTAGTTTGCAAGTTGAGGCACAGAACAAGCAAGGCAGCCACACACTGGTCCGATGACCAAAGAGCAGGAGACAAGAAAGGCCAAGCCATTTATCTCTCCGCCCTTCAATTAATCCCACATGTGTTTATCGGCCACATTGGCACAATAAACTAACTACCTCAATACTTATAGAGGTGGTATTCTCCAACCTTTTTTTTTTAAAAAAATCATTCTATTGGAGGCTCATACAGCTCTCTACAATTCCCACATCCATCCATTGTGTCAAGCACATCTGCATATATGTTGCCATCATCGAGGTGGTATTTTCATCTTTCTAACCCTGCCCCCAAAGGATTCTGTGCTCTTCCATTTACACCACGTTATAATGGCAGTTTGGACACCCTTTTAAATGTCCTTTGAGTTTGAAACAAAAAGAAGTCCGAATGGGGCGAGACTGGGGCTATAGGGTAGGTGGGGTAAATTTTCTCAATGAAATTCTTGAGGGACAACTCTTGCTAAATTGGAAGAGTGTCATTGTCATTCTGGGAAAAGATTCCCCGGTACACCTTTCTTAGCCTTTTTCTCCCAGATGCCGTTTTCCATTTTCTGAAAACTTCTTCATAGTCAGCCTTTAGATTCATCCTGTGTCCTTTGGGAAAAATCTATCACTGACCCAGCAGTACCCCAGAGGCCACTGTTTGCATTGGACATTTTTTCTTAAGGCACCCTAAGGAGACGAAGGCAAGAAAACTTGTCTGCAGCCAGCCACTGATTGCAGCAGCATGTTTAAACATGTTTCATTTGGAATGAACTCATGCATGTATAAACGGAAACCCTCTGAGCAAAATCTACATGTGTTAACAAGTTCATATTTGCAAAATTCTAGAACAGTGCCTAGCACATAAATGCTATAAATGATAAACATCCACATGCACCCCCACACACACCCCTGGTTCCAGATATACAAAAGGTGTATTGCCAGTGGGATGCCTGCTCATCTCATTTGATATTTTATATATTTGTTAGGACATGTAAAGGCCAACTCCCGAGCACACTGACATTAGCTTCCCTATTCAATGAAGTTACGTACAATAGTCGATTGACAGAGAAGTAAAGTGACGGATGGCACAGATAGGACCTGACTACCGCACACCTTGTGGAGAGGCTCCTCAAAGGCTAGGAACCCTGCTCTCCTGAGGTTCCCAAGAATGATGACTTGGGCCAGGGTCTTGTAGTCCCGACTTCATGACTCAATGGCTGTGTGAAGGCAATTTGCCACCCCTCTCGCTGCGCTTCAGTCCTACCTTGTGCAGAAGGAGAGGGCCAGTTGTAGTCCTTTCGGCAAGCTCTCCAGCTGGAACCGTCTCAGAGGGAAGCTGGACGTTATGGCCAAGAAGAGTGTGAAGGGCTGGACTTCGGTGGCCTCCTTCTTCTGCGGTCTTTTGAATTTGCCTGCAATAAAGCCAAGAGGAAGCTGCTGGGATTCAGGACACATTCCCCCGTGGCAGCTGTTCAGGATCTCCTTTCTGTTCAGAAAGACCCCACCAGCAGCCTGGATTCTAAAGTCGCCGTTCCTTGGCTGCATGCCTTGGGCCTGCAGCCTGTCTAGGACGGAAGGCACTGTCACCGAGCCATCGTCTAATAAGGAAAGAGCAAATGAGAAGACTTGTAAGAAGTCCAGTGGGAAGGAGATTGAGGGTAGGAGGGAAAAGGAAATCATGCAATTCCCTCTGAAACAAAGTCAGTGGGAAGGTCTTTTGGAAAAAGCCCTGTTCCCCACTTGACTGTCTCTTGGAGGTGCTTGGGGACGGCGAGACAACGACAGCTCTCCTACCACTCAGTGAGGTCAGCACTCAGAGCAAGTAGCAGCCGAGGAGTCACCATCCGAACCGGAAACTGGGCAGAAACCCAGACGCACCCTGAACGGCAGTGTGGCCTTAGGCCAGAACTTAATTTTGCGCTACCTCAGTTTCCTCCTCTGTGAAATGGACATAAAAATGATAACAGCTTCATAAGATTCTGGTGGGCATTAAATCAAAGAACACATGTCCAGGCTGGCAGATGGTAAGAACTCCATAAAATATGATTGCTTCTGTTCACTATGGTGGCCTAGAATGTATGTAGACCCAATTGGATTGAATCCCAGGTTGGCCACTAAATAATCCTCAGTTTCCATGGATAGAATAGTGATATTAATAGTGCTGACCCCAAGAGAGGATTGTCATAAGGATTCCGTGACATAATGAACATTTAAATAATAATAAAAGCACTTAAAAGTGTGCCTGCATTTTTTTTTTAATTTCTCAATAAATGATAGACACCGAACCATGCCCTCCAAATCCTCCTGCAAGGAAAGAGGTGGTGCTCCATGGAGGCAAATGCTGTCAGTGGACAGTGTTGATTGTCACCACTCTCTAGTATGTTCTCTGAAGGCAGGACCATTCCGTTCTGTGTCTCCAGACATTCAGCACAGTGCTATCAATATAGTAGTTCATTTCCAAATACATGTTGACAAACGGACAGACGTAATACCTTATTCTGGAATATGGAAGGAATTTCTATGGAGTCCACCTCAAAACATTTCAGGTAAGAGGAGAGGGCAAAAAAGAACACCAAATAATTTAATTCTCAGTGGACACAGGGATGAGGTTACCCTGGCTAACATCTCTTGCCAATTTAAGAGGTTTTGGGGGTTTTGTTTTGTTAAGCTGGGATACATAGCCTGGGCTTTAGGGAATCCAATTTTGTTCTCGTCAACATGCCTCCACTTTCTCCACTGGCCCGACAGGGAGGGAGGACACCAGCTTTGTGCTGACCCCATTGCCAGCCCTGACTGCTTGTGAAAACACCGTCTTGGCTGATGTGCCCTCTCGAGAAGATTTTTATCTACAGAACTTGACAGATTGTCGGTCTCACTCTTTAATTTGAACTTTCTCAGATTACCCCCTCTCCTGCCATCATTCCAGCTTGGGTACTTTTTCTCTAAAGTGACCGTTTCTCAGTTGGTGGTTGCATTCCAGAGTGGGTTAATGTGAAAGGCCGAATTGCCACATCTTGAACAACTTAAGCCACAGGGAGCGCTGAATACGCAATTGACCAGAATTTAGTCCAGCCCTGGGCTTTTGAGCAGTAGTTTCCAAACTCTAGTCCACGAAGTAGCACCCCAGGCCTGCTCCGGAGGTGTTCCGACCAGTCATGTGATCAAATCCAATAACGGCCATCTTATTTGCAGCTCTTCTCAGGAAAAGGTGAAAGTCTATTGATGCGTTTGACCAATAGAATGCAACTTAAATAGCATTGTGCCACTTCCAGCCTCGGCCTCAACAAGCCTTAGAACTTCCACTCTCAGACTTTTGGAATCCTATAACTGTCCTGAGAACCATACTGCACTAACCTTTTCGAAGACCAAGAGAATCTGATTTTCAGCTTTTAAATGACCCTCTAGGAGCACTGGTGGCTCAACAGAGATGTGCTAAGTTGCTAAAAAAAATCGTAACACATAAGAAACAGAAGAAAAAAATAAATAAAATGAAAATACATTCCAATTAATGGATAATAAATACTCTATTACAAGGAGAGATTTTCATGGAGTATTATACTCAATTTATTCAAATCTTGCATAAATTCAATAAACATTTCACATTTGGAAACTATTTTAAATCAAGAAATTAAACCAAATGATGTCATATGTAAAAAAAAGAAAAGAAAGTTAGCGGTCTGAGCACACCCAGTGGCGCCATGATAAGACCCCGGGGACCTGCTCCCATAAAGCTTACAGCGGAGGTAACCTATGCAAGAGGTTTTTTCGCACAAAGTCCAGTGACCATCAACTCAATGGCCCTCAACAACAGCAAAACAAAGGTCACTCGGGCTACACCATGAACAGTGCGGTGTAGGGTGTTGGAGTGGAAACTGGAAACTGTTAGCAGGCTGTTGCCAATCCAGGAGGGAGAAGATGCTGGCTGAGAATAGGGAGGTGGCAATGGGAGTGGTGAGACGGCATCCAATGTTGGAATTACTTGGAAGGGGCGGTTTCCTTTCAGCACATATGCTGCCTTGAAACAAATTGTTGTTATTGGATCCATGTGTCTAATAAACCTTAGGTGGTTGGTATTGCTTTACTCTTCAAGGGCTTATGCTAAGATTTTTATTGAGGAGTTTTTATTAAGTTTATAATTTCTTCATACTTAACATAGTTTTTTATTGTTCATTATTAACAAGTGGATGAAGAACATTTTCCTCATATTTCAAAAACGTGGAACAGCATCTGGTTTTATATAGTATATAATGTTTGATGCAGGATTCCTATTTTCACAATTCTGTGAATAAAATTAATGTTTTTTATATTGAAATATTACTTTGAGTGTTTTTAACCAGAATCCCCATTGTAGCCTCTTAAGGCTTCAATATTTATGTAAAATTCACTTACCTAGAACATAATTTTTTCCGAGAAGTTATTAACTGTGAAATATTTATTCTTTTGGTTAGCAGGTACTGAGAAACAGTATAGTTTGGTCATTAAGAACATGTGACTCTGGAGTCAATATGACCAGTTCAAATTGCCACTCTGTCATGTAGTAGTTGATCTTTGGCATGTGTCTTGCATTATTTTATTTTTAGCTCTTATTATTATTTTAATATATAAAGAGTTTCTACCAATCAGTAGGACAAACAGTAATACTGCAGTGAATCTACAAGCTGTAAATAAACAGATAATAACAAAAGGAAAAATCCAAGAGACTACTGACAATATCTCAAATATCCCATTTCATTAAAAATAAAAATTAAAAGGCTATAAAGCAGAATAACAATGAGGTACCAATTTTCATTTTTCACCTGCGCAATTGTCTTGGATTGATTGTGTGTGAACTTGGCTAGACCGTGATTCCCAATGTTGTGTGGTTGTCCTCCACTTGTGATCTGATGGGATTATCCTCCATTGTGTGATGTGTTAATGAGGCAGGATTAGGATGGAATGCAACACATTTACTCAGATCCTGATCTAAGAGCTTCCCTAGGGTGTGACCTGCATCACCTTCCATCTTACAAAAATGGGGGGGGGCGGGGAGAGAGAGAAGTAAACAGAGAAAGCAGGACCTGACTACTACCATGAAAGAAGAGCTAGAAGCAGAAAATTGATGCCAAGACACATAGAGAACTCCAAGGCATATGGGGCCCACAAATATTGAAAGGAAGCAGACTCCCTCTAGTCTAGAGCCAATAGAAAGAGAGAATGCCTTCCCTAGAGCTGGTGCTCTGAATTCAAACTTCTAGCCTCCTAAACGATGAGATAATGCATTTCTGTCTGTTAGTCATCCACTTATGGTATTTCTGTTGTTGCAGTACTTGGTAACTACGACAGCAATATATTTTGAATACAGCATTTTAATGGGGGGTAATACTGTTGTTGTTGTTGTTGTTGTTGTTGTTAGCATTGTTGTGTCCATCAAGTTGGTTTTGACTCATAATAAACCAGTGTCCCAGAGAATGAGGCACTGCCCCGTCCTATGCCAGCCTCACAATTGCTACTGTGCTTGAGCTCCTTGTTGCGGGCACTGGGTGGGTTGATCCATCTCATTAAGGGCCTTCCTCTTTTTTTGCTGAGGCTCTGCTTTACCAAGCACGATGTCCTTTTCTGGGGACTAATCTCCCCTGACAACATGTCCAAAGGACATGAGATGAAGTCTTGCCATCCTCATTCCTAAAGAGCATAGGGACTTTCATTCCTGCGAGACAGACTTGTTTGTTCTTCTGGTAATCCGTGGTACTTTCAAGTTACTTCTCCAACACCATCACTCGAATGCATTCATTCTTCTCCAATCTTCCTTCTTCATGGTTTAGCTTTCACATGCATGTGAGACAATTGAAAATATGAAGGCTTGAGCTCACCTTAGTCCTCATAGGGACATCCCCGCCCTTCACCACTTTAAAGAGGTCTCATGCACTATATTTGTCTGATGCAACATATCTTAATACGAGTACCTCCCATATGGTAATGGAGTGTGATTAAATTATTTAATACATAATAGGTGCTGAACAAGAATAAAAGGCCCCACTTAATTACACCTGATTTTTCTGGTTCGTATGTCCCCTGTGAAGGCTTCAGAGTCTTCCCTTGTGGTTGACCCTCACAGCATGTGCTTCTAGAGTAACTTATCAACTGTAAACATCTGGCTTATCAAATACCTTGAAAGAGTGTTCAAAAGGGTATCAAATTTTTCCACCACCATTTTGAAGCTCCCTTGTCTACCACTGGTGCACAGTGGTTAACCAGGTTTTTTCCCTAAAATTGTTTCTCCTCTCTAATTCTAAGACAACATGTTATTAAGAGCACAAGAGATTAATAAACATTCTAAATGCCTCACTAACTGAAAGATTGGTGGTTCGAACCCACCAGCCACTCCAGGAGTAAAACCACCTGGCAATCTGCTCCTATAAAGGTGAACATTCAGGAAACCCAACAGGCCAGTTCTACTCTGTTTTCGGGTCACTATAAACCAGAGGGCACTCAATGGCACACAATAATAACCATGAAATTAATACTCCAATTTTTTAATTGTGTACTATACATTAGGCATCGTGCTAAGTGCTTGAAGTAAAGTATCTTATTTAATTCTCATATCCATTCAGGAAGTACTGGTATTTTATCATTATTTTTGGGTGAAAAAAATCACATAGACTTACAGAAGTGAAACCAAAACAAAACAAAAAACGCAGTGCCCCAGTTACCTATCCCTGAGCCGCAAACCACCCCCCCAAATTCAGTGACAAAAATAACAAAAAGTACTTATTTTTCCCTCAAGTTTTAAATTCAGGAACGCCACTGCAGGAATGGATCATCTGTATTTCATTGTTATCATTGGGCGCAGCTCAACTTGGGACTGGAATTAGTTGGTATCCAACCATGTCAAGAGGTAGCATGTGATCAAGTACCAATGGTACTGAAGGCGTTAGTGAAAAACAAGCCTCCAGGAATCGACAGACCATGATGAATGTTTCCAAAAAGAACCCCTAATGCAGCACTAGAGCACTAACTAGTCTATGCCAAGAAACTTGTGAGACAACTATCAAGCCAACAGACTGGGGGAAAACCTTATTTATACCCATTCCAAAGAAAGGTAACCCAAGAGATTGAAGAAATCATCAAATACTATCATGAATATCACATGCAGGCAAACGTTTGCTAAAGACAATTGAAAATCAGCCGTACATCAACAGGAAGCTGGCAGAAGTTCAAGCTGGATTCAGAAGAGGACGTGCCATAATATCACTGCTGGTGTCAGATGGATCTTGGCTGAAAGCAGACTGCCAGAAAGATGTTTATTGATTTTGTTGATTTTGTGTGGATCAGAACAAATTACAGATAACATTGAGAAGAATAGGAATTCTAGAACAATTCATTTTGGAGTCATAGAGAAAGAAACAGGAGCCCCGATGGAGTACGGGTTCCATGTTGGGCTGCTAACTTCAAGATCAGCAGTTCAAGCCGAGCAGCAGCTCCTCAGGGAAAAGAAGAGGCTGTCCTCGCCTGTACAGAGTTCCAGTATCCCAAACCCACGGGGGCAGTTCTACCCTGTCCTAGGGAGTCTCCTGTGAGTGAGAATTGACTTGACGGCCGTGACTTGTTTTCTTCTGTTGTTATTGCTAGGTGCCATTAGTCGGTTCTGACCCACAAGGACCCTCTGCACAACAGAATGAAACACTTCCTGGTCCTGCACCATCCTCCCAATTGTTCCTCTGCTACATCCCAGAGAGAGAGAGCAAAAAACATGACTGCAGAGCCCAAGGCTCTATAATATTCTCTCCAAATCAAAATTTCAAGAACAAGTGGAGAAGACTTAAAAAACCCTGCATTCGATACCTCCGTAAGAGAACAGAAACCTGTGCCAGATACATCCTGGCTAAGTCGGAAGGAGGAAGTTAGTGCAAGGAGCCCCCAAAAGATAGCAGATTCTTGGCCACTCACAGGTTGCCTATAGAATTAACCCACCCCATAGCACTCTGGGCTTTAGCAAAGAGAGTGGGGGGAAGGTGAGCTCACTCACCATTTGCTACCCCGACTGGCGCTGGCATGAACACCACAGAGGTCAGGGGCATTTCTCTCTCAACATACTAGTGGGGGGGTGCAGGGCCAACGTGATTGAACGCGGGTGGATAACATTCACTAGCCCCCTGCAATCCTAGGGTTGAGAGAAATGGGGTCCACAGACCAGATCCCCTTTAGAGAGGAACCATTCAAACCTGCTGGAGGTTTGCTCACAACCCCTCCTGACCCACAGAAGACAGTGGCACCTCTTGCCCAGTATACCTTGAGGGTAGAGGGGGTGGGGGGAAGCCCACCCAGGGGAAGGGCAAGATTAGGCAAACCTGATCAGAGAAAATTAGAACTTGAAGCTCATCTCTCCAGAGCCCCGGGGATTAAAGAGACATAGACCGTTTGTCAGCTCACGGGCAGAAGGGATTAATTTAAAGAGGCCCTGAGTCCTGCTCTGCTATTCAAAGGGAGTGAAGACAACTTGGGTGGGTAGGGCACGCATTTTGGATATTATCTTTTCTCCCCCTTCCTGATGGCTCTATGAATCATTGGCCTATTTCCTGCAAAATTTAAAAGCCGAATTTGAGACCAGGATCAGGACCAGGGGTAGTATTTAACATTTCCTGTCACCCACCCCTGCTCAGAATAGGATAGAGCCACATGATCTATCCATCCGTGACAAAGAACTACAACAAGTGCACAGAGAATACAAATTATTCCAGAGACAGCTATATAAACATCAAGTCTTGAAAACAACAGCCAATCTCTGTTGCAGATGAGAAAAAAAGACTTGAGGGCACAACGGAGGGGGCTACATTCAGAATCATATCCCAAAGAGAGCTTAGATCAGTGGCTCTCAACCTGTGGGTGGCGACCCCTTTGGGGGGGGGGGTCAAAGGACCCTTTCACAGGGGTCGCCCGATTCATAACAGTAGCAAAATGACAGTGATGAAGTAGCAACGAAAATCATTTGATGGTTGGGGGGGCGGGGGTCACCTCCACATGAGGAACTGCATTCAAGGGTTGCGACATTAGGAATAGTTGAAAATCACTGTCTTAGATGAAGGAAAAACTTTGGATCTTCCTATGAGAGAGTTTTCAGCTGTCTTAAATAAATGAAGAAAAATGTAACAGAAATACAGGGAAAAATAGTAGAGTTCAGGAAAACACTTAAAGAACCTTCTGACAACATTAACGTAAAGGAGGATTAATTCAACAACTCCAAATAGAAATCCAGAAGGCAAACACTAAGATATTAGAACTGGATAACACATTGAAAAATAAAACGGAACAATTGAAACAATGGAAATACAAATTGGTGATCCCAAAGACAAATATCGGGAGTCCAAAATACAAAAAGATCAATCTATTAAAAAAGATGAAGAAAACCTAAAAAGTTCTATGGGATATTACCATAAGAAATACTTTATTATTTGATAAACATCCCAGAACAGAAAACAGAAACATAATCTCAGAGAAAATAATCCAAGAAATATTAAAAGATCACTTGCCAAACTTTATGACAGAACAGAAAGTAACCATTCAAGAATCTCAAAGAACCCCAAACAGAATAGCCTCAAAAGAAAATAACTTGGGGGTGGGGGGTGGGAGGAGAATAATCACCTGTAAAGGTGAACCTATAAGAATGCTCTTTCACTTTTCTCAGACAAGTAAAAATTAAAGGAATATGTCAAAACCAGACCAGCCTTACAAAAATTACTAAAGGGACTTCTTTAGACAGAATCAACAAAAGACAGAAACCTGAAATCATCATATAAGACATCATAATCAAGAAATTATCCTGCTGGAAACAAAGGGAATCCAGGACAGATAAACCCCTGAGAGTTAGCCATATCAGGAAGAGAAGGGGAAAGTGGGGGGAGAAAAGTGGAACCGATGACAATGATCTACCTATAGCCCCCTCCCAGGGGAATGGACAACAGAAAAGTGGGTAAAGGAAGACATAGGTCAGTGTAAGACATGAAAAAAAAATCTATAAATGCTCAAGGGTTCATGAGGGAGGGAGGGGCAAAAATGAGGAGCTGATACCAAGGGCTCAAGTAGAAAGAAAATGATTTGAAAAGGATGATGGTAACAAATGTACAAATGTGCTTGACACAATGGATGGATGGATGAATTGTGATAAAACTTGTACAAGCCCCCAATAAAATGATTTATTTAAAAACAAGAAGTTATCCTACATCAGCAATACACAAAGTGAAACAAAACCACATGATTCAAAATAAGAAACCACAGATAACGTGCTGCAATGACGACAACCATAAAGAGAGGGAACAGAATAGATATTAAGCAGTCCAATGGAGAAGAAATTCAGTAGTTCACATAAGACAACACACTGTCTTAAAGTTGGAAAGAAAACAATAAAAAATGAATTTCAAAGAAATTGCTATAAACACCCGCAAAATGAAAAGAGGAAAGCATAAAATCCTACTAAACCGTACAATAAAAACCAAACGGCAAATAAACTTTTGCCAAGAAAGTCCAAAATGAAATTAAATCAGCACAAAACAAAGAAACCAAAGGCCAGTCTGAATGTCTTCTAGAAGGTTCGCTATTTAATTGAATGTAATCCCCCCACTCCCATGTCAATTTGCTGTAACTTGTGTGTTGCCCTGATGCTTAAAGCTAGGCCACGAGTATTTCAGATCCCAGCAAGGGCACCCATGGGGGCCAGGCTTCAGCAAGCATGAGGAACTGGTTGTCTACATTGAAAACCAACTGGCTAGGGAAAGTCTTGGGAAGAAGAGCACAACTTTGTCTTACGTCATGCCAGAAGATGAGTCCCTGGGCGTGGAAGGCACTCAAAATAAGACTGGGAAAAAGCTGCCTTCTCAAAGTGGAGTCGGCCTTCCTAAGATGGAGGGAGGGAAATTGTTGGGATTTTTACTGGCTAATGTGGTCTAACAAAATGAGAAGCTGCCACTGCCAGGATCCTTTCATCATCAGAACATAAAATGTAGCAGGTAAAAACATGGGAAAATTAGAAGTCATCAAAAATGAAATGGAATGCATCTAATAGGCCTAGGTGAGCATTGGAAATAGATTGGCACTGGCTATTTTGAATCAATCAAAAGGTTTCCTACACTAGGTATGGCAAATTGAAGGGGAGTGGCGTCACAATCGTCACCATAAAGAACATTTCTAGATCTACCCTGAAGTACAATGCTGTCAGTGATAATATCCCTATGTCTACGAGAAAGACCAGTTGATACAACTATCATTCAAATAGACATACACCAACCACTAATGCCAAAGAGAAAGAAATTAGATTTTTTTAATCAACTATGGCAGTCTGAAATTGATCAAATATGCAAGCAAGATGCACTGATAATTACTGGTCATTGGAGTGTAAAAGTTGGAAACAAAGAAAAAAGATCAGTTGTTAGAAATTTTTAGCATTGGTGATAGAAAGGATGGCCAGAATTATATGATAGGATTTTGTTAAGACCAACAATTTCTTCATTGTAAATGGAAGTACAATTTTGCTGAAGAAAATTTAAAAATGCCTGCAGCAGGACACCAACAGGGAATTGCCAGAAGTTCAAGCTGGACTCAGAAGAGGATGTAGAACCAAGGATATCATTGCTGATGGCAGATGGATCTTTTTTTCAATCATTTTATTGGAGGCTCATTCAACTCTTATCACAATCCATCCATCTATCCATTGTGTCAAGCACATTTGTATATTTGTTGCCATCATCATTCTCAAAACATTTGCTTTCTACTTGAGCCCTTGGTATCAGCTCCTCATTTTCCCCCTCCCTCCCCACACTCCTCCCTCACAAACCCTTGATAATTTATAAATTCTTACTATTTTTTCATCTTACACGGTCCAACGTCTCCCTTCACCCACTTTTCTGCTGTCCATCCCCCAGGGAGGAGTTATATGTAGATCCTTGTAATCAGTTCCCCTTTTCTACCCCACCTTCCCTCCACCCTCCTGGTATTGCTACTCTCATTATTGGTCTCAAGGGGTTTATCAGTTCTGGATTCCCTGTGTTTCCAGTTCCTATCTGTACCAGTGTACATCCTCTGGTCTAGCTGGATTGGTAAGGTAGAATTGGGATCATGATAATGGAGTGGAGGAAGCATTGAAGAACTAGAGGAAAGCTGTATGTTTCATTGGTGCTATATTGCACCCTGACTGGCTCATCTCCTCCCCGGGACCCTTCTGTAAGGGGATGTCCAGTTGCCTACAGATGGGCTTTAGGTCTCCACTCGGCACTCCCCCTCATTCACAATGATATGATTCTTTGTTCTTTGGTACCTGATACCTGATCCCATCGATACCTCGTGATCACACAGGCTGGTGTGCTTCTTCCATGTGGGCTCTGTTGCTTCTCAGCTAGATGGCCGCTTGTTTGTCTTCAAGCCTTTAAGACCCCAGATGCTATATCTTTTGATAGCCAGGCACCATAAGTTTTCTTCACCAAATTTGCTTATGCACCCGCTTTGTCTTCAGCAATCGTGTTGGGAAGGTGAGCATCATGGAGTGCCAGTTTAATAGAACAAAGTGTTCTTGCATTGAGGGAGTACTTGAGTAGAGGCCCGTCAGATGGATCTTTACTGAAAGCAGAAAACACTAGAAAGATGTTTATCTAAGTTTCTATTGACTTGGTAAAGTCATTGAACAGTGTGGATCATAACAAATTATGGATAACATTGGAAAGTACTGGAATTCGAAACACTTAATTGTAGTAACATTTCTCCATGGGAGAAAAATGAGGCAGTATACTTTCACAAAGGCATATGTAACAGTTCTACTCTGTTCTATTCTGGGATTCCTATAAATGGAATCACTGCACAGTAGTGGGTTTAGGAGCCTGTACACAGACCAAGAGGCAGTCCTATGAACAGAACACTGGAACACTGAAGAGTTTAAATAAGGAAAGGTATGTGTCAGGGTCACATCCTTTCACTATATTTTTTCAGTATGTATGCTGAACAAATAATTCGAGAAGCTGGAATATACGAAGAAGAACATGGCATCAAGATGGGAGGAAGGCTCATTAACAACCTGCACTATGTCAAAGACACAACCTTACTTGCTAAAAGTGAGGAAGGTTTGAAGCACTTATTGATGAAGATCACAGACTACAGCCTTCAGTGTGGCTTATACTTTAATATATAGAAAATAACAAAACTTCCCAAACGGATCATTAAGCAACATCATGATAAATGGAGACTGAAGTGGTCAAGGATTTTATTTTATTGGACCCACACTCAATGCTCGCGGAAGCAACAGTCAGAAAATTAAGTGACATATTACATTGTGCATCCACTGCAAGGGACCTCTTTCAAGTGTCAAAAAGCAAAGATGTCACTTTGAAGACTAAGGTGCACTTGACGCAAGTCACAGTAATTTAATTAGCCTCGTATACATGCTAAAGCTGGACAATAAAGAAGTAAAGATGACTGAAGAAGAACTGATGCCTTTGAATTGTGATAT
>NW_022103951.1:11156616-11158916 GCF_000313985.2 Echinops telfairi
ATCAAATCTGCAATTCCATTCTTGGAAACATTTTTCAAACTCATCTGTTTGGATGGCAGACAGGACCTCCCTTGTTTGTTTTTTTTCCCCTTCATCTCTTCTCTGTCAACAAATTGCTATCCATTCATGTCCCTCTTCATTTACGGAAACAAAAATAAGTTGCCTGGAGCGAGGCCAGGTGAGTAAGGTGCAAGATAGGCATGCTGTTAGTGCTAAAAAGTGGCACACTGAGATGGCTGCTAGAGCAGTTGCATTGTCATGGTGGCAAAACCAGTCCCCCGTCTTCCACAAATTAGGCTTTTTTATTGCACACTGTTATGCAATCTTTTCAGAACCTCTAAATACAAAGCTTGATTAACCTGGTGGAATGAACTCCAAATGCACTATCCCCCTCACATAAAAAAGAGCATTGTTTTGGTCTTTTATTTCACTAGATGAGCTTTTGGGGGGGTGAGGAGACGATGGTGTCTTCCACTGGCTTGATGGATGTTTGCTTTCAGGGCCTAAGAATAACTCCATGTCTTGTCACCAGTAATGACCTTGGAAAACGTCGGGTTGCTTTGGAGCTGCTCTTCCAAAGCACAGTGTGTCTCCACTCATCGCTCAGTCAGAACCCAAGGCACTCATTCCTCAGCAAGCCTTCTCATGTCCAAATCTTCCATTACAATGTGCTGAATCGCACTCCAAAATAGTCCAAATAACGTCCCCATCTCTTCAATGGTCCGTCATCTGTCTTTGAGCACAAGTACATGAATTTTGTCCACAATTTCATCTGTTCGAGAAGTTCATGGATGTCTAGCATGAGGTTTGTCATCAATTGACATTTCAGCTTTTTTGAAATGAGAAAACCATTGGTATACTGGAGTTTTTCCCCACAGCGCTGTCCTTATAAGCTGTGCTGAACATCACAATAGTTTCTACGACATTTTTCCTGAGCAGAAAACAAAATTTCACAGCCGCACATGGTTCTCTTAAATTGGCCATCACACCAAACGAGGTTCGAGTGAAACTGCTTTTATAAAAAAATTCACTGTGACCAAGAGAACCTTCCCAGGCAACACCACTGGGTGCATTAACTCAGAGCGAGTTACTGGATGCTCACCTCCGGGAAAAACATGCATACTATGAAAGCTCCACTCTGCCCAACGCAATTCTGGTTTTCTGGGGGTGGGGGGTACGCCCTCATACTTTGGACATGTTATTTGGAGAGCCCCGTCTCTGGAAAAGGACATCATGTTTGGTAAAGTGGAGGGTGCTCAAAAAAGAGGAAGACAATCGACGAGCTGGATTGACAGTATGGCTTTAACAATGGGCTCAAACATAACAATTGTGAGGCTGGCACAGAACCAGGCAGTGTTTCCTTCTGTTGTGCATCAGGCTGCTATGAGTTGGTAACACCTCAGGACTTGGTAACACCTAACAATGGCATGGACTGCCAGAAGAATGAACAAATCTTGGAAAAAGTACAGCCAGCATGCTCCTTAGAAGTGAGGACAGTGAGACTTTTTCTCACATACTCTGGACTTGATAGCGGCCTGGACCAATCCCTGAAAAAAGGATATCATGTTCAGGGACAAAAGGGACCCTCAATGAGATGGATCCACACTGTGGCTGCAACAATGGGCTCCAACAGAGGAACGATTATGAGAATGGTGCAGCACCAGGCAGGGTTTCATGCTGCTGTACACGGTATCACGAAGCATTGGAACTGATTCAAGAGTTCCTAACAATAACAACAAACAGGTGGAGGGTTGGCCAGTTCATTAAGGATGAAATCAAAATAAAATGTTTGGCACACCCGATGTGCAGGTGAGTTCAACTCTATCATGCGTACAATGAGAGGGCTTAGCCAAAGGATCGTCCGTGTGCTTGCTAACTTGGAAAATGTGTGAGTTTTCCTTGGCACAGCAAGAGGCCACCAGAGGTTAGACGACTTTGCAGCAGTCCCTAAAGAGAACAGGGCCACCTGGTTCTCCACGACAGGTGGCAGCCCCCAGGCAAGGCTGGCCTTCAGCCCAGTCACTGGCTCCAATTTCTAGGGCCTGGCCCAGTGTGTAGAACAGAAGGCTTGCCTTTACATCCTGCATCCTCCTGCCTGAGTGCTCCAGCACCACCTGGCAGCAGTACCTGCTTCTCTACCACTCTCCTATCTTTGGTGTTGTGGACTTCTCAGCACCTCTGTCATCGGAGCAAGAGCAAAGGGGGTGTCTTAGTTTCCGAGGGCTGCCATATGAAAATACCATATATTTAGTGCCTTTAAAGAATAGAGACTTATTGTCTCACAGTTCTGGAGGCTAGAG
>NW_022103951.1:11161945-11174968 GCF_000313985.2 Echinops telfairi
TGTAAAATAATATGGTTAGGGCAACAGTCTAAATATGTACAAGGCATGATGGGGCACCAAGGAGCAGCAAGATAAGGCGTGAGCCCAAGAGACCAATGACTCCACACGATGGGCTTGGGTGGAATGAGTGCTTTCTTCTTCTCCCTTCTTAGACTCGGATTGGATTACTCACATCCACATCTGCACACACATACCAACCCCTCCCTGATTCCTCAGAATACCAAACCAAACCAAACCAAACCCAGAGCCATCAAGTCAACCCTGACTTGTAGAGACCCGGAAGGACAGAGCAGAACCTCCCCCATAGGGTGGTCAAGACTATACCTCTTTGTGGAAGCAGGTGGCCACATCTCTCTCCCACAGAGCAGCTGGCGGGTTCAATCTGCTGATCTCTCAGTTAGGAGATGGATGCTTTCACTGCTGTGCCACCAAGGCTCCTTCCCAGAGTGCCAGTCAAGCCTAAAAACAAAGTGACTGTGAAGTGCCCGGCTGAAACCTCAGTCCTTCTCCCACCGTGAAAGGAATGTGAATTATGTCAAAGTTTTCTTGGAAAATTCTCTTGTTGCTGATGCCCTGACTCTATATGCCTGAGGTTACTCACCCTTCTGTGCTGTTTATGTGTTCAGTTTCTGTAGTGGTGACCAGTGCTCCATAGAGGGGCTTTGGAAGCCTTCACATGGATGGCAAAGCCTCTTCCCCATCCAGGTCATCTCTGGGGGTTCTGTGACTCAGACAAAACTCATGCTGTCCTTCTAGGATAAAGTTCATTTTAAGGGCTATTCCAGAAGGAAAAAGAAGAATACCAGTAGGCACATTGTCCACAAAGAATACGCAGAGACAGTCAGCAATCTTCCATGCGCCCTCAGAGTGCTTTGATGCCCAGCTGCCAGCATCCAAGTCTTTTGGTTGGTGGGATGCCCAGGGTTTGGGGAGCCAGCATTATCTTTCTGCTTGGAGAGCTAAGACAACCCAGGGGCCTTTAGCTATGAGTGATGGCTATAATAATCCAGGAAGACTTTCAGCAAAGCCATGGAGAGGGTCCCCTTGGCACTCCTGCCCAGAGGTATAATTATCCTCTTGTCTTCACTTAGAGAAACTATCTCCAGAGCATGACTCTAGGATTGTGTCAAAGTTCTCTCTACCAGCCTTACCCGGATAACACAGTCTTGGTTGGCCTCCTCAATCCCATCCTACTTCTCATTCTTCTCTTGGTCTTTAATACGCGTTCCCATGAACCCTTCTATCGGAGTTTGCTCCTGGGAGCGCAACTAAAGATAAAAGGCAAATGTTGATGTGAGGGAGGCAGCTCTCATTGGCTTGGGTATCGGACAGTTGGGGTGGTTGCTTAAGAGCCTCGGGTATTTGTTTGCATCACCTGGCCTAGAGCATCTGGCCCAGTTCACTTTCTTCTCTAAACTACAAGCCACAGGGTGGCAAGCTGTGTCTCCCTTTAGTAACTGTTTTGTTCCGTCCCAATTTTTGTGAGTTGGCCAATTTTGTTTGGACCAATATTTTCCCTGCTGTGGTGGTTACATAATCTGCCAACTTGTGAAATGGTGGAGTCTAGCCTGTCAAACAGATGACAGTTAATGAGGCCTCTGTGTGGGCATGGCCTTCCCCTGAGGTTTCTGGGAACTCCTGTATTCCTTCCTGGAAGTGAGATACACACTGTTTCCCTGCAAGACATTCCTGTCGACAAGCCACATGGAGCTACACTGATGGAGCCAGAGCCCTGGAGCTGGAGGAGCCACATGGAGATCCACACCAGTGCTGAGATACTTATACCACCACTCGATCCACAAGGCTTTCCACCCACTGGCCTGTGATCTTCGTGTGTTCAGCGTCATTGCATGTGTTGTGTGAGTCTGAAGAAGAATTTATAGCTTGGAATCAGACATATGGGCGAATATTGGACTTATGGACTTGATCTGGACTGGGCTGGGATGTTTTCTTAATATACAATTACTCTTTGATATAAAGTTCTCTATTACACACATATGGATGTCTCTGGATTTGTTTCTCTAGTCAACCTATACTAACACACCTACTAAGATGCAAATAGGTCTCTAATGCAATAGAGCCATTGGAAGTACCATCGTAGATCAATTTTGTTTGGTCATAATTGTTGGGTTGGTCTTAATACTTTTTTTTTTAACATTTTATTAGGGGCTCATACAACTGTTATCCCAATCCATACACACATCAATTGTGTAAAGCGCATTTGTACATCGTTTCTCAAAACATTTTCTCTCCATTTAAACCCCCGACATTAGGTCCTCATTTTTCCCCTCCCTCCCCGCTCCCCCCTCCCGCATGAGCCCTTGATAGTTTATAAATGGGTATTTTGTCATATCTTGCCCTGTCCGACTTCTCCCTTCATCGACTTTTCGGTTGTCTGTCCCCCAGGGAGGAGGTCACACACAGTTCCATGTAATCGGTTCCCTCTTTCCTACCCATTCTCCCTTTACCCTCCCTGTTTTGCCACTCACACCACTGGTCCTATAGGGCTCATCCATCTTGGATTCCCTGTATTTTCAGTTCCTATCTGTACCAGTGTACCTCCTCTGGTCTAGCCAGTCTTGCAAGATAGAATTCGAGTCATGGTAGTGGGAGCGGGGAGGAAACCTTTAGGAACTAGAGGAAGGTTGTATTTCTCATCATTGTTACATTTTAAAACTGGCCCCCAAAAGGGTGCATCAGCTTGAATCTTGATCACTCACACCATCATTATAAACGGGTTAGATGTAGGGCACTTTGATCTGGAAAGGGGTGAGAGAGAGAGAGAGAGAGAGCAAAAGAATTCATATTTGGCATTAACTGAGCTTTCTCTTGGCATGCTTGTTCTGAAGGAAATTATACGTTATAGCTGCCCTTGACCACAGATGAGCATGAAAATACTAAGAGAATATTTTTAGTCTTAATGGAGCACCTCAAAATCATGCATCTTGGCAGCACACATCCTGCTGACTTGGAATGTCAGAATTGGCAGGTGTGAAAAATCCCTACCGTCCATCACTGTAAAATTCATCTTCTCCCTGAGGTCTGAAGCTAGCAGAGCTACAGGGAGGGGGGTGGGCAACAAAAAAATACAGAGGTGGAGACGCTGCAGGAAAAGCAGTCGGGCTTTTGAATTCAGAGACACCACCATTCATCATCATTAACCAAATGAAGACTTAAGTCTGAGGTCAGAAGCCTGGCCATGGTCGACTCTCTCCTCGGAAGCGCTGACAAAGGGTGAGCCAGATAGATTTTGCAAGGTTCACAGCTGTGGCTCAGGTACAATGTGGCTGTGAGGTGGCTTCATGAAGACTTTCAGCAAAGCCATGGTTTAGGGACCCCCTTGGTGCTCCTACCTGATCTATGAGCAGAACGTGGGCCAAAGGTCATTGCCAAGAGAGCAGAGTTGGAGGGAGGCATAAGATGGGTTGCTTAGAGAAGGTCAAAAGGGTAACGCTTAAGAATGACGAAAGGAGCATACAGAGCTGTAGTCATAACAGTTCCATGCTCACTGAGACCTATTGTCTCGTCTTCATTGGGACCACTAGCTACAATTCTCAGCCTCCCTTGCATTAAGCATGTGACTGAGTTCTGGCTAGTGGAATGGGGACAGAGGGGGCGGTATATTGTGTCCTCATCTGGGCTGAAGGTTCTCCTATAAGATCCCCCACACCCCTTCCTCCGTCTGCCTTCCAGAGGTAGAAGATGTAGGGGAATGAAACTGAAGTCCTAGGGGAGTTGCCAGGCCACAGGTGGAAGCAACCTAGGATCCCTGTGAGACTTGCATGGAGCCGAGGCCCCACCCACATGGCTAGCTGGACTTTGTGTGAGCAAGAAAGAAAGGTCTATTATGTTAGGACTTATCTAGTATGTGTTACTTGAATACATCCCTAATGAACTTTCTTGTTTTTAAGTTTTGCGCCTGCGGGTGTATACAAATAATGCCACATTCAAGCATTGTCATCTTTGCTTAGATCATCATCTATAACCTTCTTACAAAGTCCCTGGGTAGCACTAATGGTTAAGTATTTGATGACTAGCTAAAAGGCTGGCAGTTCAAATCCACCTAGAAGTGTCTTGAGAGACAGACTTGGTGGTCTCCTTTCAAAAGGTTCTAAAGGCCCTACAGAGCAGCTCTACTCTGCACACCTGAAGTTGCCATGAGTTGTCATAGACTCCGTGGTAACTAACCCCAACACTGCTAACATGACCTAATGCAATTCCATAGGGAAGCAGAACGATGGCTGTGTCAGTCAGGGTGGACTAGAGAAACAAATCCATAGACACTCACATGTGTCCAAGAAAGAGTTTTATATCAAAGAGCAATTGAATGTTGAGAAAACATCCCAGCCCAGTCCAGACCAAGTCCATAAGTCTGATATTAGCCCACATGTCCAATACCAATCTAGAAATTCCTCTTCAGACTCACCGAACACAGGCAATGATGTTGAATGCAGGAAGATCACAGACAAGTGCAAAGTCTTGTGGATCCAGTGGCGGTAGAAGCATCTCAGCGCTGGCAGGTGTCACCACGTGGCTTCTCCAGCTCAGGGCACTAGCTTAGTTTAGCTCTATTCATCCTGACACCTGCAATGTCTCCCAGGGAGTGAGTGTGTGCCCTGCCTCCAATGAGCTATTTATCTCCTTAGCGCCTCCAAATGAGGTCATCAAGCTGCGACCTGATTGACAGGCTAAATCCACCCCCTCACCCCCTAAGTCTCACATTGACAACAGATTATGTAACTACCACAATGACAAAAACAACTCTCAATGTTCACACGCTTGGGCCAAAGATAGGCCTTGTTGGTGATAACCCTAACGTGAAGTACACAAACCAATAAGCAACTAGCTCCCTGGATCCAAATGTCCCTTCCAAAGTGGTGTAAATGAACAAGTGCTGTGGAGGCCAGCAGGCCAACCTATGGCTTCGAGCCTTGGAGGCGAAGTATCCTTGCAGAAGTCGAGTGACAATTCACTGGGCAAGCTAGACATCCTCATCTATAAGATGGGGGTGACCACTTGGGTGCTGGGAGGCTCTGATACAATGAAGTTACACATCTAATGTGACTGTACAACATCTGACATCCGGTTAACCAGTAACCAGTTGCTGTGGCATCCATCCGAACTCATGACGACCCCATGTGTATCAAAGTAGAACTGCGCTCCACAAGATTTCCAATGCCTGATTTTTTTTTCAGAAGTAGATGGCCAGGCCGTCCTTTCTTTAAGGCAGGGGTCCTCCAACTTTTTAAACAGGGGTCAAGTTCACTGTCCCTCAGACCCGTTGAAGGGCCGGACTATAGTTTTAAAAAAAAACTATGAACAAATTCTTATGCACACTGCACGTATCTTATTTTGAAGTAAAAAACAAAATGGGACAAAAACACCTGGAGGGCCGGATAAATGTCCTCGGCGGGCCGTAGTTTGAGGACCCCTGCTTTAAGGTATCTGTGGGTGACTGGAACTTCCAATCTTTTACTAGCAGCAGATTCTGTCCATCATTTGCAGTACCCAGGGACTCTGTCATTTGTGTGTGAACTTAACAAAATGGGAGACACACACACACCCCTGGCAATTCATCCCGTGCAAGGGAAAGTGGTGACCAGCGTTGGCCTTCTCTGTCACACGAGGGCACCTTGGCCCAGGCTTTCTGTCTGCTGATGGAGCGCGTTCATTTTGAGCTCCATTTGGCTGCTGAGAGTACCGCCTCCCCAGCCCTCTCGGGGAGATGGAAGGCTGGCCTGGTCCCAAAGACACCTCAGCAAATCTGCTACCCAGCTCCGATGGCGGCCAGCCAGGCGTCTGGTCCCTCAGCCTCAGTCGTGCAGCTGTGACTGACAGACAGCAGGGAGTTGAAGCTCTGATGTGAGGATTCGCTTTGGCTTCTAGAAAAAATAGCAGCAGCAGCAACAGCAGCAGCAGCAGGCTAGCTTGGAAAGCAGCCCTGCCAGCAAGGCTGATGCCGACGCCCCGCTGCCTAGGGGCCCACACCGGAGGGGAAAACAGCAGGTAATTGATGGTTTCCCAAACGAACTTAGCAGTCTGAGTTGACTCTGGAGTTTGAGACAGGGGTTTGATTCCAGCCTGACCCTAGAGGGCCGTTTCCTGACAGCTTAGAGCAGAGAACAAGAACTGAATGTAGCTGCCTTAGCTGTGCGGGAAACTGATTCCTTGCGAGTGTGGCATGCGCTGGTGGGCGAGGCAGCGCTGGCTGTACATTCGAATCATCGGGGCGCTCTACAAAAATCCGGATGCCCACGCCAGGACCCACATCAGAATATGGAGGGCTGGGACCTAGGCACCCATTAATTTGAAAGCCTATGGGTGATACCGTGGCACAGGCAGCCCAGGTGAGAATCGCTGGTCTACAGCTTCCAAGTCCTTGCTCAAGCATTAGCTCTGGTGACACAGGGAGGGTCAGCACTGTGGGCCCCGTTTGACAGAGGAGGCAATGAACGCGGACTTTGCTCACCATCATAAGCTTGAGAAGCGAAGGAGCTGGGGCAAGGACCAGGTGTTTTGTGATTTTCACTCAATCATCTTTCTCCTTGCCCCTTCTGACCTCATCTTCTGTGTCTGCGCAATGGGCCTCGAAGTAGTGCCTACCTCATAGGGTTATTTTAAGACCCCGATAAGACTCAGACAACTCAATTAAAAACTCTTTTGTTGCTTGGTCTAGTAAATACAAATGGCCTTGCAGTGGACCAAGCCCGATGGCAGCGGTTTACAAAGATTCACTCAGCTTCTGAAACCGAATCCAAACCCCTTGCTGTCCAGTCTTCCGGCTCAGGTGGTTGTTCGGTGCTGTCGAGTCCTCCCCTCGGATGGATGACACTACAGCTGGAAACTCTGCCCGGGCCTGTACCTGTTGCTGCTATGTCTTAGCCGATTGTTGTAGTTATGGTATCAACCCATTTCATTGAGGCTCTTCCTTTTTGTTTTCCCCACCCTCTATTTTACCAAGCCTCATGTCCCTTCCAGTCTCTCCTGATAATATGTTCAAGGTACATGAGACAAGGTGTGGCCATCCGCGATTCTAAGGAGCACTCTGGCTGTACTTCTTCCAAGACCGATTGGTTTGTTCTTCTGGCAGGCTAAGGTCCTTTCAATATCTCCTCCTTCTTCCTTTCTTTTCTTTGTTTTTTAAGAACAATTTCCATTTTATTTCCTTTCCAGTTTGTTTTACTTCCGCTTCAGATCTTTAAATAGGCTTTGGAGGAGCTTGTGGGGCAGCACCTGCAGGTCTAAATCGGGGCGGGGGGGTTCGGTCCTTCTGGGCTTCGTGTGGCTGGTCCCTGACCACCACCGTGCTGTGAATAGTACAACTCACACAATGACGGAGCTTCATGTACGGCTTGGGAAGCCTGTATGCATCAGAGATGCTCGCTTCGGAAATGTCTCTGATGGCCGTGGCCCCCACTGTGTTTCTTATTACAAACTGCTTCATGACCTTGTCTTGGGGTGCGTGCACCATGGGCGCCATTCATACAGCAAATGGGCCACACATGCCCACTGCCTTCCTTGGCACGACCATCATTACGCCTTTTCCTTTGTCATCTAGGCAGCAAGGACACGAGCGTGTGAGAGAGGTACTTACAATATTCTTCCTAACACCTCCGATCAGCTGCACCCATTCTTCTTTGGTCTTTCTGATTCAATGTCTGACCTTTCATATCTAGTTGAGATGATGGAAAATACCAAGGTGCATCTGAGTTCTCAACGTGATCTCCTTGCTCTTCGACATTTTAAAGAGGTCTTGGGCAGCATTTCTTCCCCATGCAATTCTGACTCACAGCAGCACTATAAGAGTAGAGCTGCTCCCTCCGCTTTGGAGGCTGTCAGTCTTTATGGAAACCAATGACTTTGCCTTTGTCCTGCAGAGCAACTGGTTGATTCAAAACACCAACTTTTGGTTAGAAGCCAAATTCTTAACCCACTGCACCACCAAGGCTCCATGAACTCAGCTTAGTTCCCTGAACTCAACCCGCATGCCCCCCTACACCAGCGCAGACATTGCTTGGGGGGGAGGGGGGAGGTTATTTAGCACTATGATCAATTGCCTTTAAAATGTGTGAACTTTTTGACCCAGAAACTCCCTTGCTGACAATTCGTGCAAAGGAAAGAATGAAGGGCGTATGAAAAAAAGTTAACCACAAGGGTGGTCATTGCGGCTTCATTTATAATGACCCCCCCAAAATGGAAAGACTAATGTTCAAATATAAGGGCTTCATTAAATCAATTGTAGCATATCGAAAAGCTGGAATACTGTGACTCTGTTTTAAATGGTGTGTGGCAGATAGAGCTTTGGTGGCCCCAAGTTCAGACTGGCAAGGTCCCTCCCCTTGAGCGTGGGTAGAGGCCCTGACTCACTTCTAACCAATATGAGAAAGGATGCCACACGCATGATTGAGTCATAGTATATCGCAAAGATGACAGGGTCCCACTCCAGTGAAATTATACACAAGAAGTCTTCAAAAAGTTCATGGAAAATGAAATTAATAGATGATGGAATTTTCCCCATGTGTTTTGAAACATTTATTTATTTGTTGGCTTATTCATTCATTCATTTATAACTGATCTTATCTGGCTAGCACACATTAGAGAGGTTCTTCCGCTGTCCTTGAAGAAGCAAACCGCCATACTATGAATTGCCTGGGGGAAGAAGACTAGGTGACAGGGAAATTTGAGTCACTTCTAAGACATAGGGGTAACCTTCCTTTGACAGCCAGGAAGAAACTGGGCACTCAGTTTGCTATGGACACTTGGTCATACAGCTGCAAGAAAATGAATTCCGCCGACAACCTGAATGAGCTTGAATGTGGATTCTTCCCTAGTTGAGCCTTCAGATGAGAATGCAGCCTGACTGGTACCATGATTGCAGCGCCAGCAGAGGACCCAACTAAACTGTGCTCAGACTCCTGAGAGAGGAACTGTGAGAGAATAGTTGTATGTGATCTTAAGCCTCTAAATTTGTGGTAATGTGTTACACTGAAATAGTGAAATAATAGAGCTATTATGCAGGAATAGTCTTTTACATGAGAAACACTTCTAAAACATTACTGACTTACAAAGTTTGTTATAAAGCAATATGATCTAACCCTTGCACACAGATAGAATCTGGAAAGGAAATAGCACTGTAGAACTTAAGCTGACTTCAACTTCTTTGTATTTATTTCTCTCTACCTTCTGGGATTACTCATAGTATTAATATTAGCTAACATTGAAAATAAAGATTATGGTAGATATATAATCATTTGTCAATTTGAGGATTAAGAGTGTAGGGGTGGAGTCTAACTTGTCAATCAGTTCATAGCCAATGAGGCTTCTGTGAGGGCATGGCTTTCTCCTGAGAATTCTGGGAAATCCGACACTTCCTCCTTAGAGGTGGGAGACTCTCGGCTCACACCCTGGGAGACATAGCAGCTGACAAGACACATGGACCCACCCTGATACAGAGACCCCTGCCAGTGCTGAGATATTTCCAATGACACTGGATCCAAAGACTTTCTACCCACTGGCCTGTGATCTTCTACATTCGGCATCGTTGTATGTGTTTCATGAGACTGAAGAGGAATTTCTAGATTGGTATCAGACATATGGGCCAATATCGGATTTATAGACTTGATTTGGACTGGGCTGGGATGTTTTCTCAATGTTCAATTCCTCTTATATATAAATCTCTTTCTTATACATATATGTATGTCCATGGATTTGTTTTGCTAGTCTACCCAGACTAAGACAAAGATACTGAACAAAATCTTCAAATGCTAGTGATTATCTAAGAGTAGTTAAATTATGGTGGAATTTCATATCCCAGAACTCTAGAATTTTATTTTAACTTTTCTACTTTGCAGAGCTGACACTAGTGTAATTAGACAGAATAAATAACGTCTAATTATTCTCTTCAATTTAAGGCTGAAAATCTTCCACCATTGCCTCATATTAAATTAAGAGTTAAAAAAAAGGTACACTATAGAGGTTCAAGATAACACAAACTCTGTGGAGTTTTGGAAGTTGGGTAAGTTATTTAGTCTCTGTGCTTCTGTTTCTTTATCTATTAAAATGGGACAATAATAGTATCCACCTAATAGGGCAGGAGTATCATGAAGATTCAATGAGAGTGACTATGTCCTACATTTGGATATGAGCTGGGCATTAAAATAGGTGCTCCAAAATGTCGGCCAGTATCATCATCATCATCATCATCTTGAAACCTGTAGGACTGACCAATATTCCAGCTCCGGTGGTGTTCTCAGGTTAATCAAATACAAAGGAGAAAAAACATTAAGAATTATCACCCAGGCACACTTTTTCAGAGATTGGAAGGGCTATGACAACCTCTGAAACACCTAAGTCAACAGAGACAGACCTGACAGAGGATAAATATTTTAATAACTTCATATTAGGCGAAGATCAATATTTTGGTTTCTTTGTCAATGAATGCCTGACTACCCATTTTTTCAGAGCCAAAACTCAAGTACCATAAAAGCATTGCCTGGGAAAGTCCACGTGTCCAGACCATAGGTACAAATAAGTCACAAAACAGGGTGCTATGGAATATCGAACATACATCTTTTGTCTACGTCACGGCTAGAATAGCACTATGTGAAGTACAATTAGCACCAAGCTTCGGTTGGAGTGACATGAAGTGGCTGGAATTGGCCCTTTAAGAATCTGAGTTGAGCTGGTTTGAGGTTTATTGCATGCTGTAGTAATAAACCGGTTAGTTATGGTGTGAGGTGAGCCAGGTCTAGGTCACAGCTCTCAGAACCCAACATTCCACGGGCCTCTGGGCGCTGGGTGGGGAGGTGGAAGCATTCCAAGGCCACCATGAAGCACCGCTGAAGAGCTACAGCTGCCCTTGGGATAGTGTCAAAATCTGGGCTTGGCTGGGGCTGGGAAGACCAAGGAGACAAACAGGCTCAGGCAGGCAGAGGGGCCAACACCAAGGGACTGGGAAGTGGAGTGTCTGGCGATGTGGCCAGGGCAATAGGCAATGATTTCACTACCTGGAACAGTCTTGCTCTTGGGAAGAGAAAAGTCGGGCAAAGCGCAGTGGGCAGATGGTAGACCAAGTGCAAAGGAGCCAAGTTATGGGTTCCCAGAGCCACAGCTACAAGACACCATGTGTGTACAAAGGATGAGTCTCTCAAAGAAACATATAGCTCCCA
This sequence comes from Echinops telfairi, assembly GCF_000313985.2. Classification (NCBI taxonomy): domain Eukaryota; kingdom Metazoa; phylum Chordata; class Mammalia; order Afrosoricida; family Tenrecidae; genus Echinops; species Echinops telfairi. The sequence goes on from NW_022103951.1 coordinate 11,173,114, forward strand.
AACACTTCCATGAATAGCCCCCAAATTGTTTCCCCGGGTGAACAGGGCAAAGACTGAAATGCATTTACATCTTCCCCAAGAAAATTCCTGAAGGACCCACCTGTCTCCACACTCACAAAGAAGAACCACACAGCCAAATGGAGGCATCCGCTTTGGTTAGAGCATGGGACCGGAGCATGGGATAGAAGGAGCAAGGTACCAGAGACTTAGAGATGAGGCAGTGCCTCTCTGGTAGGCCAGACTTTATCCTGATCATTGAAAAGAAACATCACCCATTGCCATTGAGCTGACTCTGACTCCTAGTGACCCAATAAAACAGAGTCGAACTGTTCCATAGGGTTTCCAAGGCTATCATCATAAATATATATGAAAAATTTTATATCAAGAAAGTGACTCACACAGTTTTAGAAGTGATTACATCTAGTTTGGTTCAAGTCAATGGTTCAGACGTTAAGCTGGAAGCATTTCCTAGCTGGGGCCAATGAAGCAGGAGGCCGGAAGATTAGCCAAGAAGCAGGAGGACCACAAGCTGGTGGAGGCAGAGGCAGACGAATCCCAAGTGAGCAAATCAGGCTCGTGGATGCAGATTCAACATGAATCCCAGGTCAGCTAGTAACATGCAGGCTATTGATAGCTCCCAGGGGCGGTGGGTCAATGAGTGAGATGTAGGCTAAAGATATGAAGTCAGAAAGCTAACCGGGGCCCAGTGAGCAAGTAAGAAATGAAGTTGGCAGCAGCAGCAGCAACAGCAGCAGGAGCAGCAGTTTCGGTCCCAAGGTTATAATCTTTACAAAGCAAACTGCCCTATCTGTCTCCTACAGAGTGGCTGGCCTTCGAATGGAAGGCCAAGCACTTCACCCTTGTACCACCAGGATGCCTTACAAAAGAACTTTCAGGTGTGTTCATTGCTACACTGTAAAAGGAAAACCTCAATCATTAGTGGCCACCTCTTCCATAGCTCCTCTTCACTTACTAGAGGAATTCCAAGCTCTTTAAGATGGCATTCAAACCCCATCCTAGGTCTGGCTTTCTAGGAGATTTCATCCTGAAATGCCCAGACCTATTTTCTGGCTCACAACCAAATAAGTAGAAACAGGTTTACATAAATATCTTTCTGTGCATGGTAGCTCTGTCTGTGATTTAACTGGCTTCCTTTTCTGGAACGGAGATGGTCAACTTAAAAGGACTTTCTACCTTGATGCCTTTCTTTGAGGTTTCATAGCCAAGGCCAGAGCCAGGTCATTGTCTCCTCAGAGTCAGAACCCTGTGGGAGCCTTTTACCTTGCATTTAGCTGCCAAAGTCAACATCTCCAAATCACTGCTATAAAAGAGTCAATATGCCATTCAGAGTTCTGCAACAGTCCCTTCATTAGTCAGGTTGAGTAATACCAGATGCTGTAACATAAATAATCCGCAAATTTCAGTGACTTGACATGATAAAAGTTTATTTCTTCTTCATGCAAAGTCCACTTTGCCAAATGGTTTGCCTCTAAGGAGAGACTCAGGAATCTTGAGTTTCTACCATCTTGGGAGTTTGATATTACCCTGGTAGACAGAGGGAGAGCAGGCAGGGAAAATCCTATATCTGATACCTAGCCATCTCAGTCTATAGACTAAACACAGCTCTCCCACTCACACCTCATCAGAGAGAATTGATCATGATAAGGGAAATGGCTGGGAAAATGTATTCCCTGGCTGAGCGGATCTTTCAAGCAACAACACTATGAAAGGGAAGGCCAGACCTTTGGTGATCAGCCAGCTCTCTTCCACACTGGCTCTTCACTTACTATATGAATTCCAAACTCTTTAGGATGACATGCAAAGCCAACCCTAATCTATTCCAGTCATATGTACA
>NW_022103951.1:11175498-11178446 GCF_000313985.2 Echinops telfairi
TGTACATGGCTCAAGAGGCAGTTGTGTGAACAGAACTAGGGAATACTGCATGGTTTCAAATCAGAAATGTGTGCTTCAAGGTTATATCCTCTCACCATACTTATTCCATCTCTATGCTGAGCAACTAATCAGAGAAGCTGGAGTCTATGAAGAAGGGGCATCAGGATCGAAAGAAGGCTTATAAACAATCTGTGGTATTCAGATGGCATAACCTTGCTTGCTGAAAGTGAGGAGGACTAAAAGCACTTGCTGATGAAGGTGAACGATTGAAGCCTTCAGGGTAGATTACAACTCAATGTAAAAAATAAACAAACGAACTCCTCAGGACCAGGTGATATCAGGATAAATGAAGAAAAGGTTGAAGTTGTCAAAGATTTCATGGTGCTTGAATCCATAATCAATGCGCATAGAAGCAGCAGTCAAGAGATCAAACGACACATTGCATTGGGTAAATCTGCTGCAAAAAGGTTGAAAAGCAGAGATGTGACTTTGAGGACTAAGGTGCGCCTGACGCAAGCCATGGTATTTTCAATCACCTCCTATGCATGTGAAAGTTGAACCGAAGAAGAATCGATGCCTTTGAATTATGGTGCTGGTGAGGAATACTGAAAGTACCATGGGACTGCCAATAAATAAATATATGAATACATGTCTTGGAAGAAGTTGAGTCAGAGTGCTCCTTAGAGGCAAGGATGTCGAGACTTCATCTCACATGAACATGTGAGGACATGTCGGGAGCGACCAGTCCCTGGGGAAGGACATCATGCTTGGTAAAGTAGGTGGGGGGCAACAAAAAAGGAAGACCTTCACCAAGATGGACTGACATAGAGTGGCCATGACTTAGAATCAACTTGATGGCAACTAACAATAACATCATCATTAAAAAATAATGGCTCATTATTTTTTTACCCTTTTCCTGGTTATATATACATGTATATTATAAAAAATATAGAAGGTGCTAAAATATCCAAGAAAACCATTAGCAATCCCTCATAATTTACTACCAAAAGGTAACCACAGAAAACTCTTCGACTGTGTTTATGTTACAGGGCTGAAGATGTCCTGGATATTGATTCCTGGTTAATTCAGCAAGAAGAGACAGAGAAAATGGAGTCCAACTTCTCATTGAATAAGTGAAAAACATAAGGCCCAAAGAAACTCAGGGCTCTTAAAAAGGCCCCTGAGCTGAGACCAGGACACCTGTTGCCATGGAGTGACTTCTGCCTTTCAGTGACCCTCTAGGACAGAGTAGAGCTGCCCCACAGGGTTCCCAAGGCTGTCCATTTTTTTATTGTTTGTTTTTTCAAGGCTGTCAGTTTTATGGGTACAGACTGTCACACCTTTCAGGGAAATGCTGGTGGGTTTGAACCACTGACTTTTTCCGTTAGCAACTGATCCACTGTGCCACCAGGGTTCCTTGTGACCATAATGGAGGTCTCCAAATCTCAACCCAGTGCTCTCTCTCTCTCTCTCTCTCTCTGATAGGATGTTGCCTCTGTTGACTGCTTCTTTCTTTCACGTCACTGTGAATTCAGACTTTAGAAACAGATTGGAGGCTCAAATGTTCCCAAGTCTCCTTCTACTTGTCTGTGCACATATGTGTACACTGTCGTGCAGAGGCACGATGGCGCAAGAGGACCGCTGTGAGAGTTCAAGGGGATAGCACCAATGAGAAAGCATCCAGCATGCCCTCGGGGCTCTGGGAGCATGACTGGGGTAGCCGTAGACGGGAGCTCGGCTGGCTCCCCAGGTCCTCAAGTCTAGGCACAGCATGTTCCATCGGCCATGCTGAAGGACAAAACAGAAAAGAACCACAGCCGCAGCCAGGAAGGTCAGTCTGCCAGGTCTCCTTCGTGCCTGGGAGGGTTCCTTCATTTTTCCATAAACTTTATGGTCCCTTGCAAAGAGTGACTACAAGGACGGCAGATGTTCATGACCATAAAAATCACAGCCTTTTAAGTCAAGAAGCTAAAACCCAGCATAACATTCTGAGCTTAGTTAGGATTCCCCCCACCCCTCCCCTTACAGCAGGCTATGGATTAGAAGCAATGAAACAAATGTATTTCCTGGGGAGTGGCTTGTGGTCACTGAAGTGACAGCCAAGTCCCCTCGATCTGTCTCAACACTATGCCTGAAACCAAAGGAGAAATATACTCAAGGACTCTGTGGGTAGCAAACAAACAAAAAAGCAACATCTTTCCTGCAGCTCTTCTCCCAAACAACTGCCACCCGCTCCATTGGCATTGCCACACAGGCCCTGGGCGATAGAAGCAGAGCTTCACACATGGGCTGAGCAATGATTCCATCTTGTGCTGGAACCCAGGACAGGCTGCTAAAATTTATATGTCACACTGATGAAGTCTTAAGGGGATTTTAGGAATAGAATGTTAAAAGGCCCCCCAGCTCCATCCTTCTGTTCCTTCCCCTCCTCCCTCCCTATCTTCTTTCTCTTTGTCAATAAATTCAAGGGCCTCTCTTTGGTTCACATATGCCCCAGTGTCTAAACATACTTGGGGGAAAAGGTTTAGGGATGAAGGTTCTTGGGTTAAGCTCTGCTTATTTTTTTTTCTTTTCCATATATTTGAAATGAGCTTGTATGTCACTAAAGACTCCAAGTTCACTTCTGTTTACTTTTTCTCCTTTTCTTTTTGCCCCTGGTCTAGCCGGATTTGTAAGGTAGAGTTGGAATCATGATAATGGGGGAGGAGGGTGGGGAGGAAGCATTTAAGAACTAGAGGAAAGTTGTATGCTTCATCATTGCTACACTGCACCCTGTCTGGCTTGTCAACTCCCAGCTACCCTTGTTTAAGGGGATGTTCAGTTGCCTACAGATGGGCTTTGGTCTCCATTCCACTTCCACTCCCCCTCCCCCTCATTCACAATGATATGAGTTTTTGTTCTTTGATGCCTGATCCCTGATCCCATTGACACCTCGTGGTCACACAGGC
>NW_022103951.1:11179236-11204122 GCF_000313985.2 Echinops telfairi
GCAGCTGTACCCTGGTCCAACCATCAGAAAGCAAGAGACCCGAGAACTTGAAAGGTGAGGCCCACTGAGCCATTTATCCCTCCGCCCTTCAATTAACCCCACATGTGTTTATCGGCCAGGTTGGCACAATAAACTAACTACCTCACTCTATTTCCTTTTACTTTCCTCTTGTCCCACTATGAAGCTCAGCCTTCATGTGGGTTTCAGTAATTCCCCTCTCCAAACCACATTTCTTTGTCTTTGTTTTTCCTTATAATAATGGTGTCATTAAATATTTACCTTTATAAGAGTGACTAAGTTTGCTGAGCATACTGTTCTCTAGTTTGGTCCATGTCTTGTAGTGTTTAAGAGAGTTGTCATGATTTTTGATCGATGCATAATAATCCATTGTATAAATGCTTATTTATCCATTCCTCTATAATCAGAGCTTTTTGTATTATCTCCATGGGGATTTTTTTCTGTTATCGAAATTGCTGCAATACACATTGGTGCGCACATGTCTGTTCATGTTGTGTTCTTTCTTTCTTTAAAGCATATACCCAGTGGAGAGATTGCTGGATCATAGCCTACCCATCTGTGCCTTTGTTTTCGGACGTGCCATATGAATTGCCATAGTGGTTGTACAATCGTACCGGTAACGTAAGAGAGCTCGCCTCATATCTTTTCAAGAATAAGAATAGGGCACAGTAACATTCTCACCGCCACGAGAACACAACTGCACGGTCTGTTCCCTTTCCTCCCCAGCACCCAACTTCCTCATCCTTGCCCCGTCGCCAAAGCTTAGCAGTGAACAAGGGACGGATAACAATCTCTCTGGCGTGATGTTCCAACATTAGGACAAGATGTTGCAAAAAGACTCCTGGTAACTTTCAAACACAGCCTGGACTCCTCCCTCAGGCAACTCAACGGGGCCATCTGGTGCATGACCTTCACCTTCACCCAGATGGGAACACAGAGTGATAGCCTTTGAACCAAGATTGGCGGAAAAGGCAGGAGAAAATGCTGGACCCACCTAAAATGCCTGAGGTGAGAGCTGGATTCCCAGAACAATTGCTGCCCAGCGAACAAAGAATTCCACAGCTGAGCCCATCCCAAGCCGGGACCCACCCTAGTTCTGCTGGCTGCACTTGGCAAAAACCCAAGTCCCCTGAATTTCTCCAAACTGGTTTGTCCTTCTCTCCCTTAGATGCACAGTTTGTTGGCAAGAGGTAGTGCCAGGACTCACAGCCGACGGACTCACCTGCTCCTGCCTTGGGGGCATGAACCAGGGCTGCTGAGTACGTTCGGTGGTCAGCAGTTGAAGAACGTCCCATCTGTTGGCTTTTAGTTTCTCTATGAAAAAGATGATAAGTTTATTTCCTGTAAATTTAGTGGTGTGTGTGTGTGTGTGTGTGTGTGTGTGTGTGTGTGTGTGTCTGTGTGTCTGTGAAGCACAGCAATGAGGACGCAGAGAAGCTTGAAAAGAAGCCCACAGGAGATAGCTAAGGTCTCTCTGATGGCAAGGGGGCTCAGGTCTGATTGTTTTGAAGCCCTCGCTGCATTGGACACACTGACTGTCGATATCATTGCCTTCATATTTTTCCCCCATGAGCCTAGACAATGGAGTTAAAATACTGACAAACACATTCACGGGAAAACAGCAAATTCTCTCAGGGTAGTAAAATTATGGTTATGAAGTGCTGTTTTTTTTTACCGTTGATGGTTGTCTCTTACGCAGTTAAATAATTAGTGTTAATTGAGTGAAGTCCAACTCATAATGAGTGAGCTCGCTATGACTTTATAGGGCTTCAGAGGCCGTAAATCTTTTAGCAGGAATGGACTGCCTCATCTTTCTCCTCTGCAGTGGCTGGTGAGTTTGAACCAACGACCTCTCAACCATCCAAAGCTTACCCGTTCAGGGCCACTAAGACTCCGTAGTTCTCATAGGTAAGCTCTAAGTGACGAAGGATGCGAATCGGGATGGTGATCATTTACTGATCTGCCAAAAGAACAAACAGATCTGTCTTAGAAGTCCGGCCAGAATGCTCCTTAGAGGCAACAAATGACGAGATTTAGGACAGGTCATCAGAAAGTCTCACGTACTCTGGACATATTATCAGGAGAGACCAGTCCCCGGAGAAGGGCATCATGCTTAGTAACAGTAAGGGGGCGGTGGAAGAGAAGACTTGTGACAAGGGGGAGGGACACAGTGGCTGCAAAAAATGGGCTCAAACATAAGAACAATTGTGAGGATGACACAGGATTGAGCCGTGTGTCGCTCCATTGTACATCGGGGCTCTATTGCACACAGAGTTGGCACCTACCAACAACAACACATGATACTAATGTGCCAGGTCTACGCGAGCATAGAAGAATTGGCTACGTCTTTTCTAGACCTAAGAAAGCATGTATCCTGTGAGTTCATGAGCAACTTCAAATTTGTAACATCTCAAGCCTAGCAGTTTAGTTCACACAGTTAGTCGCAGAAACCCACAGGGCTGCGTTGAGTCAGCCTGGACTCCGTGGCAGGGAGTGGGGTTGGGGTTGGGGTTTGGGAGCAGCTCAGCTTTTTGTTGCTGTTGTCCTCCACCTTGAACACATGCGAATGCTCGCCGGTAGTTTGAGACCACCATCTGCTTCATGGGAGAAAACTGCCAACCAACTTCCATAAAGATAGCGTCTGGGGGCTTAAAGACTTGAAGTTAAGCAAGCAGCCATCTAGCAGAGAAGCAACAAGTCTACATGTGTGATCATGAGGTGGCAACGGGATCAGGTAACAGGCATCAGAAGACCCAAAACAAAAAGAAGATATTGTTGAGAACGAGGGGGTTCAGAGCAGAGCCCCCAAACCCATCTGTAGACAATAGGACATCTCCTCACAGAAGGGCCTCAAGGAAGGAATGAGTCAACCAAGGTGCAGTATAGCATTAATGAAACACATAATATACGTCTGGTCATTAGAGGCTTCCTCACCCCCCACTATCATGACCCCAGTCCTGCCTTTCAGTTCTGGCTAGACCAAAGCATGGACACTGGTACAGATAAGAACTCTGGACACACAGAATCCAGGTCAGATAAACCCCTCAGGAACAGAAATAGGAGTAGCGATGCCAGGAAGGTAGGGGAAAGGTGGAGGATGAGGGGAGGAAGGGGGAATCAACCGCAATGATTGACACATATCACACACACATCACACACACATCAGGGGGACAAACAACAGAAACATGTGTGAAGGGAGACAGTGGTCAGTTTATGATATGAAAATAATAATTTATAATTAATCAAGGGTTCACGAGGGTGGGAGGGTGGGGGAAGGAGGGATAAAGAGGAGCTGATACCAAGGGCTCAAATAGAAAGTAAATGTTTAGAAAATGATGATGGCAACATATGTACAAATGTGCCTGATACAATTGATGTATGGATTGTTTTAAGAGCTGTCAGAGCCCCTAATAAAATGATCTTTTTTAAAAAAGAACTGAAAACAGAGGGCTTTAGATTTAAGCAAAGCAATGACATAAGTGACGACTCTGGATGTTTTAAATAAAAATTGATTCCTATTTGGTTTTAAAAAGATGACACGTGTGGAACTCCTCTGGAGGCAGTCCTGCTCTGTCATATAGGGACACTATGGTTTGGAATCAACTCGACTGCCAACAGGTTCCGTTTTCAAACTCCCTTCAAGAGGGCCTGATGCATATCACAGAAGGATGGCTTTTCTAAATGAAAGAGAAACACCTTCCCTATAGAAATGAACCGTGAGCCAAGCGTAGCTACTTGCTTGGGGCTGGTCACGTAGGGCAGTCACAATTTGGTAACTTTGTGACAACCAGTGTTGCTTGCCTATTTCAATACTCATCATACTCTTTTCAGTAATAAAACCCCAGTTTTATTCAATATAAGCATGGTCTTGCTTAAAGAGGACATTTCCCCAGCCTCTCTTGCAATTAGATAGAACCAAGTGACTAAATATTAGCTAAGGAAATATAAATGGAAATCTGTGTGGCTTACAGGAAGTCTCCTTAATGAAGTGGGAACCCCCTTAATTGCCTCTTTCTCCTTCTTTGAATGGGACTGACAGGTGAAAGGAAAAGCATACATTGAACTTGATAAGAATCTGCCCAAACGGTTCCCACCCACCAGCAATGTATAAACATTCCAATTGCTCTCCATCATTGTCAGTACTTGGTATTGTCAGAATGTTTATCTTTAGCCATTCTAATAGATATGCAAAGCGCATTTGTGGTGCAGGGGTTCCACATTGGGCTGCTAACCATAAGGTCAGCAGTTTGAAACCACCAGCCACTCTCCGGAGAAAGACAGGGCTTTCTACTCCCCGAAAAAGTTATGTTAGGTCTCTCTCCAGGGAGAAATCCCTTGGTCCTTGGCTTCAAGCGAGAATAAAGAATTCACACTGAATCCTGGTTTGTGATCCAAGTGAGTCTATAGAGAATAGTAGCAGTTTCAGCGTTACAGTAAATGGAACGCAAGCCAGACAGAGTCTGAGGCACGCTTGTGCAGGACGCAGCCCAGCCACGCTGAACTGTGTGGGAGAGAGAGCCAGGGAGAAAAACTTCTGGCTTTTCAGAGACCCCGCCCCCACCCCACCCCCGCTGGAAGGCGTAGTCGATGATACTGTTTTGCTTGACCCCATTGGCTGAATTAAACCCACTGGTCTAGATGAGGTCGCACCCAGATTTACTGGCTTCCTATCTCAAAGACCTGAATATGTGCACGTCCTCCAGCCTTAAGCAATCTTTCAACTTCCTGTGATGGGGGAGGAAGGCTTTGGCATGTAGAGGGAGAACCCTTCATTCTGCCTCTAGCTACCTAACAGTTACAGTCCCAGAAACTCACAGGGGGGCAGGTCTACCCTGTCCTATAGGGTTGCTATGAGTTGGCGTTGACTTGCTGGCAGTGAATCTGGTTTGGGGTTTAATACATGGTAGGTTTGAAGGTTTCCCCCCTTTGCTACGCTGAGCTCCATCTATGCCGATTCATTATAGCACGAGTTTGTTCATTTTTATTGCTGAGCATGGGTGCGATGACCGCCAAGCCAAGGCACCAAGGCACGATAATGGACCATGAAAGAGCATAAAAAGGGAAGCCACATGTTAAGGATTTAAAAAAAAAAAATCAACCAACCAAGCAGATGCCCACCAGGGTTCCTGTGACCACAAGAAGCCACCATGCCAGCTCTGGATTCCTTTTGCCCGAGAGAAAAACAAGATTGTTTGTAAGCCGACTATACTGTGCAATTTGCATACAGTAAAATTCACCTTTTTTCTTTGATGTAGTTTGATGTGTTTTTGAAAAACAATGCAGTCATATAACCACCCCCACAATCGAGATGTAAAACAACTTCGACCCGCCCTCCAGAAAGTTCCCTCATGTTCCTTCGCATTCGAGTCCTCCTCCACCCCCAGCCTCTGGCAACAACAAATCTGATTTCCGTCCAAAATAGTTTTGCCTTGTCCAGAATGTCACATAATTGGACTCACACAGCATGAAGCCTTTTGTGTCTGGCTATTTTCACTTCGCATAATGCTTTCAAAATTCCTCCTGGCCATGACATGATATCACTAGCTGTTCTTTTTCAGTGTTGAGTCACTGCAGTTTGTTGATCCTTTTGGCAGTTGGTGAACATTTGGGTTGTTTCCCATGGCGATTAGGAATAAAGCTGCTAGAAATGTTTGTGGACAAGTTCTACTGTGGACATATTCTCATTTTTTCTTGGGTGGGATTCATAGGTGTAGTGACTAAGTGGATATTTAACTTTCTCAGAATCTGCCAAAATTGTTTTCACCCACCAGCAACGTGTGAGCATTCGAATTGCTCTCCATCCACATCAACACGGGCTATTGCCAGTATTGTTCATGTTAGTCATTCTCATGGGTGTGTGGTGATAGCTCATCTTGTTTCAAAGTTCATTTCTCTAATACTTAATGAAGGCACCTGGTGACAGTGGTTAAGCGCTCAGCTGCTAAGCAAAAGAAGGGTAGTTTTAACCCACTAGCTAATCCTTGGGAGAAAGGTGTGGCAGTCTGTCTCTATAAAGATTTACAGCTTTGAAAACCGCTTGGGAGGCAGTTCTAGTCTGTCCCACAAGGTCACTATGAGTCAGTACCGACTCGATAGCAATGGGTTTTATTAATAATGTTGAGACAGTGTCCTACATCCTACTCTGGTGAGCAGCAATGATTGGTCTCTCCCCATTCAGAGGAAACACGCGGGACAAAAATCCAAAGACGCATGAGAAAAATGAAATCAATGGACTAAAGGACCTGCAAGCATCCTTCTGCACTACCTTGAGACCAGGACGGGACCAGTGCCAGGTCACCACTTCCACCTGCCCTGAAAAGGATCCCATTAGGAGGTACTAAGTAGAATGGGAGAAAACCATGAAACAACTAAGAATCATAAAACAGACCAGGGTTGCTGGTCAGATAGAGACTGGTGGGACCCCCAAGATTGTGGTCCTTTCAGATCTGGAAGTGAACTCACCTCCATGTTAGAAAAATCCGCCATTGAGATCAAAAGGGCAGTATTTACCCAAGGACAGAATTCAGAGAGTTAGGAAGGAAATAGTAATGGAACACCAGGAAAACATGGAGGGAGGGGATAAGCAATGGTCACTTCAGGCAGTGGATAAGTGTGATCAGAGTATATTTGAAATGCTGGATGTAAAATTATGATCTGCTCGGTAAATCTTTACCTAATTCACAGTGAAAAGCTTCAAAATAATAATTAGTAATGTTGAGCATCTTTTCATGTCTTTCGTTTTCACTTGTATTTCTTCGTTTGTGAAATATGGATTTGGATTTTTTGCCCGCACCTTTAATTCAATTGTCTTCTAAATATTGAGTTGTAAGAGTTTTTATAAATTTAGAGTAGAAACCCTTCAAGAGATGTGTATTTTGTACATATTTTCTTCCAGGGTGTGATTTGTTTTTGCATTTCTTAACAGTGTCTTACAGGAGCAGATGTTTTAAATTTTAATGGTTTAATTTACCAATTCCTCATTTTATGGTTTATGTACTTTGTATCCTGTTTAACAATAGTTTGTCTACCCCAAATCCCAAAGATTCCTTTATGTTTTCTTGTAGAATTTTTATAGTTTTAACTCACATATTTTAGTTTATGATACATTTCAAATTAATTTTAACAACGGTGCCAGATAAGTGGAAGTTCAATCTATTCTACCTGTAGTTATCAAATTATTCCAGAATTATCTGTTGAAAGGTCTATCTTTTCCATATAGAATTACCTTTGGCATCTTTGTCAAAAATGAACTGACTATATATGTCCATAGGGGACTATTTTGTTTCACTAATTTGTCTATTCTTATGTCAATAATTCAGTGTCTTGTTTACTATAACTGTATAAAAATACTTAAAATAGATTAGTGAGAGTCTTCCAAATTTGTCTCTCCTTATTCTTTTTTTTTCTTTCAAGATTCTTTTGGCTGCTCTAGCTCCTTTAATTGTTTCTACAAAAAGGACTTCTGGAGCTGTTTTGAATCTACAGATCATTTTGGAAAAAGAAATCTCCTAGTAATAAGTCTTCTGCTCCGTGAATATGATGTTTTTTAAAAAATGAATCATTTTGTTGGGGGCTCATAAAACTCATCACAATCCATACATCCATTGAATCAGACATGTTTGTACATATAGGGCCCTCATTCTCTTCTAGACATTTACTTTCTATTGAGCCCCCGGTACCAGCTCTTTTTTCCTTCCCCTCCCCTACCCTCATAACACCCCCCCCCCAGTAGATTGTACATTGTTATTATTTTTATCTCTCACACCGACCGCTGTCTCGCTTCCCCATGTTTTCTGTTGTTCTTCCCCCTGTGGGGGATAGGTTCCCCCTTTCTCCCTTTCTCTCCCTCTACCCTTCCGGCATCACCATTCCCACTCCTGGATTCTGTGTGTTGTGAGCAACCATCCCTTTCCATACCTGTGTACTGTACAAGTTCCAGTCTAGTCTGAACTGGGAAGCAGCACTGGGGTCATGGTAGTGGGGGGGGTGAGGAAGCCTCAAGGAACCAAAGGAATATAGTGTGTTTCATCGATGCTTTACTGCACCCTGGTGACTCATCCCCTCCCTGTGGACCCTCTGTGGGGAGAGTGTTCCATTATCCACACGTGGGCTTTGGATCTCTGCTCCAGCCCCTCTAGTTCTCAACAATATGTTTTCTGAATATGACATGTTATGAGAGGAAAAAAATAAGATTCTATCTTAATAGTGTGTGTGTTAATCTAGGTTGACTAGAGAAACAAATTCACAAACACTCATATGTGTGTAAGAAAGAGTTTTATATAAAAGAGCCATTGGATATTGAGAAAACATCCAAGCCCAGTCCAGTTCAAGTCCATAAATCCAATACCGTTTCCCCGAAAATAAGACAGTGCCTTATATTAATTTTTGCTCCTAAAGATGCGCTAGGTCTTATTTTCAGGAGATGTCTTATTTTTCCATGAAGAAGAATACGATGCACATTTACTGTTTATTGTTTTATTAAAAGAGACCTCGCACTTCCTGTCTGCTCCAGCTGCGCTGTGGCCAACAATGAGCTGCATGGTGGTGCCTGCTGCTACAGTCCAGAGTCCAGAGTTACGGTAGCTTCGGGGAGCCTTATTTTCAGGGAGGTCTTATTTGGGGGGGGATGCCTTATATTTCAGCGAGAGGCAAAACTGTAAGTAGGTCTTATTTTCGGGGGATGTCTTACTTTTGGGGAAACAGTATTAGCCCATATGTCTGAACCAATCTTCTATAAATTCCTCTTCAGACTCACACAGCACACTCAAGGATGTCAAATGCAAGGAAGATCACAGGCCAGTGGGTGCAAAGTCTTGTGGATCCAATGGCAGTGAAAACATCTCAGCACTGGCATGGGTCTCCACGTGGTTCCTCCAGCTCCAGGGCTCTGGCTGTGTCAGCGTAGCTCCATCAGGCTCATTGTCATCAGTAATGTCTCATAGGGAGTGAGTGTATCTGGCCTCCAATGAGCTATTTATCTCCATGGCACCTCCCAATGAAGTCATCAAACTGTGACCTGATTGACAGGCTAGACTCCACCCCTTCACAAATTGACACCAGATTATGTAACTACCACAGTGTGACTTGGGTTTTTTTGTTGTATACAGCCACAACTCGTCATGAATGCAACAACAATTTGCGTAAGCTGGAGGAACTTTCGAAACAGAGACAAGTCAAAACGGCACAGAATCCAACCACAAGGAGTTCTCAATGGCCTAACACGGCCAAATAGATAATGATAATATTGGATTATAATTGAAGAATAAAATAAATATCCATAACTCCGTACCAATATAAATGAATGGTTGAATTAATCAATGGAGAACAGAAAAGGATTGCTTTCAGAAGAATTTCAATTACTAAACGGAGAAGAAATGAGGAAACTCGAGGATCTTCTTCAGGCCCTCACCGCAAGAACTGCCTAAATTCCTCAAACCGCGGTTCATTTAGTACACATCAAATGTACCTTTATTAAGCTAAACATGGTTTGATTTCATTGATTTTTATATTCTTATGAGATGTTAACAATTTGGTGCTTTCATTAAAATGTAAAAGGCGAACATCTTATAGGCAAAAGAACAACTGTTCCAATACCTGTCATACAAGTATCAGAGCATACGCTAGGGCACGTCAGAGCATATAGAGCAGACGGTTGGTGCCCTAGCTATATGTCCTTATCCTTACCACTTCAATGCATGGCTGGTGCAACTTCTAATGGCCAGTGTGTGCATTTTCCCATGGGGGGGTTCGCTGGCTGCTGGATAGCACTTTGACTACCCATATGTCAGGCCAGAAGTGTCAAGAAATTAATGCCTCCAGAGGACTGCCCTCAAATTGTGACTGATAAGAGTTAACACAATTGTATCACAATTTGTATAACATGGCAACCAAAAGGCACAGAAAATCTAGATAGTGGAAACAAAATTAGTTCTGGAAATAGCAGTATCTGACATAGTTACCTTAGAGAATTAGTGTTGATAGGTGTGGCAGACTGAAAAAAAAAGTGCCCTACTTCGTTACCTTTCCCCTGTGTCACATAATTTTGCTGTGTCCTTCTGCAATCCCTTATTTGTTTGTTTTCATAAGATCTCTGAGAAGGGAGAGAATGAGCTCATTGTACAAAGTTAGTTTTATAAGGCAATTACTTATCCTAACTCTGAAATGCATGTTCTCCTCTGTTTCCCAGAATTCCACATCGGGCCCTGCTCTCCAATTGGGACAATACTAACTGATTTGATAATACGCCCTTTTATTGGTTGCCTTCCCAGCCGTGTCTTGCTTCCCCACCTCCCTGCTGGCATTTCCTTTGCTTCCAAATCAAATGCTTGCACTTGAGTCTCTGTTTCAAGGATGCTTTCTAGGGGGAACCCAAACCAAGACAGAGATGCACTGTGCACCTTCTGGGGAGAGATGAGCCTTCCTTCTCGAAAACGCTGAGAAATATGCTTCCCTCAAATGAAAAACTACCAGGAATTTCAAGAATCCAAACGTGTGTGTGTGTGTTTTCAGGCTACAAATGCATTTTAGAGTCTCTGTAGAACCACCACAACTAACCATAAGCAACTGGCTCAGAGTTGATCTCTTTCTGACCATGTCTGATGAATAATTCAGGCCAGCTTGGCCATGACTCAGTTTTTTCTCAGTTTAATAGTGTTAATCCAGTATGTAGCTACCTATATGCCAATGTTTAGCAACTCTTCACCCCTGGCAAGTTTGGTTTTGCGATCGCTTACTTGTTTGTTTTCGTAAGCTATCTGAGAATAAAGGGGAAGAGAAAGTTCTTTGTACAAAGCTGGAATTTTATAAGGCAATTACGTACCTAATGAGAGGGAGTGCTGAGCGCAAGACTTGAAAACAATGCATTCACTGACAATGAACAAGTAAAGCCCATAGGAAATCTAGATATTGGAAATTAAATGTTTCTAAAAATAGCAGTATCTGACATAGTGAGTTATCACCTTTGAGGATAGAGTGTTGATAGATGTGACAAACTAGGGGGGGGGGGAATTGCCCCAACTCACTGGTTGCCCCAGTTCATCTGGTGATCAGAATGAGAGTAACCTAAAGAAAGCAGAGCCAAAGGATGGAAAGAACTTGGGCTCTAAAGAGGGTTGCCAAGCCATTTAATGAAGCTAACAAAATACTCTGTCTTGGGAATTTTTATTTTGTGATATGATACATTCCCCTATTAAGGAGTCACCTCTCTGGATAGGATTTTTCACCAAATGCTTTCTATTCTTTAACATGTATTTGTATGTGTTGCCTAGAAGCGTCCAGCTTCTAGAAATTTACCTATGCAATTCCAGATCCTCTTGTAAATTATTTTCAGGCACCAAACTTTTAAAAACAATCCTCTTCTATTTACCTGTAAAAAGGAGAAACACCCCCTTCCTTCTATTCTACAAGTCAAGTCCATTTGGAAATGAAGGTTGGGACAGTCAAACACAAGTACATTCTGCCCAGACAGTACCTGTAGTTCAAAGATACTCAATATACTGTAGTCAAAAGAGTTTGATCTTCAACACAAGGGGTCTCTCTTGTTAGAACCAAATCACTTCCATTCAGTTTAGTGTTTCACTCTCTGTTATTGGGAGCCGCTTCCATTTGTCACACACACTGCGTGTAGGTATGTGTGAACCCAAGCACATACACACATGCTCGCACGGCAGGTTCAGGGAGAAATGTTTAGCTTGAAAACCACTCAAAGTCACAATGCTATAAAATCATCAAAAAGGAAGTGGAACACAAACAGATTAATATCTTAAGCATTAACAAACGAAAAGCTCACAGTCATCTAGTCAATTCCAACTCATAGTGACGCTATAGGACAGGATAGAACTGTCCCTGTGGGTTTCCGTGACTGGAACTCTTTATGGGAGTAGAAAGCCTCTGCTGACCTTGCAGTTAGCTGCCGAACAGGTAACCACTATTCCACCAGGGTGACTATTCTAGGCATCAGTGAGCTAAAATGGACTGGTGTTGGCCATTTTGAATTAGACAATCATATGGTTAACCATGTCAGGAATGAAAAATTCAAGAGGAATGGTGTTGCATGAATTGTCAGAAAGAACTTTAAGATCAATCCTAACGCTGCCAGCACAGTAATAGGATAATATCCATATTCTGAGCAGGAAAACCAGTTAACATGACGATCATTCAAATGTACATACTAAGTACTAAAGCCCAAGATGAGGAAACTGAAGATTCTTTTACTAATTTCTGCAGACCCAAATTGACCAAATATGTGTTCAAGATGTATTGATAATAACTGATTATAAGAATTCAAAAGTTGGCAACAAAGGGAAAGGATCGGTAGCTCGAAAATTTGGCCTCAGGGACAGAGGTTGAAAGTGAAGAGGACGTAAAACATTGGTGGAAATCAATGACTACAATTCTTCCATCACCCTGAGACAAGAAGAGCTAGATGGCTCAGAAAAGGATCGCATCAGAGCAGGGGTCCTCAAACTTTTTAAACAGGGGGCCAGTTCACTGTCCCTCAGACCCGTTGGAGGGCCAGACTATAGTTTAAAAAAAAACAAAACAACTATGAACAAATTGCTATGCACAAGGATGCCTGCATTAAAAGTTCCTAGACAGGAGTGGAAGCAAAATGTAGAACAGAACTTAAAATCATAAAAGAGACCAGGCTTATTGGTCAGAGACTGGTGGAACGGAAGTGAACTCACCTCAGTATTAGAATCATCAAATGTGTTAGACTGGGTAGACTAGAGAAACAAATCCAGAGACACTGATATGTGTGTAAAAGAGAACTTTATATCAAAGAACAATTGTACATTAAGAAAACATCCCAGCCCAGTCCAGGTCAAGCATATAAATCCAATATTAGCCCATATGTCTCTTATCAGTCTATAAATTCTTCTTTAGACTCACGCAGAACATACAATGATGCTGATTGTAGGAAAATGACAGGCCAGTGGGTGGAAAGTCTTGTGGATCCAGTGGCGGTAGAAGAATATTAGTGCTGGCGTGGGTCTCCATGTGGTTCCTCCATCTCCAGGGCTCTAGTGTAGCTCCATGTGTCTTGCCATCAGGAATACAAAGCAGAAAGTGAGTGTATCTTGCCTCTAGTGAGCTATTTATCTCCATTGCACCTCCAAATGAGGTCATCAAGCTGTGACCTGATTGACAGGCTAGACTCCATGCCTTTGCAAGTTGACAGGAGATTATGTAACTGCCACATCAACCACTGAAGACAGTGGTTCTCAACCTTCCTAATGCCGCCACCCTTTAATACAGTTTTTCATGTTGTGGTGACCCCCAACCATAAAATCATTTTCATTGCTACTTCATAGCTATAATTTTGCTACTGTTATGAATTGTAAGGTAAACATCTTGTATGCAGGATGTATTTTCATTGTTACAATTGAACATAATTAAGGCATAGTGATTAGTCACAACAAATATGTAATTATATATGGTAAAATATTTATTTCTAATGAAATGTTGTCTTGAAGCATGGTGTAGCATGGGTAACAGTCTTCACGCCAGGTACTCGTATGTGGGCATATCTGCATGTGGGTGGACCCGCCTGGAGATGGACAGAGGGGCAGTGTCTTGGTTCCTCAGACCATTGGGAATATGTGTTTTCCGATGATCTTAGGTAACCCCTGTGAAAGGGTCATTCGGCCCCCAAAGGGGTTGCGACCCACAAGTTGAGAACCGCTGATTTAAGACCAAAAGGGCAGCATTTACCCAAGGACACAGTACAGAGAATGAGGAAAGATGGAGGAATGGAAATAGAAAAGAGGAGGAGAAAGTATAATATGTGATGATACATAGTAGGGTTACAATGGATGAGTTCAAACAAAATGTGCAGGGATTGTTGAATGTACAACTGATAATCTACTTTGTAAACCTTTACTTAATCCACAATTACAACCAAAAAGCAAAGCAAAGAGGAGAGCCTTTAGTATGAATTATACCTCCACCTAGAAACAGAAATCCTTACAGCTGGACCAATAGGCCACATTATGCTAAATGGGAGAAAAGACTGAAGTTGGTGAGAATTTCATCTTACTTGGATTCATGATTAATGCCCATTGAAGTAGCAATAGAGAAATCGAATGGCATGTTGCACTGGGGCAATCTGCTGTAAAAGACCTCTTCCAGATGTTTGAAAGCAAAGATGTCACTTTGAGAACTAAGGTGTGTTTGATCTAAGCCCTTGTATTTTTGATCGCGAGTAGGCAGCTGAGAGTTGGACAATAAGCAAGGAAGACTGAAAAAGACGTGGTGCCTTTGATTATAGTATTAGTGAAGAATATTTAATGTAGCATGGACTGGCAAAAGAATGAACAAATGTATCTTGGAAGATGTACAGCTGGAGTGCTCTGTAGGCTCGAGGATGGCAAGACTTTGTCTCATGTACTTTGGACATGTTATTAGGAAGGGTCAATCCCTGTAGAAGTGCATCTTATTTAGTCAAGTAGAGGGTTAGTGAAAATGAGGAAGGCCCTTGTGTTAGTCCAGGTAGACTAGAAATCCATAGACACTCACATGTGTATAAGAAAGAAGTTTATGTAAAAGAACAATTGAATATTCAGAAAACATCCCAGCCCAGTTCAGATCAAGTCTGTAAGTCCGATATTAGCCCATATGTCCTATACCAATCCATAAAGTCCTCTTCAGACTCACAAAATACATGCAATGACGCCGAATGCAGGACGATCACAAGCCTGTGGGTTGGAAGTCTTGTGGATCCAGTGGTGTTATAAGCAACTCAGCGCTGGCAGGGGTCTCCACATGGTTCCTTCAGCTCCAAAAATCCGACTGCCTCAGGGTAGCTTCATGTGGCTTCTCCTCAGAAATGTCTCACAGGGAGTGAGCAGAGAGAGTGTCTCCCGCCTCCAAGGAGGCATACAGGAATTCCCAGAGCACACACAGAGGCCTCATTGGCTATCACCTAATTGACAGGCTAAACTCCACCCCTTCACTCTTAATCCTCTCAAATTGGCAAATGATTATGTAACTACCACAGCCCTCAAAGAGATGGACTGACACAGTGGCTGCAGCAATGGCCTCAGTATAACAACAATTGTGAGGATGGCACAGGACTGGGCAGCGTTTCATTCTGTTGTACAGAAGGTCTCTATGCGTTGGAACTGTCTCGGCATGTAGCAGCAGCAGCAGAAGCGCAAAGAATGGTAGAGAGGCAGCTGCTCATTGTTCACCCTTGTCGACACTGGAGACACAAAGGAAGTAAAAGTCCTCTAAGAAATTCTAGCCAATGTTGTCAGGAGTTGGCATCTACATCTACCATTCATTAGACATCTTCTCCTAGACATTTTTTTTCAAGAAGCACTTGATCAATGGCTGTTGATTTCATTTCTGTAGCCAGTTGTGGTAATTACATAATCTGAAGTCAATTTGAGACTTAAAAGTGAAGAGGTATAGAGTTAAGCCTGTCAATCAGGATGCAGCTTGATTACCTCATTTGGAGCCGCTAAGGAGATACATACCTTGTTGGAAGTAGGCCACACGCTCATGCCCTGTGAGGCATGCTTGCTGACAAGACACATGGAGCTACGCTAGAGCCCTGGAGCTGAAGGAGCCACGTGGAGACCCCTGCCAGTGCTGAGATGGTTCCACCGCCACTGGATCCACAAGACTTTCCACCCACTGGCCTGTGATCCTCTGTCATTTGGCAACATTGTGTGTGTTGCATGAGTCTGAAGATGAATTTATAGACTGGTAGCAGACATATGGGCTAATATCAGACTTATGAACTCGAACTGGACTGGTCCGGGAAGCTGTCTTCATATGCAATTAGTCTTTGATATAAAAACTCTTTCTTATACACAGATGAGTGTCCATGAATTTGTTTCTCTAGTCTACCCGGACTAACACACCAGTGTGCAATGCTGTACAGCTGACTTAATATTTCCACGTGCATCATGTCATTTAACTGGGGCTGCAATTCCTCAAGCTGAGGAGAAGTGAAGACCAAAACCCAACAGCTGCCATTGGGTCAGTTCTGACCCATAGCAACCCTGTGTAGGATTTTCAACACTTTACATCTTTTTTTCCCTTCAAATTGTACCCAGCTTTATTAAACATCCTGTTCATACATGCTCATGATATTCAGGAAGGACACGGGCAGCCAATCATGAACAGCATATAATATCCTTCAAACTCCTTTATTCAATGGACAACCCAAATCAGAAAGCCACTTTAAGCCCACTGAAGCCTTCATCGGATGCTCTGAACAGGGAACGTTTAGAGTGAGGGATGAGGTTTCACCTTTTAGCATGTTGTTTTCACAACTGTTCCCGAGCAGACCCCTACTTTCAGAAAATGACCCATCTGAAGATCCACCATCTGCACAAAGGGACCACTGCTCTCTTGAGGGATGCCATTTGGATGGTGTCCCTGGACAGTCCAGATGGCCTGATAGACTAAGAGCCAAAGATTTGAGGTCAGGTTCCAGCAGGTCTCTGGGTTTATGGGAGTCAAGTCTATGCTGAAGGCAGAGAGGGAAAAAAGGGTATGAGGATGTAAAAAACAAATGGTTCGTTTTCCCTATCCAAAAGTGCTGGTGCCCAGGTGGCTGACATGTGCCAACGTCAGAGAATCCCTCTTCCTGGGAACCCAGAGGGAATATCTCAGGATTAGCAGGGCAAAGTGTTGTCTCTCACATCCATCCAGCATTTGGAGACAGCCTGTCTCCATTTGCCCTTCCCCACAAAAGACAACAATGAAGTGTTCTGTGTGCTAACAACATAGCTGACAAAAAGAAGTAAAACAAAATTCTGAATTTTTATGAAACTAGTATTTCAAAGGGTACAGTCACCAAAAGTACACAGTTATCAAAAATATTTCACTTGACATCTCCAGCACCTTCAGCTTACTGTGCCTGCTCTGTTTGGGCATCTCCATTTTCTGCAAGGCGGTTCCCGCCCCTGCCAACATCAACATCAACTTTCCCCCTTGTTCCCTAGGGGCGCCTTCTCCCCCTCCTTTGGAAGGAGGAGCTTTAGCAGCTAACCTTGCTGATCTCCTTATCCTTCACCTTGGCTTTATGTCCCTTAGGCTCCCCTTCAGCCTTTCTCTAGAGCGTGGTGGTGACGGTGCCAGCGTGCTAGCTTTGGTCAATCCAGGGGTCATTCTTGCCTCTTGAAACTGCAAATCTTTACGGTAGCAGGGACTCTTTTCTTTCTCTCGCAGAGCGGCTGGTGGGTTTGAACTGCTGACTTGCAGTTAGCAACACAAAGCCTATCCTACAGTGCCACCAGAAGTTAGAAGGAGTGATTTTCACAGCCCAGAGCTGGCAGCCTTCTGACTCCAGGTCACTCCTCTCAGAAGCCCTCAGGAGGCTCCCCTGAAAAGCTTAGTATTCAGTGGAGCCCACGCCAACCAGAGACCCACATTCCAGGCTGTCTGATGCTCCCTTTCCTAACCTCAGTCTGCAAGTGTACTAAGAAAGGCGGCTTTCACGGCCCTGCTCACAAACTGGGGACTTAATAATGACTCTGTTTGGACTGATGGAGACAAGAACAGAATCCCATCTAGAAGCACCCAATGTACCTCTGTGACCTTTTAAAACTTTTTATTTGTCAAAAGAGAGTCTTTCATTAAAAACCATGACTGCTCACAGAGGTCAGGAAGGACCTTCTATCTTTTGCCCCCCTCCGTGCATCCTACCCCAATCCCCAGGAAAAGGAGGAAATGCCTGGTGAACACCAT
Source organism: Echinops telfairi (assembly GCF_000313985.2). Taxonomy (NCBI): domain Eukaryota; kingdom Metazoa; phylum Chordata; class Mammalia; order Afrosoricida; family Tenrecidae; genus Echinops; species Echinops telfairi. Next base: position 11,196,958 of record NW_022103951.1, read on the forward strand.
AATGTTGCATGCTGAATAAGGACTTTGGAGTAATTTTCTATTGCTGCTATGACAACGTACCATAAACTACAGTGGCTTCAGATGCTGCCATTGTATTAGCTCACAGTTCTTGGTGACAGACATCTGCACATAACATGATCCCACAGAGTCCTTAACATTTTACAAAATCCAAGTATTGGATAGGGTGGCATTTCTTTCTGGAGTCTCAGGGGAAGAATCGGCTTCTATGCTCGAGTTGTTGGCAGAAGTCCATTTGTTGGCACTACAGGGCTGACGTCCCCATTTCCTTGCTGGCTGTCAGCTGGGGTCTTTCTCAGCTCTTTTAAGTCCTGTGGAAACCATTCCTTCTCACACACTTTGGTGAGCTAAACTGTTCTCTTTGGGGGAGACTAGAGAAACGGGTTGATGAGTGAAACAAATCCAGAGACACTCATATGTGTATGCGAAAGAGCTTTATATAAAAGAGCAATTAAATATTGAGAAAACACCCCAGCCAAGTCCAGATCAAGTCCGTAAGTCTGATATTAGCCCATAGTGTCCAAGACCAGTCTATAAATTCCTCTTCAGACTCACACAACACATGCAATGATGCAGAATGCATGAAGATAACAGGGCAGTCTTGTGGATCCAGTGGCAGTGGGAGCATCTCAGCGCTGGCAGGGGTCTCCACATGGCTCCTTCAGCTCCAGGGCTCTAGCTCCATCAGCACAGCTCCATGTGGCTTGTCAACATGAAAACTAAGCAGAGAATGTGGGTCTGGCCTCCAGTGAGCTATTTATCTCCATAGTGCCTCCAAATGAGGTCATCAAAGCTGTGACCTGATTGACAGGCTAAACTCCACCCCTTCACTCTTAATAGTCTCAAGTTGACACCAGCTTATGTAACTACCACAGGTGACTTCTGTTGAGATTCTGAGGGACAATGCTCTTAACCTCTCTTGAGGTCTAATTTGATTGAGGGGATCTGTGAGTCGTACTTTTAACCTCTTCAAAGTTCATCTTCAAGTCCTCTTCATGTCTTAAATCACATTTGGGCTCATGTAATTACACTGTCCCTTCTAACATTGAAAGCGTCAGACAGCCTGAAATGTGAGTCTTTGCTTGGTGTACAAGTCACGGAATACTCTAGAACAAGCTCTCCACTTTAAGACCAGATGATTAGTAACCTTAATAACACCTGCAAAGATCCCATTGCCGTGTAACCTAACTACAGGAATAATAACAGAGGGTGGAGATCATGGGGGCCAAAATTATGTTTACCGATCTGTTCTCTGATAGGTCCTAGGATTCAAGTCCACCAGTACATAAAATATATTCACCTCAACCCAAGCTCCCCAAAGGATATACTGCATGACAGCATCAACTCAAAATCTAAAATTCTCACCTACATCTCATTAGTGCAAAAGTCCCACATTTCACCATTGTAATCAAGTGCAGATGAGGCTAAGTGGCGTAATCCTCTCCATCTGCGGAGGTGTAAAATAAAAGAAGTGAGTGATCGGCTCTCAACCTATAATGGTGGGACAGCATGGGATATACTGAAAGTGATACACATGGTTCCACAGGGAGAGAAATAGAAGGTGGAAATCAATTGAGCCAAAGCAGTTCTTAAATTCAGTCAGGCAAACTCCACTAGGTTTCAAGGTCTGAGACTAATCTTCGGTTGGATCTCCAGGTTACCTTCTAAACTCTTAGTTCCACCCTTGGGCTCTTGGCTGCATCCTCTGGGCTCTTGGTTCTACCCTCTGAGTCATTCTTCCTTTTTTATGGAAGTTGACATATGTTTGCATCTGAGTATTTCAATCAGCCTGCTTGTTACCAGTGGGACTCAAGGGGTCCAACAGCAACCTCGGCTTTTATTCTCTCTGTTCCTCAGTCAATGCTAGTGGTGTTTCTATGGGTACAAAATTCTCAAGAACTTTGTGAATTCCACATGTATATTGTAGTGATTCATTCCATTAGAGGGCAGGTTCTAAAATATTTTTTTTTCCCCAAAATATTTTAAAGATCGAGCAGCCTCTATGTTTGGCTGCTATTAAGATGCTAAAGGACAAGGCTTTTAAGTTTTTTTGAGGTCCTTGGTTGGACTGTGGGCATCTGTGAGTTATACCTTTGTATGAGCAAATACTAGTACTTTTGGCCATATGGATGAATTAAGCATCCTGAATCATCAAGTCCTGTTTCCCTTGTGTTAAATAGTTCTTCCCTCAATTTATGTTTCTCCTGAGGAGCCCGGGTGGTGTAATGTTTACACAGTGATCTGTGAGCTGCATGGTCAACAGTTTGAAACCACCAGCAGCTCCACAAAAGAAAGACTGGGCTTTCTACTCCTGTGAACAATTAGTCTCAGAAATCCACGGAGTTATGAGGCAGCATTGACTCAATGTCCGTGAGTAAGTCTCACGTGTTACTACATACACCAGGCTGCACCTTCAATACTTGCTTGGAGATTTCCTCAAGTAAGTATTCACTGGTTCTGCCTTCACATCACTGCAGGACACAATTCTGCTCAGCTTCCTGGTACTTTATTACAAGGTTCTCCCTGAATCCAGTTTCCAATAACAGGTTCCTCACTTCCTAATGAGTCCTTCAGCAGCAGCAGCCTCCAAGTGCTGATTTCTACTGAGTTCAGAGTTACTTAGGCTTTTACTAAGGCAATTTAGGGTTTATCCATAACTCACCTTTCTTCCTTCTGAGACCTCACCGCCAGTCTTGAATATCCATCTTTCTACTCACCATAGGTTGAATTATGTCATCTAAAAATACATTGAAGTCCTAACTCTTTGTACCTGTAAAGATGACCCTCTGGGAAATAGGTTCTTCACATTCATAATTCAGTAAGATAGCCTGGGGTCATATTGGAATAGGGCCTGCCCGGTGTGACTGGTATACTTATAAAAAGAGGGGGAAAATGTTGAGAGATACATATAGGGAAGACAGACATGTGAAGATGAAGGCAGAAATGGAATTATGCTACCACAAGCCAAGGAATACCTGGGTATGACAGGTAGGTTTATTGTGCCAACCTGGCCAATAGGAGCATGTGGGATTAATAAGGTCACAGTTTGATTGGAGGGCACAGAGATAAATGGCTCTGCAAGTCCCGCCCCTCTCGTTCGTGCTCTCTGGTGATTGGACCAGCATGCGGCTGCTTTAGCTAGTTCTCTGCCTCAACTTGTAAGCTACACTACCTGTGGGACAGCCAACCTGTGGATCATGTTGCTAGAGTTTAAGGTTCCTTCAAGACCTACTTTGCCATGCTGCTGGTGTATACATCTCCTGAGCTTGAGGCTATTGGATCCTGTCATTTTGCATTGCTTGAGTTTGATATCCCATCCAGGCCTGTTTTGCTAAGCTCCTGAGCTGCTGACAGTTGCTGACTGGCCCTGCTGTTTGCTGCCTGTGGTCTGACTGCCTGAAATGCTCAGCTATCTGTTTCCTTGACCATGGACCCAGCAGCCCTCGTGCGTTGAAGGACTTCCAGTATATTAACTGTTCCGCAAGTGAGTTGAACTGAGCCCTCTGTACTGCTGTGTGGACTAATTAGCTGTGATAATCCTTCTTGCTGTATCTATCTATCTATCTATCTATCTATCTATCTATCTATAAATTATCATAAGTGTCCTGGATTTGTTTCTCTAGAGAACCCTGTCTAACACACTGGGCCTACCAGAAACTACCAGAGATAAAAAGGATCTTCCCTTAGATATAGGATCTAGATTCCCAGGCTCTATCCCCTTAAGTTGGGCTTCTAGTTTCCAAGGTGGTGAAAGAATAAGTTTCAGTTTATTCAAGCCACCCACCTTGTGGTAATTTGTTACAACAACCCTAGGCAGTCTGTTCAAGGCAGTAGGATTTTTTTTCAATATCATGCCACCATGTTTAGGTAACTCACTTTGCTTCTCATGGTAAAGGTTTCTTCACCTGCATAATAACTTTAGTTTCTAATTTGAGAAGAGAGATTGCACCACAGAATCATCTTAATCATCCTCTGAGTGTCTTTTGGATCCCAGCCATTACAAAGACTCTACAAGAACAATGTCATCAAACCACCCAGAGGTCATATTTTGTCTCAGTTCCAGAAAGACAGGGATTGGGGGATTTGGCCAAGTTGTCATCCTGCCTTGAATTCAAAGGCAGCAATTCTCAGTCTTCCTTATTTACTGTTAAACTTTCACATGCATCTGAAGAAATTGGAAATGTCAAGTCTGAGGTGTACCTTAGTCTTCAAATTGACATCCTTGATGTTTACCAGTACAGATAGATCATTTGCAAAGGATTTGCCAAAATCAATATATCATTTTATTTCCTGCCCGCTGCTTTCATGGACATTGATTATGAATCTAAGTCAAATGAAATCCTTGACAACTGCAACCTTTTCTCTATATATCTGTATGTTGCTTACTGGCCAAGTTGTGAGTTCTTTTACTTTTGTTCGATTGAGGTGCCATCCATACCAAAGACTTTAGTGTTTGATCTTCATCAGTATGTGCTTCCAGTTCTCTTAGTCTTAAGCAAGCAAAATTGTGTTATATACATATCACAGGTTGTTCATGGATTTTTATCAATCATGATGACACATTATTCCTTATATAGTCCATCATCTCAAAATATTTGCTTAGTGTGATATGATAGTTAAGGTTGTATGTCAACTTGGCTGGACCAATATTCTCTAATTTGGCAGTTAAAATCTAATAACACCCTGTGATGTGATCTAATGCAATATAACCACTTTCTCCATAAGGTGTAAGAAGATTAGGGTGGGATGCAACATGCTTATTCAGATCAAAGCCCAGATCAACTGAAAGGAAGTTTCTTTGTTGGTGTGTGTCTGTGTGTGTCCTGCTTCCAATATAAGTGGCCTTTGTAGAAATTGTGAAAAGGCTTACTTGCTTTTTGCTGGGCCTGAATCCTGCATCTGATTTGTCCTTTGACCTCTGGCACTTTGGACTTGATCCAGAGGCCTGCAGTATTGCCTGCTTCTTCTGAGAATCATCAACAACCTGCCATCTTACGTGCTGACCCTGAATCATTTGCTTCTACAGCCACAAGACTGTTATCTTCTTGCCTATCTCGGGTTCATCAGCCCCTGTAGCTAAAGGAGTCAAGGGAAGCTTCCAGTCTAATCTGATCCAAGGACTTAGAATTTACTTGAACCTGGAGTTTGCCTCTACAATGGTAAGAACCATTTTCTTGACACACACACACACATACAAGCTTCACTGGTTTTGTTTCTCTAGAGGACACAGCTTAAGCTACTCAGCAGACAGACCAAGTGTGATGAAAGTATGCAACTCTGATGTCCAGCTTTTCTGATTTTAGCTCGTGTGGCATCCCTTTGTACTGGGCAAAGAATTGCCTTGCAGTTCTACATGAGGACCATAAAGTGTTCTGCAATTACCATTCTTTGCCATGGTGTCCATAATTTGTTGCGATCCTCACATTCCAGTGCCTTTGCATACTCAGTGGAACACGGGTAAACATATTGCTTATATTCTGTTTTCAGGCAGGACTCATCTGATATCAGCAGTCATATCCCTCATTCCACATCCTCTTCTTTTTAAAAAATCATTTTATTGGAGGCTGGTACAACTCTTATCACAATCCATACATGCATCCATTGTGTCAAGCATATTTGTACATTTGTTGCCATCATCATTCTCAAAACATTTGCTTTCTACTTGAGCCCTTGGTATCAGCTCCTCATTTTTGCCCCTTCTCCCCGCTCCCCCCTCCCTCATGAGCCCTTGATAATTTATAAATTATTATTTTGTCATGTCTAACACTGTCCAACGTCTCCTTTCACCCACTTTTCTGTTGTCCGTCCCCTAGGGAAGGGGTTATATGGAGATCCTGGTGATTGGTTCCTCCTTTCTACCCCACCTTCCCTCCAACCCTCCCAGGATCGCCACTCTCACCACTGGTCCTGAGGGGTCCACCTGTCCTGGATTTCCTGTGTTTCCAGTTCCTATCTGTACCAGTGTACATCCTCTGGTCTAGTCGGATTTGTATGTTAGAATTGGGATCATGATAGTGGGGGAAGAAGAAGCATTAAAGAACTAGAGAAAAGTTGTATGTTTCACCGTTGTTACACTGCACCCTGACTGGCTCATCTCCTCCCTGCGACCATTCTGTAAGGGGGTGTCCATTTGCCTGCAGATGGGCTTTGTGTCCCCACTCCACACCCCCCCTCATTCACAATGAAATGATGTTGTTCTTTGATGCCTGATACTTGATCCCATCGACACCTCGTGATCACACAGGCTGGTGTGCTTCTTCCATGTGGGCTTTGTTGCTTCTCAGCTAGATGGCTGCTTGTTTATCCACATCCTCTTATGAATACAGCTTGAATTTCTGGCAGTTCCCTGTCAATGCACAATGCAACCATTTTAAAATTGTCCAGTAAAAGTTCACTTGTGTGATATTAATGATATTGCTCAATAATTTATACATTCTTTTGGATCACTTGGGGAGGGGGCACAAATATGGATCTCTTTCAGTCAGTTGGCCAGGTAGCTATTTATTAAATTCCTTGGCATACATGAGCGAGCACCTCCAACACTTTATCTACTTGTTGAAACATTTCTATTGGTATGTCATCAATTCCTGGAGGCTAGTTTTTCACCAATACCTTCAGTGCCTCTTGGATGTCTTCCTTCAATATCATTGGTTTTGATCATATGCTACTTTCGGAAAAGGTTCTTTTTGGTACACTGACTCTGTACGCCTTCCATCTTGTCTTCCTGCTTGTATCATTCAATATGTTGCCCCATAGACTCCTTCAATATTGCAACTCAAGGTTTGAATGTTTTCTTCAGCTGTTTCAACTTACGAGATGCTGAGCATGTTCTTTCTTTTCAATCTTCTAACTTCAGAGCTTTGCATATTTCATTGTAATATTTTACTTTGTCTTCTCTGGCAGCCCTTTGAAATATTCTGTTCTGCTATTTTAGCTCCTCGTTTCTCTAAGAGCAAGTTTCAAAGATTTTTCTGGCATCTACATCAGTCTTTTTTCCCCTGTATTTTCAATGATCGTTTTCTTACTTCACGTACAATCGTTTTTTTAAAATCGTTTTATTAGGGGCTCATACAACTCTTATCACAATCCATACATACATCAATTGTGTAAAGCGCATTTGTACATTCATTGCCCTCATAATTCCCAA
>NW_022103951.1:11205547-11215071 GCF_000313985.2 Echinops telfairi
TCCTCCAGATTGTTCATCCAGCCTATCTTATTTAGACAGACCTGTGGAGACAATAACATGCACAAAAACAAGACAGAGCAAAATCAAGCAACAATATACAACAAAAAAACAACAAACTAATGACAAAACAAACAAAAAACAAAACAAGAAAGAAAAGCTTGTAGTTAGGTCAAGGACTGTTTGTTGGCCTTTAGGAGTGTTTTCCAGTCCAGTCTGTTGGGGTACCACAACCTGGCCTCAAAGTCCACCTTCAGCATTCCCTGGGGGCCTCACCACTCCATTTCCTTGCTGTTCTGTTGCACCCCCTTAGTGTTTTGCCTCGGTGTGGCGGGATCAGATCGGGCACAATTCCCACACTGTGTCTCTGGTGTTGTCCCCTGTAGGGCTATGGGTCAGTGAGGGACATCATGTCTCCTAGTGGGGCCGGCCATCAATCTTCTTGATGTCATCCAACAATGCATCTGTTCTCCAGTTGTTTGTGTTCAATGTTTTTGAGATGATCTCTAAATTCAGGTGGGATATGCTCAAAGTCATATTTTGACTTACATAGACCTGTTTTAATTTTCTTCAGCATATGAACAACTGATGGTCTGTTCCATAGGCAGTCCCTGGCCTGGTTTTGGCTGATGATATTGACGTTTTCCATCACCTCTTCCCACAGATGTAGTCAATTTGATTCCTGTGAATTCCATCTGGTGAGGTTCACATGTATAGTCGTCCCTGCTTGTGTTTTTGAAATAAAACGTATTTGCAATGAAAACATCATTGGGCCCTCAAAACTACCTGCACCCTTTGACTTAGGACTGAAATATTCTGATTGGAGAGGAAGCAAAGGACGGCCACCCCAAGCCAGTAGAACTGGCTTAATGGGTGTCCAATGAAAGAGGACCCAGATCCACCATATATTTAATACCTCAACGCTCCCCTTGCAGGTTTAATATGACAGGTTTTAATCTGTTAGCCAAGAATCTGCACCTGCAAGAATTGATACAGGAATTTTCCCAAGCACCAATCCCAATGCTCAGTATAAACAGAGCTCAATCAATTAAGAAATCAATGTGTACAAAGCAACAACTCATGGGTTGCAGCTCGCAGTTGGACTATACTCACAGTTGGACTATATGAGTATACTCTACTCATCAACAATATCTTCAATTCTATGTCATTGGAAAAGTTATTGATGTTATCAATGTAATTACCTTATCCCCCAGGGGCATGATTGACAATGTCTTTCATTTTTGTTTGGGTTTTTTTTCTGCCTTTTATTTGTTTTTGTTGTTGTTGCTTTTCTTGTGGGGTTTTGATTTTTTTCATTATACAACCGCTAAAGTAAACTAGGGTCATTCATAACCTGTGGAAAAGCAGATGGATTCTGGGCTCCCACTTAACTCTAGCCCCAATCCAAGGTTCTAACATGGTCCTGCTCGATACTAGCCTTGATGTAATGATCATTGAAGATAAGGGTGCTATAACAAAGTGTGGTGAAGAAAGCAGATGGTGCCTAGCTATCAAATGGAATAGCGTCTTCAAGGTAGCAGCCATCTAAGTGAGGTGACAACTAAATCCACATTGAAGAAGCCCACCAGCCTGTGTGATCCAAAGAGGACAATTTTTAGAAGTCTAAATGGAGGACTGTGGGAGCCCAAAACGGTGAATCAAACCATGGTATAACATGATACTTGGTCAGTTGACCTTCCTCTTGACCCAACTTGAATTTGATCAAGGCTCAAGTACTTCTCACCTGTTCCACGACAGACATTTCTTCTCTGGTTTTTAAAATATGAATGGGGGTCTTTTCTTTATCACACTTTATTTATATTTTTATTGTTGTATTTTTGTCTTGTCATTTTGTTTTTGTGTTTTATTGTTTCTGTTCGGTTTCCCAGTTTGGGAAGCAGAGAAGGAGTGGATGCACAGAGATAATAACTGATGCGATGGTTTATCCGGGATGTGGAGTGGGGATACCGCGTGGGGAGGATGAGGGTGTGTAGGAAACAAACAATGAATGTAATGCAGATCTATAAACAACTCTTTTAAAAAGCGATTTAACCATGGAAGTGTATGATATGTGAATATTATACAGGAAAACCACAAAAGAAAGAAAGAAACCAAACTTGACCAATGGCTACCATGAGTGAAGGGGAAACGATTATTGCTTAGGGGGCATTGAGTTGATATCAATGGTGGTGGAATAATTTGTAAAAGGATATCAATAATGGTTACACAACATGAAGAGTATAATCAACGGCACTGAATTACACATGTAGAAGTTGTGGAACTGGAGAATGTTTTGTTGTGTATATTTTTGCCAAAATTAGGGACAAAAATCATTACATGAATAACAAGGAGTACACAGAAAAAGAATATGTTCTGGGATTCAATGTGGTCATCATTTTACAACTCTTCTTGATATGATTGAATTATTGAATTGTATGACATGTGGATGAAGTGCTAATGAGATTGTTTTAAAAAGACATCATTGGCCTTAAACTATTTATCATGCGATCTCCAGCATCATTTTGATCATCGGGGTGATATTTTCCAAGTGTTCATCCTCCCTGTTTGTTTCCAAGTTTCACTTCCAATCTCCAGAAATGATCAGTGCATCTTCATGGCATGTTTGACCCTTTGCAGGCTGCATTCGGTGGAAGAGTGCTCCCATTTCTTCTTTAGTACTTTCTTCTTTACTGCCTTTAGTGGTTAGTGGGTACATCTGAATAATTGTTCTATTAACTGGCCTTCTTTGGAGATGTTTAGATGTCCTATCATAGACAGCATTATGCTTCAAGATAGACCTTGAAGTATTCTTTTTGGTGATGACTGCAACACCATTCCTCTTGAATTTGTCATGCTTGGCATTGTAATCTACATGATTGTCCAATTCAAAATGACCAAGTTCGGTCTATTTCAGTCCTAATGACGAGGATGCCATTTGTATGTGCTTCATTGAATTTTGAGTGACTTCGAATTTTCTACGATTCTCACACTAGGGAGTGTCAGCCTTAAGTCCAAGGGCTACAGATGAGTTTGAGGTAGCGCCCAGCTCACTTAGAGGGGTTTCCACATTGAGCGCTTTGGGTGTGGCCTATGAAGGATGGTGTGTGCCTCAAAAGAGCAGAATGTGCAGTCCCAGTCACCTATAGCAAACTGACTGGGTCACCAAAGGCTGCACAGAAATTAGGTCAACAATGTCCAAATAAGAACGTAGGACCAGGTATACTCTCCCCTTGGGTTCTATATAAGTATTGTTAAGTGTTTTGTTGTTGTTGTTTTGATTTGTTTTGTTTTTCCCCTCGATGGGGTTGGCTCCTCCCTTTTTGCCTGGCGACCGGAAAGAATAGCATCTGGGCTCTTAAAGGCATGTTTCCAAACAAGCAGCCATCTAAGTGAGGTGTCAACTATGTCCACATGGAAGAAGCACACCAGCTTGTGTCATCCAAGGATTGTAAACAATAAAATCCAAATCCGAAGGAGGGAATGGTATCAGAGCTTAAATTGTGAACACCTGGCATACAGAAGACTCTGGATACCAGCGGATGCTCAAAGTCCATTTGCAGGGTCCACACATGGATTAAGTCTCTGGAGACCCCCCTCTGATCACAGTTGAGGGATGTGAATCATCTTGTAAATCAGACAGAGAACATTGTAAAGTCGATCGTGGCAGGCATAAATCGGTTAAAATGCAGTATCTTAGCAATTGGTCTCCTTTTTGACCCATTTAAAAGTTGTTTCCGTTTAAAAACCAAGAAACAAAAAGTGAAAAGGAAAGGCACATGGATTAAGCCTCCAGGAAATCCCTTCTGAGCACAGACCAGGGATGTGCACAGCCTTGTATCTCTCAGGCAGAGTGCATTGCAAAGTGGATCACTGCAGATGCAGCGAGGCTACAGTTCAACACCTTATCATGTTTTCTTCCTTTTGATCCGTTTCAAATTTGTTCCAGCTTTTAATATTTTGGCTTTCTCTTCAATTGTGGTTTAATCTGTTTTACTATGTTATTGTTGCTCATTTTGAAAAAAAATGTCTTTCTCTGTATGACCTTCAGGATAGGTAAATCTATAGAGAGAGAAATCAGGCATAATGGTTCCCTGGGGATATGGCAGGGGAGGTGGGGGGAAATGGGGAGCTACCAACAAGGAGTACAAGAATGAAGAAAGTGTTCTAAAACGGATTGTGGTGATGACTGTACAATTGTTCTTGATGTGATCGAACTATTGAGTTGTATGACATGTGAATTATATGCCAACAAAACTGTAAAATAAAGAAAGAAGACCAAGAAAAGGAGAGGAGAGAGGAAACAGAGTAAAACCAGAGTTTGGAGATGAGGTAAAAAATAAGGACGGTGGGTATTAATCAACTCAAGTTTAAACCTCATTTTCTATGTCTTCTGCCTCACTGCAACTTGAAATGGGCTTCTCGGGGCTTTCGACTATCATTCCAGAGATGCTGAGAAATTCTAGACTCAAAAAGTTTCCACAGAGGCTTCCCCCACAGCACACAAAAAGCTTCAAACACGTGGCCTTTGAGTCAAATCTGCTACATTGCAACACTATAGGATCGAGGAGAACTTCCCCATAGTTTCCCAGGCTGTCATCTTGACCGAAGCAGCCCACCACACTGTCCTCTCTGCACCAGCCTTCTCTGGGTTAGCAGCTGAGGGCTCTAGCCACGGCCTCACAAGGCCCAGTGGGCCTGAACTCGCCCATTGGGGTCAAGGAAGCCTCGGCTGAATCCTATTTTCAATGATGCTGTCTATCACAGTGGGAGAGAAGTGCTCCTTAAACCCCAAATTCAATATACCGGTAACCAACCATTCTACCTCTCGTTAGGAAATAGATGTCTACACCATTTCTTCGTCTCACAGAGGCTGGGCAAGAAAAAAAAGGAGAAAAAGTGCAACTGCTCAACTCTCTAGCATTCGTCTCTGCCACTGAAAGGAAGGCTGCCAGCTGGCAAGGCCGGGCCAGAACTGGCTTGAAGTCATGTTTTGTTTGGCCTGCATACTGCTAGCCTGCATAAGTGTTTCCCCCACCCCCCGTGTTTTACATTGGAAATCGCTGCCAACGTTTAAAAAAATGGGCAAGAATCCTTTGACAGCTGTAGTCGATCTTCTCCTGTTCTGCAGCTTGCCTTTTATACTCTTGGTGGTAAATTTTGATAAGCCCCAGTTCTTCATTTTAATGAAGTCCGATTCATCAACATTTTCCACGATGGTTAGTGCTTTTTCCATGATGGTTAGTGCTTTGTAGGCCCTGCTTTTTTTAAAAAAAAGCCTCTTTATGAAGTGTATGAAGATATTATCCTCTGCATCCATCTAGAGGCTGTTTGTTTTACCTTTGATGTTTAGATCTCTGACCCATCGTGAACGCCCGTTCAATGGCTGGTGTGAAGTAGAGCTCCGGGGTCAATTTCTTCAGGTGGATTTCCTAGGGCTCCTGCACCCTTTATTGAATTCCCTGTCCCTGCAGGACATTCCACTGGCACCTTTGCTATAAATCACGAGGTGGGATGTGGGCCGGTATGGCTGTGCTCTCTGTTCTGGTCTATTGATCCAATTGTCTACCATTCGCAACAATCCCACAGTGCCTTAAGAACTCGTTTTAGAATCAGTCGTCTCTCTTCTTCTTCTTCAAGATTATCTTGACCATTCAGCCGGACACTTCAATAAATACAAAATGGAATGGCAGTTCTTTTCCTTCAATGCCCCTGAGATCCTGGCACCCCACCCCCATCGGCCGCCACCCTGCCCAGTGTCACTGGCAGTGGAAGAACAAGTCCCTGATGTCCAGATTCACACCTTCGACCTCATAGAGGGAGGCAAGGGTACCTGCATGCCCACTCTGTGGCCACATGCTGTCAGGCACACCAGAGCAGCTCTCCTCTGAAGCCCCGGGGGCTGCCTGCAGCTGTGCCAACAAGTACATGGTGAAGAGTTGTGGCAAAGATGGCTTCCTCATCTGAGTACGGCTCCACCTCGTGCACGTCATCTGTCTCCCCAGGATGTTGGCCTATGCTGCGCTGACAAGTTCCAGACTGGGATGCCAGGGGCCTCAGGAAAACCCCAAGGCACAGTGGTTAAGGTTCACATCGGCCAAGTCACCATGTTCCTCCATACCAAGCTTCAAACCAAGGAGCAGATGATCGAGGCCTTACAGGGCCAAGTTCAAGTTCCCTGAGTGCCAGAAGATCCACATCTCTAAGAAGTGGGGCGTCACGAAGTTGAACGCGGATGAATTTGAAGACATGAGGGCGGAGCAGCACCTCATCCCAGCCGGTTTGGGAGTTGAATTTCATGACCCCCTTGGATACATGACGGGCCCCGCATTCATGATGGCCTTGGTAGCCAGCCCTGTGTCCTGCCTGACCTAGGGCAACCAATAAATTGAACTGACTTAAAAAATATATAGGAATTGCAAAGGAGTGGAAGAGATGAGATCTTGAGTATCTCTCAAGGAATCAGAAATGTGGCAACAGTGGAGCCTACATGGCAATAATCTCCAGCTCCAACTTGTCACAGTTCCCGCCATGCTCTATTGTGCCCCATCACTGAGGCAGATGGGTGGCTGCTAGGTTTCATGTTACTCCTGGCAAGTTTTACTCAATGTGTTACTATGTGAATGAATGAAGTCATCTAGCCAAACCTGTTGCTGTAGCATCAACCCTGGAAAAGGATGTCCCTCCTTGTGACCAGAAAGCTCAATGGCTCTGGATAACTGATACCCGAGGATCTTCTCTAGAACATTCTCCATCCTTGGTGCTACAGGCATTTGGGGTTGGGTCATTTGGGGGAGTGGGAGGACTGCCATATGCATTGTAGGACACTGCAGCATCCCTGAGCTCTAGACGACCCCCTGGTGGTGATGAGAAAAGGTTTCAAGCCATTGGCAAATTTCCCCAGGGAGGCAGGGACCGAATGGCATCCACTTGAACACTCCTGGCCTAGACCAGTAGGGGAAACAGGAAGTGAAGAAAGGGAGACTACAGAGCTACTGGGGCAGAGTTAGAAATGCGGGCAGAATGCCCAAGTTCCTACGTCCACCTTTATTTCAGCGGGTAACCCATTGCTCTATAAAAAGGGAAAGAGGTAGACGAGAGAAAGTTGGGCTCTACCGCACAGAGCTGTGAACAGGACAGCGGCGCACACACTGCCAGGGGCACCCTACATGTGGACACAATGTGAGCAGCATCCCCTTTGGCTGTGCAATGTGGTGGTCCCGGATAGAAACTATTTCAAAACCATATGGCCCTCTATCTTGTATAACTTCTGCCCCTTACCCATTTTTTCCATGCCTCTATGCACAAATGCCTCGTGTGAATGATGTTTTAGGGAAAACAGCTGATCTATCTGCTGAACTAATTCTTAGGCTGCATATCAAAGCCAGAAGTGACTGGAATAAAAATAACAATAAAAAAACAGCCCCTACACCATTGCTTCTCAGGTGCCCAGAAAGATTGGGATGCAGACTTCCACCACACTTGGGTTGAGATTTGGGACCATCTTATTTGAATTTCAAAGGGCCAACATCACAAATCTTTATATCTACATTTAATTTGCATTGCTTTCCTGTATTTGGGGACCTGTCTTATCTTTCTCCCCTTTGGCTTTCTTTCTGCCTTGTAGTTGGAATGGAGTCTAATACAGAGGTCTACCAAGGATGGGAGAGGCTACCTACCCCAGGTACAGGAATAATGGGGGTGTGCCCTGTAGGAAAATGTCAGATAATATGGGCACTCTTGCCCCACATTTTCATTACTTTATAGTCCACACGCTGGTTATCCTTCATGCACACCTACAGGAGGGTAAGTAAAATGGAACGCCACCAACGGCCAACCAGCAGGGTGCAGAGGATGCAGACGGTACCAGATGACACCATCAGAAGGGATGACATTAGAATGTCTACATGATTTTTGTGCCGTGTTTTAGCAAAAACATATTACTTCTTATAAAAAGATTCCTGTGGTTTTCTATAATGAAAACTTGGGGGGGGGGCAAGCCATGGTTGCATGGATCCATAAGACAACTCTATGCTGATTTATTTTTTTGAAACTTCTGATGCACTCTGATTAGAGCATCAGAAGTTTCAAATAACTGTTTATTATCCAGTTATCATGATACTTTGAATCATGTGGTTTTGACCACACTGGCTATTGTGTTCATGCCTACTGGTGTTCGATAGGCACTGATTTTGTCCAATTTTCTGGTGTTTTAGTTACAATATTGTAGTGAGTATTACTTGTGCACCTACAGCACTTGTTTTGAGAATGAAGTAGCAATTAAAAGGGTGGAAAGGAATCGAAAGAGGCTTCCTCTCAGTTATTAATAATGTGGTTATTCATCATTTTGTGAATGTTAGTAGTCAAGTCATATTAAAAATATTATATTCAAGCGATTTCCAGCTGTATTTACCACATACTATTCTATGATGAACATCGACAATAAACATTACTAAGGATTCAGGGGGGGTGTTGCTACTAGATTTGTTCATACATGCAATGGTTTATTGCAAACAACGCATTTCAATCACGTCTTTGCAACTAGTGATGGCTGCTGACAAGTTCTCTAAATATGATATTTGTCTTTGGGTAAAGGGAAGGAGGTCAGCACAGGAAGACACTAGGAGGCAAAGCCTGCTAACGACACAATCGTGCAATAATGGGGATCTACGAGCAGATGAGTGGATAGGCTCACAGGCTGAATGGGTGTGGGAGAGTGGGAGTATATCTATGACTAGGTACAGGCTTAGCAGAGGGTATTTGGACATGGGGATTTATCTAGGATGCAAATTTATTCATGAATGTGGTGGGACACATCGGGGCAAAGGCATGAAAACCTCTTAGACATCACCACACATCTTGAGGGAATGAATCCACGAGTCCAGGGGCTCAGGACTATAGTCTCCGAGACATTACAGTTAATTGGCAAAACTAGAGCCCACCAAGACAATAGTGACGGGGGTCTTTGTCCAGAAGAGCTGCTGGTGGTTTTGAACTGCCAACGCTGCTGATTGCAGCCTAATGGGAGTCTTAAAAGGTCATGCGCAGCCATCTGAGGTGTAGCTCACTATTGGCCTTACCTTATCAGGAGGAAAGAAGAGTGAAGAAAAGTGAAGACCTGGGGAAACCATTATGCAATGGACTAGTTGGACCATGCACACATCAGCCTCCCCAACTGGGAGACGAGAAGAACTAGATGGTACCTGGCTACTGGCATCAACTGCTCTGCAAGGGATATTAGAAAGTCCTGGATAGAGTGGGAGAAAACTGTGGAACAAAATTCAAAATCATAAAAAAGAAACCAAACCATGGTTACGGATCAGATAGAGACCGGTGGATCCCTGAGACTCTGTACCTAGGTCAACCTTCAAGTCTGGAAATGACTCAATTTCAGCCCAAAAATAGGTGGCTAAGGGGAATGATAACACTAGGGAGGTACACAGACCTTAGAATAATCAACCATTTGAGACCAACACGCCAGCAGTCACCCAAGGGCAACATTCAAAATGATTATAAAAGGCTTGAAGGTA
>NW_022103951.1:11215611-11240404 GCF_000313985.2 Echinops telfairi
ATAAAATAATAATTTATAAATTATCAAGGGTTCATGAGGGAGGGGGAACGGGGAGGGAGGGGAAAAAATGAGGACCTGATGCCGGGGGCTTAAGTGGAGAGCAAATGTTTTGAGAATGATGAGGGCAAGGAATGTACAAATGTGCTTCACACAATTGATGCATGTATGGATTGTGATGAGTTCGTTGTATGAGCCCCTAATAAAATGATTTTTTAAAAAGACATGGCCAAAAAAACCCTATTGTAGGGAAAAAAAGGAAGAAGGGTTGGGGGTGGGGAGGGAAGGGATAAAGAGGAGCTGATATCAAGGAGTTCAAGAAGAAATAAAATGTTTTGAAACTGATTGTGGTAACAATTGTATAATATTGCTTGATGTGAATGAATTAAGGAATATTATATCTGTAAGAGCACCCAATACAATTATTTCAAATAAAGTAATTCATTAAAAGGAATCGGAATGGAAACAAGTTCCCCGGGGAAGAAGGACAAGTGGTGTTAGACAGTGGGGATTGCAATTAATGACAAAATGTGTATGAGTTGTTGAATGCAGAACTGATACGGTATGGAACCCTTTACCCAACTCATTAAAACGTTTTTAAAAATACCAATACTCTTGTCTGAGTCCTATTTTGGTGTCTTAACAAAATAGGATACTTTGGTACTGGGAGTGGGGGACATTTTGAGGACAGGGCAAATATCCAATTCTCCACAGAACTCAAGTGGACATCTTTCCAAATCATTGCGACTTTGCAGCACGTTTGAGAGGGCTACCCCCCAGAGCAATCGTTTTTCGATGGGGAAAGCATTTTCAGGAGGGTCAGGACGACTTCCAAATAAGGCAAGAAAGGGAAGGCCATCAACCGGGGCAAATGGAAACTACATCTAGAAACAAGTGGAAGTTGCATAGAATTCCCATTGGTGTGATGGCTGAGGTTGGGATTGCACACAGGGTTCGGCGTTTTCCATTTCCAGCAAACGTCCTGGCCTCTTGCAAAAGCGGACTCTATGGGTGTCCAAAGCACCGCGCAAAGACCAGCTAACTTCGAGGCTCGTTTAGGCAGGAGCAAAGCTAATCAAGATGACATGCTATGGGAAAAACATTTTCATCTGGGAACAAGTCTTGGATTTATCAATATGACCCCATCAAAACAATAGGTTCTGTGGGTGCCTGCTGGGCCAGTGACATTCAAAGCAAAGCAATCAACCTCGCTGGTTATGGCAACTGGTTTAGGTAATCAATTTTTTCCCCCTGTTTTTGGCCTCCCCTCTCCTCCTTGTCCCCACCTCTATGCCCGGCCATCTTTTAGGCATCAAAGTCTTGTCTTTTGGTGTACACACATTTCTTGCTGAGTTTGCTTATAATAACAATAGTGATATCATTTTCTTTGTAAGATTGACTGAGCTTGCTAAGCATACTGTTCTCTAGTTTTGTCCATGTCTTGTGGTGCTGGGGCCTTTTTGTTTTTAAAACTGATACATAAAATCCCATAATATGAATGTACCAGAGTTGTTGTTTTTAATCTATTCCTCTAGAGTTGAGGTTTGGGGCTGCGTAATTCCATGCTTTTGCTATTGTGGAAATTGCTGCAATAAACATAGGTGTACATGTTTTTTCGTGTTGTATTCTTCATTTCAAAAAGGTCGTCTTGAAAGATTTTTCTTGAAGGTTACAGCAAAGTCATAAGGGCTTACTGGCCCTTGGGAAGGTTTTCCCAGCAAACCAGTGCATCTGCTTGTTCTCGGAGGGCAGCAAGGGCTGTACTAGAAGTTCAGTGGGAAATCTTTCCCGATCTACCTGACAGCACTGATCTTGGCCTCTCAGACTCTGCTCCCCAGACTCAAAGAACATTAAGAGGGAACACAATGTGAGTCCTTTGAGGATGCCCAGACTGCCCCTCTGAGGTGGCGTTCAGTTGAATTGCAGAGTGCTTTGGGGAAGAAATGAAAGCACCACCTCCTGAAGGGTACAGACCTCGGTAAAGGTCATGTGAGAAATAACAGCTCTACCTTTTGCTATTTTTTGGTTGAATCAAGGTTTCTATGATTTTGCAGCAATGTGTTGGGACTTAGCCTTGTATATGTGCTTCAAATGGCAAGCAGCATCTTTATGACTTCTCCTTTAACCAGCACAGTGTTCTACACGGACGTGCAGCATTCCCAGTCTTACATACGCAGGCACAGCCATATGTATTTTTATTCGAAAGCAACTTCAGGACCGTTCAGAATTATTCTAGACCACTTCAGGTGAGGCTCAAGCCTCCAATCCCTGTGGCACTACAGATTCCTGTGTTCACACCGATCTGAAATAGGCATAGTACCACGGAAGCCCACTTGCTGCCATTGAGTCAATGCTGACTCATAGCATCCCGCTGTGGGTTTCTGAGACTGTAACTGTTTACAAGAGTGGAAAGCCCAGTCTTTCTCCCACCACGTAGTTGCTGGTGGTTTCGAACCGCCGACCATGAGGATCGCAGCCTAACTTGTAACTACTACACCACCAGGGCTCCCTGATGGTCGCAGAAAGACCCAAGAATAAAACTCAGTTATTGCCATTGGCATAGAATCTACAGGATCCCTTGGAGTTTTATGTCTGCTTAAAATTGAAAGCAGTCCAACAATGAACTTCAAAGTGTATTTTTGAGGTGTGTACCAGAGCCTATAGGGGCAGTTTTCCTGTCACACAGGGGCACGACCAGCCCAAAATTGACTCCATTGCGTCCAACATCATTCACCAGAGTCCTAGGTCAAAACCCACGCCAGGTTTGTAGGAGTGTCGAGTGTCGAGGAACATGTGCATTGGAATCAACCCGAGTTGGGTTGGACAATCCCCGAAGCACTGAGACTTGAGGGCCGTTGCTTAGCTTTTCTAAGCTTCGGTTTCCTGATGGCTAAAATGGGCATCATCAAGGGCCCTAAGAAGCCATTTCAGTGGGGTGCATGGTTGCATGGCACTTGTATGAGAAAGTCCACCTGCTGTTATCACTATTCCCGCTACTATTGCCGGGCCAGTTCCCAGCATGCACTGAAAAGGGCCCCCTGCTTGGGTTCATGCTCTGCTGCTGCCAGCTTGAAACATTTTAATGCTTTTGACCAAGGGGTCCCTCGTTTCCATTTTGCACTGGGCTCTGCAAATCCATAGCACACAGTTTGTAGAGATGACTGGGGTACACCCTATAGTTATTACTGGCACTACCAGGGGTAAAGCCCTACTAACTTCTATCAACCTGATAGAGTTTTCAGTTTGATGGACATGTGTCTCTGCTTCCTGTCGGCTTCCCCTGACCTCCCCATCCACCCTCACTCCAGCGAAGGCTATGGGGAAACACAGCTGAACAAATGAACATCAGCTGGATGGAGGGAGCAAACCTGGCCTCACATTAAGCCATGTTTTTAAGTGGACCTTGAACATGCACTGTCCTTTCACTGCCAAGTGCTTCCTTTCACTGTGTGCAGATCATTTAAGGGCTTACCTCTGGCTCACTAAAAGGTTGCAATAGCCAAATCTCCCACATTGATTTGGTTGGTAAGACTCCAGCGCCTTGTCCCTTCACCTGCATGAAATGCACACGAGACCCAATGCAAGCCACACTACATGACACCAAGACGTCATGAAAGCCACACTTGGTTATCATACATTTATTGTTAACATAACACCCCAAGTTCACATCATGTACATTTTCCAAAGTTGAAGATCCTTAACCAACTCTGTTCTTCACAGACTTCACGACAAGTGTGAAAAAGAGGCAGGAAGGTTAGCTTGAGTCTACAAGTCAAACTCCAAATATAGGACACCCCCGGGATTTATGTGTGTGCAAGGATCGATATACATAATGCCCCCGATGCATAGCAAATGAATGAGACTCTGAGTAAAATATGAGCACAATTTGTTCGCACGTTATCATGAGAAGACAGAAGGCATCAAATATATACTTAGCTGTTACGCATTTTAACTGTTCGATGCACCTGCAGTGAAAAAATATACATTTTGTTCTTTAACTCTCAAAGTGAAAATAGACCATCAGCTCAGTCTCTCTCGTTCCCAGTAGCTACAAAGACTAAGACAGCACGTCTGGCCTCTGACTCCCTCAAATATGGCCTTGAACTAAAGACCAAAAGGAAGGTGGTGTTAAAGGGGCGACTTGGTCCCCAAGATGGGTGCAGCTGAAGCTCCCACACAAGACCAAAACTATACAACTCAGCCTGCCCAACAGCCACACAATGGGGCGACTGTTTCCATGGTCCATTCCCCAGGAAGAGTTCCTTGAAGATGCTCTGTGGTCTAGTTCTGTCGGCCAAGAGTGCACTTGGGGAGTCCCTACGGCAGTCCCCACGATTCCAGCTCAGTGCAAGCCTCCTTAAAGACTAAAGGGGTGGGTGAAGTTAGAGTACCCAACCCCTACTTTCAACCTTCTCCACACAGTCAAGAGATGCGCTTACCAGCAAGGCAGGAAAATTTACAAAACATGACAATGAAACATGTCCCAATTGTTGAGCACAGAGCAAGGCTTGAGTAGGTAGCACAATAGAAACCTGGCGATACAAAATGTTTAGCAAAGGCGTCTTTAGCATCAGGTACATTAGTAAATGCCTACGATGCCTGGAACGTCTTACCCACACTAGCAGACTAGTTGTTTCAGGGCATGTTTAGGATTTGCTGATAAGGCTGTCTCAGAGAACCTTCTTTCTGGAAATGGAAGCAACAGCTCCAGTGTGTGCTGGCGCGCTTTTAAACGTCTGCCACCTCCCATCGGCTGCCCTGGGCATTCCCCATAAGCAGGTCAGGTGACTAGATGCTCTTTTCACGATAAACAGGCAACGCAGGGGGGCTCCAGAGGGATAACCTTCAGATAGCCATGACTTACTGATATCTCCTCGAGCCTGGGAAAGGATGGCAAAATATGCTGGCTCCAGACTCCCAAATCCCCAAGGCCTTCTTACTCAAAACTGCAAGCCTCCTTAAACAAAACCCTCAAAATGAAACAGGAGAGTTAACTGAGCCTTGGAAAGCAGAGTTTCAAAGAGCACACTTGAAACACCGTCAAGTTGGAAAGACCTTCTAACTGATAGTTCATTGTCACGTTCGTGAATGTTCCAGCCCCAACCAACGAAGGCTGACTTGTCAAGAATATAGGAGGATCTGACTGCTAATAAATGTAATGAGTTTTTTTTCCATTTTAAAAATCACATTCCCTTGGCAATATCTAGTCGGGAGGTGTGATTCTAGTGTGTGCTGAACAAAATGTTTTCAGCTCGAAGGTGTTAGAGTGTAGCTGAGATCCTTCCAACTACTAGATCGGAGAAAATATTTTAAAACACTGTTTTAATTGGGAGACACTCTCCGTTCTAGATTTGAACTTATTGATCTCCTGAGTACACATCAGCTATTACCAGGGCTGTGAGATCATTTAAGGAATCATTGAGAAATAGACTACAAGATTGAATCACATCTGAAGAGAAGAATGCTTTACGATGGTTCAGACACTGGTAGGAAATCAAAGGAAATATCCTGTTTCTGATTGACTTAGCCCTCCCTCCCGCCCCCTCCCCACCCCCACACACAAAAAGCTAAACTTGAACATTTGGGACCTAAAGAACCAAAGATATATTGAAGGAAAATGGGAACTTACTACCATATTGAGTTCATTTTGATCACAGTAGTCTATTTTAAAGAACAAACTCCCATAAGGAATACAGGAATGGAATCCATGCAAACCAACAGCAGCTGTCTCAGGTTCTGCCAAGACACTCAGACTAACACACTGCCTCGTGGAAAAGGTGAGGTGCTCAGAAGTACAAGTGGTTCTTTAGATGTGATCTTTCTGCTTCAATCCAAGAGACAGTTCTAGGCCCCGAACTCGTTAAAATGATTGCATGTTTTAAGGCTGATTACGTCAATAAAATTCCACCTGGTTGTTTGTAGTATTTTTAGTATTGCTAGAAGCTGAAGGATGTAAACTCAAGAGTCCATCAAATCGGACTGGTTGGTATTGCAACTCTGTCAATAGTTACCGCTTTCGTTAGAGTCTTGGGCAGACTGGTTTCTGCACATGAAAACGGATGGGTTCTCAGCTCGTAAAACATCTCCAGAGATAGGAAGATGGATGAAGCTTTGAGCTAAGTGACCTCCTCTCCTAAACAGGCCCAAAGCACTTGTCGACAATATCTATAAAGCACCTCAGACCCCCCCCCCACCCCCAACTAAGTCAAGTGCCTGCCTTGGCTATCACACACATATCCAGATAGTTACCTTGTGGTTTTGCTTCAGGCCTGCTGGAGATAGAGGCAGCAAAGGCAAGAGAGGCCACATACAAGAGACATCGGGAAAGCTAAGAAGGTCACTATAGCTTCTGCTGTGCTTCGATCCACGGGGCTTGTAGGACCTCCCTATGGGAAAGGCCACTTAATGATCGGGTCACTAAGGCCCCCATGGGTGGGGAGAACACTGACCTCCTTCAGTCTGCTGATTTTTGCCCAACAGATATGTCTCATTTGGGTGGTATTTTCTCAGAAAGGTATGATGATGATTTGAATAGCCAGCCTTCCTAAAAAGCAAACTAGACAGAGGCTCACAGAAGCACAATCATGAGTTAAAGTCATAAATTACCAAGTACACACCAAGAAAACAGAAACCAGGGAAGAGCACTCTTTTAGATACTACTACTAACATGTGCATACATACACACAACTGCTTTTTAAAAAACTACTTCTAAATAACTAGTTATGTGGGGTTCACAGTTAGGCCCAGCCAAGGTGGTTGGGTAGAGATATTATTGGAGTGTGCTTTAATGCCAGATCTCCCTCAAAATGCAAGTGAGACCCTATAATTCAGGAGGCTGCGATTGTCCAATAAAAGCTTGATTGCTTTTCTTCCTGAATGAGGACCAAGCCAATGAAACAGAATGTCTTCTACTTTGGCCCACTGGCCTGATGGGGAAGATTAAAAAAAAAGCAGGTCAGTAGTGTTGCAAGGCACACCATAGACTAACACTCCTTAGTTGACACACCTGGTTAATGGCTATGAAGTCTTCGTCTGGGTGTGGACATAAGTACTGGGAGATGATGAGCTAAAGTGCACATGCTACACACAGCCTGTGAATCGTCTACCCCAAGAAGACAGTTTAGAAAATGTGTAACAGCACCTCCGAGCTCCGAACCTGGGAAAAGCGACCACTTAAAACTGTGGCACTGACCCCTTCAACCTTAGGGTGGGTTTTACCTCATCCCAAACCTTTCCAAAGGGGAAGGAAACAAACAAACAAACCCCGAGAGCGCTCAGGGTTCGTGATTTTCAGAATCAAATCCATTCCAAACTCATAGGTATGCACAGACTAGAATCAACAGTCCCCCACCCCTCCTTTGGAAAAACACTGTCTGTTTGCACCCTTCTCTTCTGCCATTAGACTATTAATAAAGTTTGACACTGGAATATGCAAGCCTCGAATCAACACCTACTTTTGCTAAAAGCTCTCACGCAGCTCTATCGAAATGGAAGAATGAATCCCACGTACTGTGATCCTATCCCAAACCACTTCCCAAAGGACTCTAGGCATCCCGCATCCCTGTGGCCTGAGAGTGGCCAAGAGAGCACGATGCACTAGGGACAGGACTTCCTGCATGAGCCTCCCAAAGTCAGGACCACACTGCTGGGCCCTGGTCCTTGGCTCAGTCGGCTCCTACTTTCAAGCTGGGTGCCAAGTTCTCCCAGATGAGCTCGACTGCTCTGCAGCACCTCCCCTGGAGCAATTTTGTTCCTCTGCATGGGATCTGACCCACTGCCTTCCCAAGGACATACATCACAGAGAACAAAACAGGCATGTATCCAGTGCAAGGACGGGCTGGCTTGCTTTCTGTGTGTCCAATCTAGTCAGAATCCAGGTTAAAATAATAAAGACAAAACCAACTACCAAAGGTTGTTGGGTTGTTGGTAATAACCACTGACCTTCTTCCCCCATTTGGAACCCGCCCCCTCCCCTGTCCAAACAAGCAATGTTTACCCATCCAAACAGCCTCATCAGCCTCTCGTGTCTCTTGGGCAGTTTCCAAACGCATGCATTTACATACAGATAGGCTGTCCTTACGCAGGATAAAAGTCGAGATCTGGCAACTATTTATTTAATTTTATAGGGCGAGGCAGTTAAAACAGATTGCTCATGCCCAAAAATTTACATGAAAGGACTGAGTTATCTGGGTTGACAGCCCATCTTGGCCAAGTTAAACAGATCATTGCCCAAACCTCTGCTTTCCAGAGGTGCAAAGACCCAATAAGTCTTTGACCTTCAATAGAAAACAATAGCCATGTATTATTTATACGTAGATATAATATCAAAATGGCACTCGAGAAGCAATTTTTGGCAGACAGTGGTGGAGGGCAGAGCGCCAGTCTAAATCCAACGCTGCGGTGTTATTTTCCGGGTGTGTTTTTTTAGTATCCTCATGCCAGGGACTCTCCAGTTGGAATCCAAATTATTCAGGAAGCCAACCTACTGTGTGTGATAGACATACCAAAATAAAACAAGCATCCTGAAGGTACTTGGCTATAAGATGCTTGTACAAACCATAACTTCTTTAGCTAAAGAATACGCTAAGGGGTTTTTTTTTTTTTTTTTTTTTTTTTTAGTTTGCTAGAAGGTTGATTTTTGGTAAGGAGCAGAAGCTAACATCTCGAAGGCGTACTCAGAATGGGGGATACAATTCTACTGCTAATTGACATTTCACTGTAACCATCAGTTGAAGTGCTCGCTCGCTCTCTTCTGTGTCTCTGTCTCCCCACTCTCTCTTTCTCTCTTTTTCTTCCCCATCGCAGTCTAATGTACAGGTGAAGTGCAAGAGAAAAGGTGACATGGATTCTACTTCGGCTGCTCGCAGCTCTGAACACGGACATCTAGGGCAGGAGTTGGGTTGAAACATTTGCAGGGACGGTCTTGGCAAGGAGGGTCATGGGAACCTTGAGGAGTCAGTCACAATACGGTGACGGGGCGAAGTTGTTCCAGTTGGTTTTCCAATGCAATCCGTTCCTGGTGAACCTCCTGAGTGGTGCAGAGCAGAGAAAAAAAACAAACGGAGAGATAGGTCATTCCCTGGATTCATCCCCACTGCATCAGGTCCTCACAGGGGAACCCCAAAGCCAAACAAGCCGAACTCACCGGCATCCAGTCGATGGCCACTCACAGCAACCCTGCAGGAGAGCATAGAACTGCCCCCCCAGGGGGGGTTTCCAAGACAAGGGCTCTTTACAGGAGTAGAAAGCCCCATATTTCTTCCCAGAGTGGCTGGTGGTTTCGAACTGCTGACCTTGCGGTTGGCAGCCCCACGGGTAACCACTCTGCCACCGGGACACTGACAGGAGATGATGTCATGCCAGAGGGTTAAGCTATTTGGGTAGAGTGTGACCTTCATTCTCTGTTAGCCCTCACTTGCTTTGGGGCCTTCCGGACAGACACGCTACGCTTTTCAAGCTGCTCCTCCTCTGACATCACAGTCTGGTACAAGAGGGAGACCTCTGAAATGTGACCCCGGCCCAAGTGCTGTGGCATCATCGTCTGAGAAGTAGGCTCCTTCCCTCCAAGCTCCCACTCCTGGCAGCTGCCCTGAGGCCGGGCACAGGAGAATGGAGGAAAAGGAGGCCTCAGCGTGCCCAGCCCCAGAGCTGGAGAGGGGAGGGCTGCTCCGGATCTCCTTCCCTCCACCCACAGTGCTCGCTTCCCTGCAGGAGGCCGAGTAGAGCGTTCAGGTCAGACTACTGGGGGTTGGGGGCGGTGGTGGCTGCAATTTGGGTCCTGTAAACTCTGGGCGCCTTCTTCATGTTTCCTTTCTGGAGTTTTCAGACAGGTGTTCGTGCATTGTGGAAGGAGAGAAAGATCCAGTTCTGGTCTTTCAACAGCCGAATGAAAAGCCAGACAATAATACCTTCTTCTAAATCAGTGGTTTTCAACCTTCCTAATGCCATGGCCCTTTAAGATGGTTCCTCATGCTGTGATGACCCCCCCTCAACCAGAACATTATTTTCGTTGCTACTTCATCACTGTCATTTTGCTACTGTGATGAATTGGGCGACCCCTATGAAAGGGTCATTCAACCCCCAAAGGGGTCACAACCCACAGGTTGAGAACAGCTGTTCTAAATTCTAAAGGAAACCATGTTCCAACCTAGAATTCTTCACTCAAACTAAGCGTGGAGGTAAACTCGTCATTCTCAGACAAGGAGGGTGGCGGGGTGGGGTGGGGGTGGGGGTGGGGGTGGGTGGGGGTGTTCCAATTTTAAAAATCTCCCTTTCCTCCTCCTTTTTCTTAGTAATTGACAAGAGCAAGTACATCACGAAAGATGACGTGAGACACGAGAAATCTTCTCCGAAGGAACGCCTGCAGACAGGGGTGAGGAAAGACCACAAGAGGGCCCCTGGGCCCCTGGGCCCCTGGGCCCCTGGGCAGGAGGCAGCCAGCAGAGATGGGATCCAGTGAGAGGCTTCTCCAAGAAGAAGGGGTTGAAAGGGAGGAACTGCTGGAGCTACACCACTTGAGAAGACATGCAACAGCATCCGCACGGCCTGGGGCTGCACTGGTTTTGAGTGCAAAGGAAACTGAGTGCATGAGACCAACAAGACCAAGGCCGACTCCAGGGAGAGCAAAGTGCTCTGCAAGAAAAGAAGGGCCATTGGGTGGCCCCCTCTGGCTCCCTCTGCTGGCTATGACCAGTAGTAGCAAAGGCGCGTCATGTCAAGGGGAGGCGATAGACACCGCCAGAATCCGCAAAAAGAGGTAAAAGGAAATTTTAGTGTAGAAGGGACACAAGTTGAGAAGGGAAACGCTCCAACAGTGATGTGATGATCAGAAATCTGACAGAATCACAAGCCAAAACAAAATCACAAGCCAAAACAAACTCGTGGCGACCCAACAGAGCAGGGTAGAAACACCCCGTGGGTTTCTGAGATTGGAACTCTTTACGGGAATAGAAGCCCTCGTCTTTCTCCTTGGGAGCAGCTGGTGGCTTCAAACTGCTGACCTTGCGATGCGCAGGCCAAGGCATAACCACTGCGCCACCAGGGCTTCTTAGTAAACAATTTGAAAATGACATTAAGAAAACTATTCCTTTTATAACTCCACTACCATGGAGTCAATTCCAACTCATACTGACCCTGCATAGGGTTTCTGAGGTTGTAGATCATGATGGGAGCAGCAGCCTCACCTGTCTCCCTAGGAGTGGGCTGGTGGGTTTGAACTGCTGCCCTGAAGGTTAGCAGTCCGATGTTTATCCAATAGGGCCATTAGGGTGCCTTCAATTTATAATAATTTTACAAAATACTTGTGATTGAAAATTTGAAAAGACATGTAAGACTTGTACAGTCTTAAGAACTACTGGAAGAAATTCTAGAAGACCTATGTAATTAGAAGAGAGAGACTCTGGTCATGGAGTGGGAGACTCGGTATTATTTACATATCAAAGTGGGCTCATCCACCCAAAGCATACGCAATCCTACCAAGTCAACTCTGACTCATTGCGGCACGATCAAGGGCTTCCAAGCCTGTAAATCTTTATGAAAGCAGACAGCCTTCACTTTTGCCCCCAGATCAGGCGGTGGGTTTACTCTGCTACCCTTCATTTTAGCAGCCAATGCCTAACATATATTGTTACCAGCACTCCTGTAATTGAGCTATAGACTCATGGAAAATCCTGTACCCCTCCTAAATGTCCCTCTTTCTGTTTTTGTTTTACTTTTTTCTTTTTCGTTTTACAGTTTTATTAGCACATAATCCATATACCATATAATTCAATCGCTCAATTATATCAGGAAGAATTGGGAAATCATTACCACGATCAATGTTAGAACACCACCCCCCATTAAATCACCATTAAAAAGGAATTGCATAATCACATTCAGTTCTAATGCTCCCTACCCCTCCTGCCTTCATAGTTTGCTCCCCAAATCCCCTCACCCTCCCCCATCTCCCCCCACCATCCCTACATCCCCTACAAACCCTTGCTTCAGTTCTTAGCACTATGCATCCACTCCTTCTGTGCTTCAAAAACTGGTAAACCCAACAGAAGCAGTAAAGAGCAAACACGAAATAACATGGTGAGGATGAACCGATAGTAATATAAAGATAAAAACATAAACAAGGAGTGAGAAAGAAAAGACCATCCTCAATATTTTAACAGCCAGGTCAAACGTCCCTTTTGTAGAAATTGGCACAATTCCAATAAGATCCCTGTGGAATACCAAAAACAGACTTTGAGATCAGACTCGATCAGAAAACATGCCTAAAAGTCAATGAAAAGACCCGGGACTATTTCTAGGCTTTTATTTTTGTCATTGTTGTTGTTGTTTGTTTTTTTAGGTTTCTTTTTTTGTTTTCTTTGCTCTGCCTTGTTTTTGTGCTTATTATTGTCTCTGCAGGTCTACCTAGATAAGATAGGCGGGATAAACAATCCAGAGAAGAAAACAATGAGACCGATGTTTCGGGGGGCGAGGGGCAAGGGGACGTGGGAGAAGGGAGGTGGGGAAATAAAGTGGGTGTTAACAAACCCAAGGACAAGGGAACAACAAGTGATCCAAAATCGATGGTGAGGAGGACATAGAATGCCTGGTAGGGCGTGATAAAGGGCAATATAACCGAGATGAATTACTGAAACTCGAATGAATGCCAAACATGATAGTGGGACAAAAGGAAAGTAAAAGGAAATAGAGGAAAGAACTAGGAAGCAAAGGGCATTTACATAGGTCTAAATACAGGCATGTACACAAGTAAATATATGTATATATAACAATAGGGAAATAGATCTATGTACATATATTTATATGTTAAGTATCAAGGTAGCAGACAGACACTGGACTCAAGTACTCCCTCAATGCAAAAACACTTTGTTCTATTAAATTGGCATTCCATGATGCTCACCTTCCCGACACAATCACTGAAGACAAAACAGGTGCACAACAAATGTAATAAAGAAAGATGATGGTGCCCAGCTATCAAAAGATATAGCTTCTGGGGTCTTAAATGCTTGAAGACAAACAAATGGCCAGGTAGCTGAGAAGTAACAAAGCCCACATGGAAGAAGCACACCAGCCTGTGTGATCATGAGATGTTCATGGGATCAGGTCTCAGGCATCAAAGACCCAGAACAAAAAATCCTCTCAATGTGGATGAGAGGGAGTGCTCAGTGGAGACCCAAAGCCCATCTGTAGACAATCTCCTTACAGAAGGGTCACAAGGAAGAGACGAGCCAGTCAGGGTGCAGTACAGCACTGATGAAACATACAGCTTTCTTCTAGTTCTTTAATGCTTTCCCCTCCCCACTATCATGATCCCAGTTCTACCTTACAAATCCGGCTAAACCAGAGATTGTACATGTGTACAAATAAGAGCTGGACACATAGGGCATCCAGGACAGATAAACCCCTCAGGACCAATAATGAGAGTAGTGATACCAGGAGTTGGGGGTAGAAAGTGGGAACCGATCACAGGGATCTACATATAACTCCCTCCCTGAGGGATGGTCAACAGAAAAGTGGGTGAAGGGGGACATCAGTCAGTGAAAGACATGAAAAAATAATAATTTATAAATTATCAAATGTTCTTGAGGGAGCGAGGGTGGGGGAGGGAAGGACTCAACTAGAAAGAAAAAAATTGTTTTGAAAGAAAATGTTTGATAATGATGATGGCAGCATCTGTAAAAATGTGCTTGACACAATGGATGTATGTATGGATTGTGATAAGAGCTATATAAGCTCCCAATAAGATGGTTTAAAAAAAAAGAGGTGGTTGTAAAAATTACTTGATTTTAAAACTTACTACAGAGTAACAGTAATGAAGATTGTGTCCTATAGGCATTAGGAGCAAGGATGAAGAAACAGATGAATGGAACAGACAAAGAACCCAGAAATAAACCCACACTTTGAGGTCAATAGATTTTTGACAAAGGCACCCACATAGCCCAAGGGAGGAAGAACAGTCTTTTCAAATAAATTGTACTGGCATAACTAGGTAGCCCTATGAAGAAAAACCAAAAACTGACCCTGACTTGAATTTCATACTATGCATAAAATCTAACTCAAGATAGATCACAGATCTAACCATGAAAGTTAAAACAATAATGTGTTTAGAAGACAACATCGGAGAGACTCTTCGTGACTTGGAGGTAGGCAAACTTTTCTTGGCTAAGAACAAGAGCCACAAAAGAAAAAAGTAAAAAAGAAGTTCGACCTCCACAAAATTAAAAACGTCTGCTCATGGAAAGAGCCCGTGAATAAAAGGAACCGACAGAACAAAGACTGGAAGGAGACCCTCACAACACACAGATGCCAAAGACCTGCCTCCAAGATCTGGGGGGAGCATCATCTCAACACCCCCCTACAAGAGTAAACAATCCATGTTTTCAATGGCCGCCAACATGTGAGATCACTTCATAAAACAAGTTATCAGAAAAGTCAACAAGCACATATGCAAGTGCTCAAAATAACACGTCACCACAAGACGCGCCTCGCCCCACCCACCCCCACCCCCCACCCGGAAAAAGAACAAGGCTCTTGGCAAGAATCTAGAACAAAGGGAACTCTTACCTTTGGGGGGAAATTCTGGCCATTTCTAATAAAAGTAATCAATTACACTTATATTCCCTACTAATTCGTATCCTAGGTATAGGCCTGCAAGAAAGGAGAGCATAGTTCCATGCTGACTTGTTCGAGACGGCAGTTTTTGTCACAAGAGCCCAAAGCTAGAAAAAGTCCAGCTGCCCTTTCACGTGGAAGAACTGGCACATTCGCTACACGGAATATGACCGGGCAACAAAAAGGCTGCACGGTGCTGCATGCAAGCAGACCGGCCATCGCCAGAGGAGGCTAAATGAATGAAGTGTTGCATCCAAGGCCTTACAAAGTCAGGACAGGCAATCTTCTGGTATAAAAGTTCACAGTAATGGTTGCCTCTAGGCGAGTGTGATAATGTTCTCGATCTGGATAAAGGTTGATAAGTATAAGCATTTCTGGAAAGACTCAGCAAAGGGACACTTAAGGTCTGTGCATTGAAGGGACTGAAATTTATATCCTAAGCAGAACCTGGGCAATTGCTGGACTTGTCCATGTGAAAAGTGTTGACTTGGCAAATGGTAGGTTACATAGTTGATAGATCTACTGCAATGCCTACTTGCAGCTGATCGGCTTCTCATTCACGGTGACTACTGGACAGAGTAGAACTGCTCATGAGTGTTTCTGAGGCTGTTAATCTTTTCAGAAGCTGAAGACTGCCTCATCTTTTTTCTGTCGAGCAACTGGTGGGTTCAAACTACCAACCCTTCAGTTACCAGCCCACTGCTTACACGCACCCGGCCATCAGGGCTCATTACCACAGTACCAACAAAAAAAATTATGAAGCAAAATTTAAAAATATTGACATGCAAGTTCATGGCATGCAAGTTGGAATATTTAGGAGGAAGTGTACAGATGGCTACAATTTTAAATACTGTATATATTCAAGTATAAGCTGACCTGAATATCAGCCAAGGCACCTCATTTTACCACAAAATTTCATTAAAAATGTGCTGACACCCCCCCACCACCACTATCATGATTCCAATTCTACCTTACAAATCTGGCTAGACCAGAGGATATACACTGGTACAGATAGGAACTGGAAACACAGGGAATCCAGGACAGATGACCCCTTCAGGACCAATGATGAGAGTGGTGATACTGGGAGGGAGGATGGGGTGGAAAGGGGGAACTGATTACAAGGATCTACATATAACCCCCTCCCTGGGGGATGGACAACAGAAAAGTGGGTGAAGGGAGACAGCATACAGTGTAAGACATGACAAAATAGTAATACTTTATAAATTATCAAGGGCTCATGAGGGATGGGGGAGCAGGGAGGGCGAGGGAAAAATGAGGAGCTGATATCAAGGGCCCAAGTAGAAAGCAAATGTTTTGAGAATGATGATGGCAAGAAATGTACAAATGTGCTTGACACAATTTGTACGTATGTTTGGATTGTGATAAGAGTTGTATGAGCCCCCAATAAAATTTTTTTTAATGTGCTGAAAACCTCGGCTTATACACGAGTATATACGGTATGTCAAAAAATAAGATGAACTGATGGATGGGGTTAACAAACAGATATATAATAAAACGCATACAGCATCTAGCAAGATCTTAATAGGAGAATCCAAGGAGTAGAAAAATGAATGATCACGTAATGATTGAACTTTCTTGTGTTTGAAATTTTTAACAAGCCCTTGTGGGGCAAAGGGGAAGACTATAAACAAGAAGTCGGGCAAGAAAAAGGCAGTAAAGAATGTGAAGGAAACAACAGTGAGGGAGAAAGCAAAGCTGAGAAGAATGGTGTCCCAAGCGTTCTGGGGACAGCGTTCTAAGGAGAAGGTGCAGAATGCTCTGAGAAGTGAGGCCCTGTTATATGCCTATGAAACGTCTGCCCCCTGGATGTGGCCCTACTGGTCATGCCGGAGTCGGGACAGGAGAGGAGAAAACCTTGGGAAAGATCCAGAAGAGGCTGGTGGGGAGGGAGCCAGCAGGGGAGAAGAGAAGGAATGATGAAAAGAAAGCAGTGATAGGGCCAAGGGGGGTGTTCCGGAGCAGGTGAGATGCCAAGTGGCCTTTGAGGGTGGCACCAAGGCCACCCTCCTTCCGCTGTCATAAGCAGAGCACCATTCAGAAAGGGTCTAGACAAGGGTTGGCCCGGGAGCTCTGGGGATGACAAAGAATGCAGGTGGCCTGCGAGCTGACATACAGCATGGAGCCTACACACCAAGGTCACCGGTCTTCCGCGGACGCACACGGAAAGCTCTCCTTACCTTGAGTTGCTGCTGGAGTTCGCTGTTCAGCCTGGCCAGCACGGCATTGGCCTCTTTATTTTTGCGGATCGCAGTCTGAATCGCCTTCTTCTGTTTGGAAGATTGTCTGCAGAAAGAGCACATCCATTCGAATGAACAGAGGAGCCAACGTTAGGGGACTCCAAAGGAACAGTCACAGGTCAGCAGGTGGGCGGCAGTCCCGTACCAAGGGAGACAAAGGTGTCTGGGATGCACTGTAGACACCTGGAGCCATTCCCATTTCACGATCCTGAAGAAAAGCTTTGAATTGGGGTTTTCCCAATACTTTGTGTTCTATTTATTCCCAACCACTCTAGCAGATATTTTCTCTGGACAACTAGTATTAACTGGGCGGCCCTTTTGGGGTAACATTCCAAAGCCCGGAGGGTGGTCCCGGTGGCCAAGTTTGAAGGAAAAGGATAGACGAACACGCTCTCTAGCAGCAATCCTACATTAATTTCAGTCAGCCTGCATGGCGCGCATTTACATGCCTGGCCTACATCTGTAACACTTGAGGAGAACATGGACTATTTTCACACCAGTTTTCAAACTCAGTCAACAGTCAATTGACTAGACAGATATAGCCAGGGAGACCCTGAGTTGCAGCTTATCCACTAGTGTCTGTTTTCAGCCTTTGCCCTGCCATCATTAGTACCAGTATCCCCGCTTCTCACTCAAAACTGTCCACATCGGAGATGAGCAATCAAGGTGGTTACCACAGATATAATCTAACGTTTTCTTTTTGTAATCACATGGCAGGAACACCTGAAAGCCTATAGCTCCTCGAGTCTCCTTCGACATGATTGAGAGACTTCAATGCCCTCCCACGGGCATTAAGGTAAGTAGCTAGCTATGGACTTCTCTGTCTGCGAGAGGAAATGCAGATCGTTTTAGGCGTACACACAGCCCCAGGCTGACAAGGAGTTTTCCGACTTGCTCCCCATTCTACCTTGACTTACTTTTGCACTGTGGGATGGGCTTTCACACTTGGGGCAGAAGCTGGTCCCCCAGCAGCAGGAGGGTGCTCGGGGTTCTCTGGAGCTTGATTCTCAGGTCTGAATTTCCGGCGGATGGGCTTTGATGGAGGCTGAGCATGTGGTATATCCTGTGGATTCAAAACAAAACAAGGAGGGGGTGAAAAATCAAAGGGTTAAAAAAAATCAAATGACTCTCCTCTTTGCCCGTGTCCACGCCCCAGTGGCCCTGTCTCCTGTCCCCAAGGCCAGGCAGTTGATC
The DNA here is from genome assembly GCF_000313985.2 of Echinops telfairi. Taxonomy (NCBI): domain Eukaryota; kingdom Metazoa; phylum Chordata; class Mammalia; order Afrosoricida; family Tenrecidae; genus Echinops; species Echinops telfairi. The sequence goes on from NW_022103951.1 coordinate 11,233,665, forward strand.
GAGATCCATCGCCAAGAATGACATGGCCGATTTCCAGCTCAATGAACACTAGAGAGGCAGATTCTCCCCTATCTGCCTTCACTTGTAAGGTGTCAAGCAGTCGATAGCCCTCTGCTTAATGAACCCTGGTGGCACAGGGGATTAAGCATGCAGCAGCTAACTAGAAGGCGGGTAATTTGAACCCACTAGCCACAGCCTAGGCAACCCTATGGACATCTACTCGGTCTTGTAAGGTCACTAAGAAGCAGAATTGACTGAATGGCAGTGGGGATGGGTGTTTTGGTTTTAATTTTTTATTGTGAATCAGGTGGGAGTTTCTGTTCCTGATCGTTTTTGCCTTCAACAACTTATCTAGCCTACCAATGGCTTCCCCTGTCCACTCCCGCCCTTAGGCTCATCCCCTTTACCCAAGTTAACGTAACACCTGTCTACTATCTAGTTTCTTAACTACCCCCTTCCTTTCCCCACCCCTGGTAACCAGCAAAGTCTATTTCTTGTCATTTAAAAGCTTTTCCTTGTTTTTGGTAATGTGTGTCCATGCATGTGTGTGTGTGTTATAATAGTGACCTCATATAGTATTTATCATTTTTTTGTGGACTTGTTTTAATTTTTTTTATTCTTTAAATCATTTTATTGGGGGCTCCTACAATTCTTATCATAATCCATACACACATCCATTGTGTCAAGCATATTCGTACATTTGTTGCCATCATCATTCTCAAAACATTTGCTTTCTACTTGAGCCCTGGTCCGTTATCTTTTTTTAAAAGTGTTTTATTGGGGGCTCATACGACTCTTATCACAATCCATACATACATCAATTGTGTAAAACACATGATCAGTTTTTGATGGACTAACTTCCCTCAGCATAACGTCCCCCAAATCTATCCAAATTGTGAGGTATGACTGTTTCGTCAACATTCTTTGCTGATGTGTAGTATTCCATTGAGAGTCCGCCCCAGAGTGGGTTTATCCATTTTTCCACCACTGGGCACCGAGGCTGGTTCCATCTTCAGCTCTGACGAACAGTACTGTGATGAACGTGGGTATGTATCCATCCTCTTGAGAGAAGGATTTCTGGGTTGTATGGTATTTTTATTCCCAATTGTTTGGGGGAGCACCACACCGCTTGCCACGTAAAACTCACCCGGACCCAGCACGTACCTCACACCTCCCGTTGCGTCTTCGGAGGCCCCAGTTTTGAAAGATGTAGAGGTCCTAGTCACCTAGGCCCATCATTCTCCTACTCCTGACTCTTACACGGAGGCAATCAAAGAGCTCCCCCCCACCCCCCAATGCCTTCTGGAAGGAGAAAGCTAGCCAGACGAGTGAGCCCTGGGAACGTCCCTCCTTGAGCCCAGGCTGACTGCCCATCCTCTCTGAGGAAAGAGGGGCCCGGAAGGCATGGAGTGGACAGGAAGACACATGGCATGGGGTCCGAGGACATGTGGACAGAGGGGCAGACATCGGCTGCAGGAAGCGCCCCTGATTCAAAGACAAGGGAGGAGAGTCTCATAGGGGTTTACTGTAAGGCACCTGCCCCACCCCCGGCACCTCCTGATGTAGCAAACCCCAAGGCTCCCCTGGTCATCAGATTGCCCTGGACAGTAGAGTACACAGCCCAGGAATCGACAGGACCTAACGTGAAGCAAGGCACCAACTGCTAGGCCCCCCAACATTCATGTTCACTTTAGGACACACATATTGCAGGATGACAGACTTGCCCGTAGCCCCATGCGGCCTGGGGTGGGGCTCGTGATGTCCTCAGGGCACTCTGCTGCCTTACTTACCTTCTTGGCAGGACTACCCTCCGCAGCCTGGGTGGGGCCTCTGCTCGACAGTGGGGGCGCCTCGGCCTCGGCCTCGGCCGGTTGTTCAGACTGGAGCAACAGAGAGCATAAACACAGAACTCAGAAACCACCAGGGAAACAGCCGACCAGGGGCTCAGGACGACTCCCTCAGGGAAAAGTCACTCGGGCAGGTCCCTCGATCCTCACAAAGGTCTCTGCCAGGCACTGCCACTTGCCTTCCCAGCCCTGCTTCCGGCCCTGAGGGACCTTAGGGTGAGGAGTCGGGGGCCTTTCTTCTATCATGGGTGCCTTAGAGGCCCATACCTGACAAGGTCACACACCAAAGATAAGAGGGCACGTGTGGAAACATAAATGGGGAAGACGATATAAAATGTACTACAAAAACCACCATCATGCTAGACCACCCCACCTGAAGAAATGCTCCATTTACAATACAGCTTCTGATAAATATGGGGGGCCTTCCAAATGTTTGTGGGGAAAAATGGAATTTAAAAAGAGTAATTTCCCACACATTTGTTAAAGCCCCCTTATATACCTCTTTACCTTATAAAGGTATAGAAACGAGAGAGAGAGAGAGAGAGAGAGAGAGAGAGAGAGGAGCTGGACAAGTGCCTGGTCTCTGAGCAGAAGCTTGAGGTCAGTGAGCATTCAGGACTCAGCGCAAGCAAGGCCCTGAACACAGAGCAGCTGCTCGCAGCCAGGTGCAAGAACACAGGGGACAAGGGACCAGGGAGAGCTCAGAGCTCCAGCACTTTCTAACTTCGGTGGCTACCGGTCAGTAATGTGAACTGTCAACGAGCTGCATCAAAACGCCTGGTCTGCTACCTGATACCCCGCCTCTGGCCTCGCTCCAGACCCTCACCTCAAGGGAATGCAGCAGAGCAAGCTGCCCTACAGTGACTGCTTCATCCCCAAGCTGACATTCTGTAACCTCTTGCCACGTGGTTTCTTCAGACACTATTGTCAAGGCGTGCTCCCAAGAGCACTACTGCTCCCCAAGGTAAGTCTTCCTTCCCCATCGACCCTCTAGCACCCTTGTCCATCTTGATTAAACTCCAGTCCCTGGCATCTGACCAGCCCTCATCTCTTAGATCACCTTGCCCTACTTGGGACCTTACCTCCCCTTTCCGATTGGAACGTCTTACCACTCACCTAGAAGCTTTCTCAAGCTTCTGGCTTCCGGTCTCCTGCTCAGAGGAAAGGATGCCTGTGAGGACCGGGCGGGGTTCTGCTGTGCATGCGCAGAGTCTCTCTGAGTCAGCATCAACTCAACAGCACCTAAGCCCACCGCCACTTTGGGTGGGAGTTCCAAAAACCACAGCTAGAAGTGCCGTGGTAATTCACCACACCACAGCCTGACGCTGGTGAATGAAATAAATATCTGCAAACAACGAACATTACAAATGGTGGGCCTTTCCCCCGGGCTCCATATGTTAACAACAACTACCCGGACTGAATGTGACAAGTCAGGAAAATGTGCTTTTAGCATACAGTGCATTGGAGCTGGAGCTAAGGCTCTGTGCAAAAATATTTATCTTGTATTTTAATATTACCATTCCCCTATCCACAAATGGCAAATATATTTTCCATTCCCAATTTACAGTGAAAAGCCTAAGAGGTGCTGTGAAGAGCATTCTGGGATTTTGCCCCTTCCTGGGGTTGATGGGACATATGGCCTTGCTCAGCTCAACTGGTCTCCCTGAAACGGGTACAGATCCAGAGAGGATAGCCCTTAGGATTATTCACCAGAAGAAGGGCTCATCCATTCATCTCATGGAAGGTACTTGGGAGATGAGGAGGAGGAAGCCAGGTGTACTTGATGCTGTGGTACCCAGATCCCCTTTATCTGGCTGGCTCCTCGGTCACTTAACCATGTCAAGGGTTAGCTACAAGGACTTACTCCTGCCTTCTTTAAAAAATTACCCTTGCTTGATGGGTACCCACTTCTCACCAACCCCTCCCAGCAGCACACAGACAATGACCAACTGATAGGAAGGTATAAAAGACCAGTCCTGTTGACGCCAGTCCTCCCTGTGTGGATTAGACCAGGGCCAGACTGGACCTGCAGTCACATTCTTGCTGAGCGCTTTCCTTTACCCTAGCTTGCTACCTTCATCTTTTTTCTAGAGTTTTCCTGAATAGTTCTCCCTCCACAAATCACTTTCCAGGACTCTCCATCTCAGGTGCTGCTCCCAAAGTCACGCCATAAAGTGCTCCCAGCAGGGGGAGGGAGAAGCACACATGGGTGGGATTTGGAGTCTAGCAATGGGGAGTGGGGTGGGGAGTGGGAGAAGCAGCTGGTGAAGTGCAGCAGGGGTGGCTCGTGCCTGGCCTTCCAGCCCATTGCCCGGAGGGTCTGCAGGTGACTCAGCACTCCCAGTGCAGAGGACAGAGGGACAACTCCAGCAGCTTAATTGCCAATGAGTCTCTCAACCCTGAAATCAAGAGGGTGGAAAGAAAAACCCATCAGCAGCCGTACTTTCGCTGACACCCTTGCTGCTCTGGCCAGGGTGGGCAGAAAAGCCTGGGCTCAGCAGGCAGTCGAGGTAACTGGTGGTGGCGGCCTTGGGGCATTTCCCTGCAAGTCATTACTTAGGGAATACAACCAGCCAGATCATTCCCAGCTGTTCCCTTCAGTGCTTGCAACGTCCCACCAACGTTCGGAAAGCCCAAGCGGGCCTGGCCTTCCCTCCGCTTTGCTCCTCTGACCCTTAAATCATGTGTGCGAGTACCTGACTTCTTGATTTATGTGAATCCTCTCCTCCACCTGGGATGGTTTCGGTTTCCTTTACCAAACCTTGACTGACACACTCAGGTTGAGGAATTTGGGGCTTTTCCTGAGGGCCCGGGGGCTGCTCAAGGATTCGTCAAGTCAGGAAATGATCTGGTTAGACTTGTGTTTTAGAAGGATTATTCTGGGCCCAGCGAGTGAAAGGAATTGGTAGCAACCCACACAGTGGTGATGGGATCTCAATCGGAAGGCTGAAGAAGACCATGAGACGTGATGGGCTTTTAAACAACTGTTGGGCGGGAGGAGAGTCCCATTGAAAACTGTTTGGCCTGGAGACCAGGAATGGAGGAAACGTGGTGGGTCACTCGTCTGATGGAGCTCAGCTTTCCATCTGGAACCGTGGCCAAAGGGGGGCAAAATATCTTCAGTCAAGAGGAAATTCATCTAGCACTGTAGAAGCAGAACACAACTCAGCAGGTTCACTCTCAAGCAGTGTGAGAACCGCCCAGCTCCCTCTCCCTATTGGCCATCTCCCAGATACCTAGGTTTAAGGGACTACTCACTAGTGCCACGGATTGCCTAGAGGACGGTCAACAAACTCTGTCTTAAAGAGCCAAAGAGCGGGCCACGCAGGCTCTGCTGCAATTCCGCACTCGGCCAGAGTGTGAAAGGAGCCGCACACGATATAAGTGGGTACGGCGGTGTCCTGATAACATTTTATTTCTAAAAACAGGTGGTGGGATGGCTTGGGTCTGTAGGCCAGAGTTAGCTCATCCCTCGCCTCCAAATTTACTGTCATTTTGAGTAAATCCGTACTGAGAGTGACCCTATAGGACAGAGTAGAAAACAGCCCTTGTCAGTTTCCCACACGGTCCATCTTCATAAGAGCAGAAAGCCTCATCTTTCTCCTAAGGAGCTGCTGGTAGTTTTGAACTGCTGACCTTGTGGTTATGAGCCCAAAGGCATAATCCACTGCACCAACAGAACTCCTTAAACTACTAGCCTAGGGGGACCGGGGGCGGGGAGAGGATTCGACGGGGAAGTTCAAGAAACACTGCATAGTCTTTCTGTGGGGGTGGTAACAGAAGTCCTGAAGCCCTCAGTTCCCGAATTTACTTGGTTTAAGTCTCTTCTTCTCATGTAATTCCCATTAGCATCAATGGATCATATGGGAAAGCCCGGCCTAGACACGGTCTGAGCAGAGGAACATCATTCCATTTCACTTGAATGCCACGCACCACGTTCTGGACCTGATCTTCCTGGAGGGGCATTCTCCACAATGGTTGTCAGACCTGACTTCGTGCTTTGGCCCAGAGTACAACCATAAGGTGCGCTTGGCAAGAAGGTCTCCCCCCACACCCTTCTTCTTCAAGGTAGCAGCTGCCCACTCCTTCTCTGCGTGACTTTATTCAGTGAGTTCTCTAAAACCTCCTGGACAGACACAATAAAAAGCATCCGTTTTAACGGTTAAGACAGATGAGAGCAATACTGATAAATTATGAATTTGTTTTCCTGGAAAGTAGCTTCCAACAACAGGTCTCAGGTTTCAGTTCTATGCTGGCAGGCCAGCATTACAAAGCCTCCCCCGCCCCCTCCCCCCGGGGCCACAGTGCTAGCTCAGTCCAGGTGCTCCCCACAATTCTAGCATGGGCCACTGCACACACACCAGCGGGTCTTTTGCTGGGCCAATTCCACTCTGCTCACCACTGAGCAACCAATCTTGTATAGTACCATTTTCATCAAAATGGTCTCTTGCTCAAAGCCCTTCAATGGGTCCCTAAGGCCTATGGCACACAATGCAGCCCCTTAGCCTGTCCTGAAAGGTCTTCATCATCTGGCTCCTATTTGTGTCTCCATGACTGTGTTTGTTTACCCATATACAACCCGCTCCAGACACACAAGCATTCCCTGCATCTTCAAACACCCCAGAAGTTCCTTCCCAACTCAAATTCTGTTGGCTCTACACCCTCTCACTCTGTGGTCCCCAGACACGACTACACAGCAGACATCTCTTGGGGTTTTTTTTTAATACATTATAGGCTTCTATACACTGTGCCAGACTTCCCTAGCCAGAATCTCTTAGAGTTTGGAGCATTCGAAATCTGTAGTTTAACAAATTTCCTAGGTGGCTTTTTAAAAAAAATGTAGCTATCCCAAACTAACTGGGGACCATTGAGGGTCCCAACTCTTTTTTTTTT
>NW_022103951.1:11240534-11269130 GCF_000313985.2 Echinops telfairi
TCTCCCTTCCTCCACTTTTCAGTTGTCTGTCCCCCAGGGAGGAGGTCACACAAAGTTCCATGTAATCGGTTCCCTCTATCTTGCCCTGTCCGACGTCTCCCTTCATCCACTTTTCGGTTGTCTGTCCCCCAGGGAGGAGGTCACACACAGTTCCATGTAATCGAGGGTCCCAACTCTTGATTCGTTTTTTTTTCCCAGAGATGAAAAAACAAAAACAAAAAACCAAGATCTGGAGGTGCTGTTGGGTAAGCATTGGATTGCTAGCCATAAAATCAAGAGGTTCAAATCTCCCAGCTGCTCCATGGGAAAGAGATACGGCTGTAAAGATGCAGTCTTAGAAACCCAATACAGGGTTGCTATGAGTTGGAATCAACTCACTTGCATTGGGATTGGGAAGCTTGAGACTAGGCTACAGGTGCTCTGGGCTGCTCATTATTTGCATCTCCATTTATCATGGAGGGAATAGGAGTTGTATGTCACATACTTCTGACTATATGAATAAATATTTAAAACTGTGGGGAATCTTCATCAATAAAGAGTTGAATACTTTTAGAAGGATAGGCACGAAGCTGGCTCCCCGTACAAAGGAAGTGAAAGCTATCCCAAATGTCCATCATCCGTACTCTCCATCCCATCACGGCAACACCTTACAAATAATCAAGGAGGATTCGTCATATGGTTGGGGAAGTTGGCAAATCCCAAACCTGTGAATCAGGCATCAGACTGGAAGCTTCTCTGGACTTTCGTGGCTGCGGGGGCTTATGAATCCACATTGGCAGGTCAAATGACAGGCTTCACACCATGGTGGAACCTGGTGAATCAGGTCAGATCATAGGCTGCTGGCTCAAAGTTCAAGCCCCAGGGATCAGCTGACAACAAGCCAGACATGGGATCCTGAGCAAGAGAGACCTTTGCCAGAGAATTCATCTACGTCAGCTACATACTACACCTTACTTGAGCAAGGTGGTGCAAGGGACCCAGTGACTTGAATGAAGTGGTAAGGCTGGTGACTTGAGTGACAGCCTTGGTGGTTCAAGATACATGCTCCCTGGTTGACTCAACATGATGGACAACTCACTATCAAATAAGACCATACCTGGAGGCATAAAAGCTAAGATGAAAACATATCACAAAACAGAGAATCACATCATAAAATGGAGGACATTCATAGCATTACATAGCTGCCAAATGACATTAGTGCCTGATTGCCAGACTGCTGAAAGTCATGGCCCAGCCGAGTTGACACAAGACCCTAACCACCATAGGTTCCATACAGCTTGTGGCTAGCCAATCCCTGTGGTGGGATTTGCATATTCCCATTCAAACACTGGGCAAGAGTAATAAAGACTATGGCTAGAAGGTCCATATTAAGTAATTCACTACACCACAGTAAGATTTTGTTGACACGTCAAATTGACAAGAAATAAAAAGCATGAAATCTTTTAAAAAGAAATTCAGTCTGCCTGCAGAACGTTGCCAAGGTGTGGTTAATGGGTGATGTATTTAAAAAGTTGCATGTAATATGCAGACTACTGACAGATTAGGAAAAGAAACTCAACCGGGTAAATCCCAAGACTGGCAATTGTGGAGGCAAAGACAGAATTCTACACAGATGGCATTTCTGCCGCAGAAGTCTCTACGGGCCCTCCAGCACCTGACTGCTATTTCACTTGCCACCATCTCCACTCGACAGAAAGCCATACAATGCCACGCAGGTCTGGGAGATGGTGCACTAAGGGACAGCAGCACCCTGGGCATCATTCTACAGCCAGCCTCATAGTGAGCAAGTCCATGGGCCTCAAGAGGGTCAAAAGGACTGAATTTTGGCCAGACAGGTTACCCGAAGTCTTGACCCATGAAATCTGGGCCAAGCAGAAAGCTGGATTACCATCACCTGGGTCTTGCTTCACTTTAAATTTTCCACTGCCTGAGGGGAATGCCAGTAATGCGTGGGTCCTCAAATCAATGTGCATAAAGAGCCAAGGATGACCCCAACAGGGTGTTGCTGTTCCACTGGCTAAGAGGCAGCCATGAGGCAGAGTAGATACAGGGCGCAGGTTTGGGAGTCAAATCCAGGCTTTCCACTTGCTCGGTTTGTAAACCTAGGGCACATGCTTAACCTCTCTGCACCAGTTTCTTCATGGGGATAACCCACCTAGCTCATCACATTCGGAAGTTGAAGTGACAGAACCTGTCTAGAGCATCAAGCACAATGTCATAGCAATTGCTGAATAGCGAGTGACAGTCTCAGAAACCCATAGCAGCAGTTCTACCCTGTCCTACAGGGTCGCTGTGAGTCAGAATCAACTAGATGGCCATGAGTCTGGTTTTCAGTTTACAATAATAATTGGGATTAAAAGTACAACACTGGTTTCCCAAACATTGTTTCTACTACAGAGAGTAGCACTCAATTCAACATTGGGAACTTTTCCTGCCTTGCCAAGGAAATAAGACATAACATGAAAAAAAAAATGCAGACTCCTACTTGCCTAATAAGCAGGTTCCATGAATCAAGGTATCCCTGATCCAAAATGGTGTCACTAAAGGTCAATTCCCCCAACACTGGAGGAGAGAACTTCAAAATGTAAAAGCCCTTTCGGTCTCAATGAGCTCAGGGCTGCGCCAGCACAGAGCTCCCAGGCAGTCTGCACTGAGGGTGTCTGTCACCTGATCCTCTGGTGGCCCTGGTTGCAGGCCAACACAACATTGGAGCCACCCAGGAAAATGTTGACCAAAGAACTCAGAGAATATTTGGGAGGAAGGAACCATAGTGGACAACTAGTTCCTGGCTACCACTATCACAGTGCAGAATCCCCGAAGGATTCCTAGAATCCATTGGTTTATTGACACTATTCATGAAACCGACTGTCTCACCCAAAGGACCATGGTGCCTTTCCTGCAGTTGAGATGACAAGTGTTTTGGCCATTATCAGGGTTTTCACTTTTCTAGTTCAAATTCCTGGAACAGAAATGGGAACCAAGTCAAAGCTTACCATCTCATTCATCATGCTACCTTAAAGCAACAGAACAGCGCTCGCAGAGTCAACAACACGGACAACCTCACCAGGCAGGCGATTAATGACAAGATTCTCCTACCGTTTAGGTTCCCCGCTGGATAAAATGAAAGAAAGAGAACCCTACACATAGAGCCACAGAGTTTTCCATGGCTGCTTTTTTTCTTCCAGACGTTGATCTCCAGGCCTTTCTTCTGAGGCCCCTCATCCAAAAACCCACCACCATCCAGTTGATTCTGACTCAGAGCAATGCTATAGGACGAAGTAGAACTGCCCCAGGGGTTTTTCCAAGACTAACTCTTTTTTTTTAAATCATTTTATTAGGGGCTCACACAACTCTTATCACAATCCATACGTACATCAATTGTGTAAAGCACATTTGTACATTCATTGCCCTCATCATTCTCAAAACATTTCCTCTCCACTTAAGCCCCCTGCATTAGGTCCTCATTTCCCCCCTCTCTCCCCGCTCCTCCCTCCCTCATGAGCCCTTGATAATTTATAAGTTGTTATTTTGTCATATCTTGCCCTGTCCGACGTCTCCCTTCACCCACTTTTCTGTTGTCCGTCCCCCAGGGAGGAGGTCACATATAGTTCCTTGTCATCGGTTCCCTCTTTCCTACCCACCCTCCCTTCACCCTCCTGGTATCGCCACTCACACCACTAGTCCTGTAGGGATCATCCGCCATGGATTCCCTGTATTTCCAGTTCCTATCTGTACCAGTGTATACCCTCTGGTCTAGCCAGACTTGCAAGGTAGAATTCATATCATGGTAGTGGGAGCGGGGAGGAAACATTTAGGAACTACAGGAAAGTTGTATTTTTCATCGTTGCTACATCGCACCCTGACTGGCTCGCCAAGACTAACTCTTTACAGAAGCAGAAAACCAAATCTTTCTCTGGAGGAGCAGCTAGTGGGTTTGAACTGCTGACCTTGTGATTAGTAGCCCAATGCATAACCCCCTAGACCACCAGGGATGGGGTGCAAACATCCTTTGGGTTAACAGCTAAGGGAGCCAGCCATTTGCAGGACTTCCAGGGATGTGCTTTGCTAAACCAAACAGACGTTAAGTCTCGGGCCACGCCACCATCACCAGGCAAAGGTATCTCACTCCGAGGGCTTTAGGAATTCTTTTTGGCATGTGCCCCATTCCTGACAACTGCAGCAAAAGTATGTAAAATTTTCAAAATGCCCCCAAACCCGGATCCCACTCAATATTATGTTGATTTTTAAAAATACCCTTCCAGGCTCCAGTGCTCAGTGTTGCTAGCATGTGCGACAAACACCTTTTCTAACTATGGAGAATGTGTACTAGCACCCGTGGTACGTGTCCCTACTGGAGTTGACCCGGCCCTTCCTGCCGGAGGCCAGGTCCAGCAGAGGAAGGAGGCTTTTTTAATCTTTTTAAGTTCAACTGGAAAAATCTGGCGAGAGAGGGGGCTGGTAAACCTAAGCAACATTTAGGGACCTGCCATAAAGTCAGTCTGACATCGGCGAAGACAGACAACCGAAACTGGCCTTCTGCTGATGGAATATAAAAACAGGCACAACCACTCTGAAGCGCTGATCTGCACTCATCTATTCCAGCGGAGCATCCGTCTGTCCTGTGACCCAGAACCTCAACGCCTCAGTATCATCTTCAAGCTCCTTGCCCAAATTCACCAAGAGTAAAATGGAGAGACCCTGGCACGTTAACACGCACACAGGGCAATATCACACGGCAATGATGTCCAAGCACACACAACACGGTGCCTCAAACACACAAACACTGGGTGAACAACGAAGTCAGACCCAAGAGTACGAGAGCTGCACGGCTCCGTTTACATAATGGACCGAACTGGCAAAACCAGGTGCTTCTGGTTCAAGTGCAAACAGCAGTAACCCGCAGAAGGGGGACCAGTGACTGGAAGTGACACAAGGGACGGGGCCTTCTGGGGTACTAGTCACATTCTGCTTCTTGGGGTGGGTGCTGGTTACTGGGAGGAACCAGAGTAGCACACTCGATGTGCACGTTTCTCACTGCATATTGTACTTCATTTTGAAAAAAGGTGGGGGGAATCAAGAAATCCAGTAGCATCCATTTCTGGCAATGTCCTTAAACTGCCACCTAGTGGTACCAGCTAAATGTAAATGAGAAGGGCGTTTCACCTCTCCAACCTAAACCAAACCAAACGCACTGCCATGAAGTCCATTGGGACTCATAGCAACCGACCCCGTAGCACCCGGTAGAACAGCCCCTAGGGGTCCCCAGGCTGGAAAGCTTCATTTTGTTCCCACAGAGCGGCTGGTGGTTTCAAACTGCTGCCCTTGCAGTTAGTAGCCTAACATATAAACCCACTTGGGCTCTAACAACTTCAAAACTGTGGCCCCATTTCTAGCAAGACATCCCAGCACTGGGCTCCAACAGTGCCCTAGAGAAAATCCATCCCCAAGATGCCGAAGCGATTCTCCCCTAACCCAGAGTCCAGACATCAGGATGTGGGTCAGGAGAGGCGGCTACTACAGAGCACACTAGGACAATAAGCCTATTATGTGCTTTCTGCTCACCGCTCTGTTGGCCGCAGGCCAGAGTGTGGGACGATTTACAACACAGAAGCCAGCAAAGGCTGCAGGTTTTCGGAGATCCCAACAGAATTGCTAAGCAGAGCAGAACATTGAGGAGGGAGCTTAGGAGAAAGAAGTCCCTTCACCCTTCTTTCTTCTCCCTTTACCCTCATTCCTCACCTGCCGGGCACACTTCTGGGGCATGACTTTCATCTGGTTTCTTCCAAGGATGCCTACCCCCAGCAAACCTTTGAAGTGACGTGCTGAAGCTACTAGCCCAGGGTTTTGCTAGTAAAGTCTGAAAGATAGCGTCTTGGTTAGTCAAAGGTTGGTTCACAAGGAAAACTGGCTACATACATCACAATCCTTGTTTCAGGAGATGGTGGTCTGAAAGGTCTAACTGTGTTTCCATCAATTCTTCTCCTCCCCATTCCTGTTACTGACAAAGTCGCAGGACAGTTTGGATTTGGTTTGCGGGTAATCATATTGCTTGCAGCTCTTGATGCAGACAGAGGTCCAGTTCCTGATAGGTCCCAGCAGTGGTAAAGAACTTGATTCTGTGATAGGAGGCTTAGTGAGCCTGCCCCGCTTTCATCGTAGGCCTGGTACCTTGAACATCTAGGGATCCAGAGTCGTTTCTTCCACACGGATCAACTAGAACCCGGCCTCTGAGAGAATCATTACAACAGCTAACTGTTGTTGATGTTTGGTTATGTGCCAGGCACCGTTGTAAGTGCCTGACAGATACTAATTCATTTCATCATCCCAACACTATGGACAGTGACACGGTCGCCATCCCCATTTTACATGTGAAGAAATGTACAGAGAGGCGAGGTAACTTACGAAGTCAGATCACCGACTGAAAGAGACCTACCAAAACAGGAAAACATACCAGGTTTGTGGATAGAACGTCTTAACATTGTGAACATGTAAATCCTCCCTCAAATCTACAGATTTAATGCAATCCCAATCCAAATCCCAATAGCATTTTAAAATGGAAATGGAAAACCTAATCTCCAACTCTGAACAGGAAGGGAAGAGGGCTCAGACAGCTAAGTCATTATTGAACAACAATAACAGAACACAAGGTTTCCTGGGTCCCCAATCTTCGAACGTACTACACAGCGATGGTTGTCAAACCAGTCTGGTACGGGTACAATGAGAGACACCCTGGCCAATGGAACAGAACTGAGAATCAGGAAGAAATTCACCGGGCTATGGACCGTTGATTTTGGATCAACTGGTAAAACTAAACACCTATTTGCAGGAAAAAAGAAACCAGATTCACCCCTCAAACCACACACAGAAATGACACTCCACTCAAAATGGATTAAAAATCTAAACCTAAAACTAAACTATAAAGATCATAGGAACAACTCAGAGACAAAGCTAAGGACCCTAATCTATGGCTCAGAAGATAATAATTATAATCACTGTATATCCTCGTGTATAAGTCGAGTTTTTCAGCACATTTTCAATGCAGTTTTTGTGGTAAAATTAGGTGCCTTGGCTGATATTCAGTTCAGCTTATACTCGCGTGTATCTGGTCATAATGTACAAACAGCAGAAGCTCAATCAGATAACGTTAAAAAGTAAATCAAATTCCCTGCCATCAAGTGGATACTGACTTGTAGTGACCCTATAGGGCAGGGTAGAACTCCCCTGCCAGTTTCCGGGGCTATGACTCTTTTTACAGGTGTAGAAAGCCCCATCTGGCTCCTGCGGCCACAGCCGGTGGTTTCAAATGGCTGACCTTGTACAGTTGGCAGCTGAACACATAACTACACTCCCACTAGGGCTCCCAGAGCACATAACCAGAGCCTTTTCAAAATGGAAAGATTTTTTTTCCCAAACAGTAAAAAGAATCTATAGACTGGTAGAAAAAAATGTTGACAACGACTGATTTGACAAGGGTCGAATCTCCAATGTTTATAGAAAACTTCAACAAGAAAAAGAGCAAACGGTCACATTTTTAAATGGCCAAATGCCATCAACAGATATTTAACCAGAGATGCTGTGCAGGCTGTTAAGGGACACATGACAAGAGGCTTGAAAGACCTTCCAGCTTAGAGCACTCCAATAATGGTCCTGATCAAAAGACGCAGGAAACGACTGCTGGTGAGGCTCTGGAGAGACTGCAACGCGCAGACATCACTGGTGGGACCGCAAAATGGTATAAACACTATGAGAGAGTGTGTGGTGTGCCTAAAAATTCGGAATAGAAACACGTCATATGAGCCAGTACTACCACTCATAGGTGCATAGCCTAGAGAAGAAAAAGAGCAGTGGCATCAACAGATACGTGCGCACCCATGCTCACTGCAACATTGTTCACAACGGCACAACAATAGAATGGAATATCCACCAACAGGCAAATGAAAAATTGTGGTTCATGCAGACAATGGACTTCTATAGACTGATGAAGATCAATGATGAATCAGCTAAATGTCTCACCCATGGATGAGTGGGGATGGCATTATTGGAAGTAAAATCAGTCTGAGGCAGTTGTTTATTGTGCCAACCTGGCCTGTGGGATTAATTAAAGGAGAGAGAGATAAATGGCTTAGCGAACCTCGCCGTTTTTGTCTCTTGCTCTTTGATCATCAGACCAGTGTGCGGCTGCCTTGCTTGTTCTGTGCCTCAATTTGCAAGCTACACTACTTGTGGGACACCTAACCTGTGGACTGTGTCACTGTAATTTGAGGTTCCTTCAAGACCTGCTTCACCACACCATTGGAATTTACATCTCTTGAGCTAGGGACTGTCGGACCCTGTCATCTGGCTGACTCTTGGTGACCTGTCTTGCTGTTTGCTGCCTGTGCCTGGATAACCGGGATTGCTCTACAGAGGACTACCTGGCGGCCCTCAAGACTTGAAGGACTGCCAGTGTCTCACAACTCTCTCATGGGAGTGAGCTGTACTGAGGCATTTGTACTGCTTTATAATTTAACTGTTTATATCTTGTGTTATCTATCTAATGATCTGTATATATATATTATTAGCATTCTGGTTTTGTTTATCTAGAGAACCCCATCTAACACAAGTGACTCGCCAAAATACAAATGCTGAATGAGACCACAATTATAAAAAGTCAAAATGAAATTTATATACAGAAGGAAATCTTCTCTGGTGGTTACCAGAGATGGAAAGTCGAGGGAGGGCGAATCACTTAACTCACACTGCCATCAAGTTGGTTCTAACTCATAGTGACCCTACAGAGGACAGGGTAGAACTGTGCTTGTGGGATTCTGAAACCGTGACTCCTTAGAGGAGCAGATAGCTCCATCTTTCTCCCACAGCGTACGTACCTGGTAGACCTGAACTGCACCCCAGCATGTAACCATTGTGGCACCCAAACAGAGAAAAGCTAAATTCATTTCTGGCAACGAATGAAAACCAAACAAGTTTACAATAACTTCAAACTCAGTCTGTCTAGAAACCACAAAATTAGAAGAAATTGCTCCATTAAAAACAGACAAGTGTGCCTTCCCGACACGATCTCGCTAAAGACAAAATAGGTGCATAAGCAAGTGTGGTGAAGAAAGCTGATGGTGCCCAGGTATTAAAAAATATAGCGTCTGAGGTCTTAAAGTCTTGAGAAGAAACAAAGCCCACATGGAAGCACACCAGCCTGTGTGATCAAGAGGTGTAGATAGGAATAGGCATCAGAAGTTCAAAAACAAGCAACCAAATCAAGGTGACACATAGACAAAGTGAAGCCCCAAAGACTACCTGTAAGATAATGGGACAGTCTCTCACAGAAGGGCCACAGGGAAGGGATAATATATCCAGGGTACGGTATAGCACTGTCAAAACACATAACCTTCCTCTAGTTTGTTAATATTCCCTCCTCTTATTATTATGGTTAGTTTTACCTCGTTATCTAGTTATATATCTATATAACTAGTTATCTAGTTATATATCTAGTTAGACCTGCATATGGTCATGTGCATAATTAAAAATCATTCAATGCATGAAATCCAAGATACATAAGCCCTTCAGAAATTGAAATGGGAGTAATGATTCCCTGAGAACACAGAAAGGAGATGGGGTGAGGGGGAATTGATAACATTGATAATTCTATAACCCCTCTCGAGGGGAACGAATAACAGAATGGCAGGTCAACAGATACATTGGATGGTATAAGATTTGGGGGGGTGTTAAGGTATAATAATAGTTAATATAATAAGAAGGGTTCTTGGGTTAGGGTGGGGATAATAAGGAGCTGCTACCAAAGAGTACAAGAAGAAAGAAAATGTTTTTAAAATTATGGTGGCAGCAATTGTACAATCATGCTTCATCTAATTTGAATTATAGATTGTTATAATATCTGTAGAGCTCCCAATAAAATGGGGGGGAGGACAAGTGTAAAAAAAACAGGGACAAGTAAAACAGAAACAGATCAATAGTAAAAAAAAAATGGATTACAAAACAATGAAGAATGGTCATTGCCGTTCAAAAACAAGACAGGACACATTCTGGCCCTCCCGGGTTGTACCATTCATTCTTCGTGTGTAAGATGTGACTCAGGAACAGCCCAGAGAGTTGAAGGAACCAGGACTCCAGGAATGCAAGATGGGTTGACAGACCTAGAAATAGGACTCATTGGTATCTGAGGATAGTAAACACACACACACACACACACACAACAAGTAGAGAAGTGACTAATACAAAAGGCACCATTTTCCATATCCGAAGTAAACACTGACGTCAACTCAGACACAGAAATTTAAAATGGTCCCTCTGAGACGACCATGAAATGGAAGAAACATCAAAGAGGAAACTTGAAAGAGCCACCGGAAAGACACATGAGCTCGAAAGGAACCAAAGCAATCAAGAGGGTAGAATTCACAGCAGCAGCTCTGGCCCCAGCATGGCCCTCAGTGTGCTTCCAGGGCCCAGTCTGAGAGGAATGAAAGATCAAAAGAAACCCTGGGGAGCTCATGGTCATAGCATTCTTTGAGCCCTGGGGTCCCTCTCTCCTTTCCATACTCCACACCCCTCTTTCCATAAGCTGATGCCCAGGTATCCTGGCTGCGCTTTGCAAAGAGGAACAAGGGAGAAATTCTTCTCCCCAGCCCCATGGATTGCATTTTATGAGGTTTCACTTCTCTGAGGGGGCCTCAAAAAACCTCGCGGGGAAATTCTATTGCCTTTTCCTTCCATTTCCTATGAACTGTTTTGAGCCCTCTCATATTGAAATCATTATTTTTCTTGAAATGAAAATAGAATCAGAGGCCTCAGTGCTAGAAGGATCCACCTAGACTAGGATCGCTTCATTTTGAAGACGCAGCAATCGATCCATGGGATTCGTTATTTCCTTCCCATGAAGCTAGAGAGCGACACAGTAGCAGAGCCCAGAAGGAGACCACAGATCCACATTTTCATTTAGCACCGTGGGTTCGATCCTTCATTATCACAGATGAAGAGACGTAAACCCTTCGTCATTCTCTCCGTCCCTTCACCACTGAGACACTGATGAGCACACGGTCATTTCCACTAAGGCCCTGTAGGCCAGAACAGCAGACTACTCTGGAGGAACATGAAGGTGGCACCTTAAGTGACAGATGTTTATACATTCCCTTCTGAATGATTGCCGAGTTTCTGATCCATGCGTTTAAGTAGAAAAAAAAATACTTCTTAGTACATATTAAGTCTGTATTTGGATATGTAAAAATTCTCACCACCATTGAGTCGATTCCAACTCACAGCGACCCTATAAGACAGGGTAGAACTGTCCCTGTGGGTTTCTGAGACTGTAACTCCTTAGAGGAGTAGAAAGTCTCATCTTTCTCCTGAAAAGCACATGGTTTCAAACTGTGGGCCTTGTGGATGGTCGCCCAGGATGTCACGCACTACGCCACCAAGACTCCCTCCAAGTAATACTTAGGATACTTTTGACAGCTCACCAACATGGTTTAGGTACGCCGGCGGTATATTAAGGTGATTCCGTGGTTTTATAGACATGATATGAGGTCGCATGAGTATATTACAACAAAAAATCTCCCACATTTTCTTTAATAAAGAAAAAAACTTATCATTTTAAGCAGTGACATTCCATGTTGTCTATATTTAAAAAACATTTCTTGTGAATTTCTTAGTCCTGTTTGAAATAAAATTTCACTTAAAAAAAAAAGATGCAGTCTGTGTTAAAGATGGGCGTACACCACTTTAGCCACACAAGGATGGACATGACCAGAAAATGGAAGCTAGCAAGTGTGGGTGACGACACAGAGAAATTGGAACCCTCGTCATATACTGCTGGTAGGACAGCAGTCTGGGAAGTGAAACAGAATTACTACATTGGGCCCACCAAATTCACTCTTAGATATATGCTCAAAAAATTGGGAGGAAGAGACCCAAAGAGATCCTTGGAACCAATCTTCATTGTGGTACTCTTCACAATAGCCAAATGGTTCAAAAAGAACAAACCGCCAGTGTCTATCAAGAGATGACGGGATCACCAAAATGTGGTCCACCCATACAATGGGATATGCCTCAGCCATGGCGGGAAATGAAGCACTCACTCATATGAGCTACACCACGGAGAAGCCTTGAAAACATGTTGAGTGAAATATTGCAGAGAGAGGAAATTGATGAATGCGTTCTAGGGGAGGGTGGGGGGACTCAATAGTCATTACTTAAGGGGTCTTCGAATTTCTGTTTAAAGGAAAATTCTTCAAACTTGAGAGTGGTGATAGGTATACAACATGGTGAATGTAATTAATGTGCCTGAACTGTATGCTCAAAAATGGTTTTAAAATAGCAAAAGTTCTGCTAGATATTTTACTTCAATAAAAGAATGGATCGGTATGGGGCGAGCTGGAAGGGGAGCCTTCAAAAATGTCTGGGTAAAACTCCATTAACTTTCCATTCCAATTTTTTCGACAAACTTTTCGAATTCCCGTTGTATCCTGTAATAAACTTTACTTTTAAAAAGTAGATCCAGTTAGAAAATCCGTTTGTTTATGATGACAAAGGTGGCAATAACTAATGTGACTGTACACGTGGAATTGTACATATGAAAACCATGGGATTGCCAAATGTGTTCTATATACCTTAACAATTAAAAAAAAATCAGGAGACATGCCCCATCCCTCAAAAAAGAATGTTCCAGAAACTAGTTTCTCTCAGAAGAATTGACTGCTTTTATCACCAACTTGGAATTAACGTATGCAAACAATACAAGAAATTTCCCCTGGGCCCTTAAAAAACCCAACAGGCCGGTATTGCCCGAAGCACCTCTCTTCTCTGTCCCCTTCCCTGGCCAGTTCTTCCTCTTACCTTAATCCACAGCTTCTCAACCCTGGGAGCACTTCAAAATCACCCAGGGAGCTGGGAGAAATAAATCCCCAGGCCCAGGCCTCACCGCACACCCAAACCTCTGGGGGTGGAACCCCAGATATTAGAAAATGTTAAACTCCCCCCAATGGTTCCATTGTGCAGCCAAAGTTGAGGACCCTTGGTCTAATTCCTCCTCTAAAGGGACTACTGACAGGAACCTTAAGTACCTGGGCTGCTAACCAAATGATCAATGGTTCAAAGCCATCAGCTACTCCTCAGGAAAAAGATGAGGCAGTCTGCTTCCATCAAGACTTAGAGCCTCAGAAACCTTATAGGGCAATTCTCCTCCATCCTAGAGGGTCACAATGAGTCTGAATGATCTCAAGGGCAATGGGTTTATGGGTAAGGAATGCCCTCCCCCCGGGATAGCCCTCGGATTAGAGGTGAGGCAGTGCTCGCTCCTCATTGCCACCTTCCCTGCACTCTCCTGTCTTCCCAAGTCCCCGGCAGTGCCGCAGACATGCTCATTTCTGTGTGTGTGGAGGGTGTGTGTGTGTGTGTGTGTGTGTGTGTGTGTGTGTGTGCTTTCAGTCAACTGAAAAGTTCTCCTGTTTCTTTAAAATTCATTTCCACTTTCATTTCTGACTCTCACTAAGCTTAAAAGTATTGAGAAAATATTTCTTCTATGGTACCCTGAGAGAAAAAGAGAGAGAAATGACTGGTTATAAATAGGTAAATTCTGAGCACATTAGTCTCCAGAGAGCCCCCAATTCATCAAATGTGGTGCTAATATAAAACTTTCAAAGATAAACCTTTGAACCAAGAAAATCTTTTCTTTATTAAAGATAATTACGAGGCCGCTCTGGCTCTATCACAAAATTGCCATTGGAAAGCTGTTAGACAATCAATCCTATTAAAGGGGTTTAGCTCTTGAAGCACCAAATAAACCTTTCACAGGGACTGACCTAGAGAAGCAGGACACACTCTGGAGACAGCGCTTCATTCCATGTATAGACACACAGTGAGCCACCATGCTCAACCTACTGTCACAGAAGCACTCCACTCCACGACCCCAAACCCCAAACCCGGCCCACTGCCTGTGACTCAGAGCGACCCCGGAGGACAGACACAGCAGAACCGCCCCATGGGGATTTCCAAGGCTGCTCAATCTTGACAGTAGACAGACACAGCTTTGTTTCCTGCCAGGCAACTGGCGGGCTCAAGCTGCTTGTGGGTCCAAGTCACTGACCTTATGACTAGCGGTCAAGTGTCTGAACCGCGGTGCCACCAGAATTCCTCCATAGGAAATCATTTCTGCTGGTTTCTTTTTAGTCATTTATGTTATGAGTCTTTTGTTTTTTAAGGTATCACCCCTTCAGAATGGAACCAAAATACCACGCTCAGGTCTCTAGCTTTTTGAAGGAGAAGGTGGCACGTGAACCACCCGACTTTTCCTACAGTATGCAAAGAAAACAGTTCTGGTTCTGTGAATGGATTCCTTTTCCTAACTCCAGGGCCCCATCTGTATAACTGAATCCAGATGTCCACGTCACAGGGGGGCTTGGTCTATGTCACGGCCAGCTCAATTGCATGTTCTGCTGAAAAGCTATATGCCTCTTCTCTTTCACTTGATAAAAGGAGAGGTAGGGTTCTGATGCATGTAGAAAGGGTCGAGATATAACTTGTGTACACAGCTGCAGATGTACAAGCTCACTTCTCTTCTCTACATAAAACCCGCACATTCATCATTGAGTGGCTACATCATTTTTAAAACCATGCAGCTTCTTTAGGATCAAAATGCTTTCTTGTGTTTTAAAATCTAGGTCTTGGCTTTATAGCCAGTTAAATAATGGGGAAAAAATTCAACCCCCAAATAATCCCAAGGATTTATTTTAATCTCTTCTCAGAGCGATTAATAAATTTACTGATATGTAATTACACCTAGTTTCTTTGTTTCTTCCTAGGTCTCCTGGTGATAACAGTACATTTCAAATCCCATAAATTTTTTTTTCTCTCTCTCACATACACACACTTTCTGATGTCCATAGAAAGCATTCAAAGCAATCCAAAGATTTCCGTGTGTTTCAGTCTTTTGTAATTACCATATATACTCATGTCTGAGTTTTTCAGCACATTTTAAATGCCTTTTTTTGTGGTTGAATTAGGTGCCTCGGCTGATATTCGGGTCAGCTTATACTCGAGTATATATGGTATATGTGTTGTGAAGTGTTGAAAATTACTTCATAAGAGTGTAAGCATGACGGAATAGAAAAGCAAGGAAGGAAACAACAAACTGAAAACATGAAAATCTCTCTTTCTGTTCAATTTTTAACTATTCTAGAGGAAACTACTAGTGTGCAGTATGACATTTAACTTTAATCCAGGGCTTCGAACTGGTTCTCCGTGGTTCAAAATTGGCCAACAAAGTGAAGCTAGAACTTACCTGAATATATAAAACATAGGTGAACCGTAAAAGTAAGTGGAATGGGAAAAATTATGAGTTGACATCCTGCTAGAGACTTACCTGTCCTCTTTGAAAACAAGAGCAGTGTGTACGCTGAATAGCAACCACATCTATTGACCAAGAGATTCAGAAACAACAGTTCCCCACTCAAACATGTTGGCTGGTAACCCTGTTTTGAAGGTGTGCAGCTCTCCACAGTCCTGGCAATAACCCATCTGCAGACTCAGGCTCTGGAATGGGCTCATTATTGCCTGGTGGAGTCATCCACTGCGGAGCTTCTGTTGGTAATGGTTCCCATTCTGGTGATCATTTTGGCTTTACCCACGTTTGGACCTGCTCCAATTTCACTTTGTTGGCCATGACTGAACTAGTTCAAACCAGTGAGAAGCCCAGTGTTAATTACACAATATATCACTGAGAAGCCAGACGAGAGCGGTTTGGAAGAGTTCTTACCAATAGCTTAAGGCTGGTATTTAATAATGCTTCCTAACCACTGACCCCTCAGGATTGTAATAGCTATGTTCTAAATAAAAAGATAGATGGCCATTTACACAGACTTGACCAAGTTGCTTTCCTGTGGAAATTCAGAGCCTTTGGTGGGCTAACAGACACTTTACATCTCCCAGAAAAGGCGGTGGGATGTGCAGTGGTGGCGTGGGGTTTTTCCCTACATACCGACATCTCCCGGAAGACTATCTTCTCACAGGCCTATAGAATAGGTGTTCTCTACAGGTAGGTTAGGTGAGATTCTTTAGGAATTTGACACAGTCAGCACAAAGCCTAAACACTGCCCAGGATGGCCTATGTTGACTCTGTGTGGCCCATTTACAATGGGCACAGGGTGGACAAAGGAGAGTGGGGATGGGAGAAGGCGTTCTGTCTGCATTCGTTACACACCTGCTCCTGTAGGCGGAAATCCCCATAGTTGGCCAGCTGGGCCGAAGGCTTAGGCGGAGCACCAGGCTCACTGCTCACATTGTGCTGGGAAACCTGGAAAACAAAAAAGTTGACTCCTTCACGAACAGTGCTTGGAGAAGGCCCAGCCCCCACCAGATCCTCCTGCCACCAAGTCCCGAAGCAGGCAGGAAGGCCCTGGGCAGCTCAGATGAGGCCTGTGGACGGCAGCAGCAGGGGTTCCATTCTACTGAAAGTGGTGCAGCAGCAGAACGAGAAGCGTGTGAACCATAAATGTCCTGCCTGACAGGTCTTCCACACATGCTCACTCTGCTGGCTCCCAACCCTCTGTCTGAAACCAGCCACGGCTAGCCAACTGCCCCTAGACGGCCCTCTTCCTTTCTTCTGACAAAGTCCAGGTTTCCTGTCAGTGCAAAGCAGGAGCCTCATCGAGTCAGTTCTGCCTCATGTTGACCGCAGGTGTGTGGAGGAGAACGGTTCCAGGCCTGTCTTCCAAGGTACCCCTGGGCGAGTTCCAACAGCCAGCCTTTTGCCTAGTTGAACACGTAACCCTTTGCGGACCCCATCCCATCGAGAGCCCCTTTGAAGAGAGCTGGTGGGACACTGCGTCCAGGGCGGCAGCTCTGTGGCGCACAGACACGGACAACAGTCATGGGGAGCTCAGGGGCTCTGAAGCGCAGACTCCAGTTGGAGAGCTGGCTCTCCTGGCCACATCACTTTGGGCAACTTGCTTCAACTCTGTGAATGTCAACCTCCTTACCTCGAAAAGGGAAGACTATGAATGCCTACTTCACAGGGTTGTTATGCGGGTCAAATCATGCCTGCAGATTACTATATATAACCCCAGTTGAGGGGAACGAATAACAGAATGGTAGGTGAACGGATACATTGGATGGTGTAAGATACAGCGATAAAAAGGGAATAACAATAACAATATTGACTATAATAACAAGGATTCCTGGGGGTAGGGTGGAGATAAAGAGAAACTGATATCCAAGGGTACAAGTAGAAAGAAAATGTTTTGAAAATGATGGTGGCAGCAATTGTACAATTGTGCTTGATGTAATTCAACTATGGGTTGTTATAAGAGCTGTAAGAGTTCCCAATAAAATGGAGGGAGAAAATGCATGGAAAGCGCTTAGCCTGGCATAGTGTGGTAATGGTGATGTTAGGTGCCAACAGAATGACACACTGCCCAGGCCTAGGCCCTCCTCACAACTGTTATGCTTGAGGCCATTGTCGCAGCCACAGTGTCCACCCATCTCATCAAGGGTCATCCTCTTTGGCTTCCCCTCTACTCTACCAAGTGTGATGTTCTTTGCCAGGGCCTAGTCTTTCTTGAGGTCTGAAGTATCTAAGACAAAGTCTGCCGGCCTTGCTTCGAAGACACTTTCGGGCTGTCTTTCCACCAAGACAGATTTGTTGGTTCTTTTGGAAATCCACAGCGTATATGTTTTGCCGACACTGTAACTGAAACATGGTATCGATCCTTCTGCAATCTTTATTCACTGTCCAACTTTCACATGCATATGAGGTGATTGAAAACACCATGGCATGGATCAGGGGCACCTTAGTCCTCAAAGTGATGTCTTTACTTTTTAACACTTTAAAGAAGTCAAGTCAGATTTGCCTAGTACAGAGTGCAGAATAGTGTTTCCCCAAGTGGGTGCTACTGCCCCCTGTGGGGAACTGGAAGGATATGTGTGAGGGGGCAGGGAGCAGAAACCTACACTTTATACTGGATTATGGGCTATAGTTCAAAAGTTTTGTATGACTCAGGGGACTCTTGAGTAATTGTGCTTTCCTGAAAAGGGGACAGTAGGACACATAAGTTTGGGAACCTATGGTGTAGACCAGGGGTCCTTAAACTTTTTAAACAAGGGGCCAATTCACTGTCCCTCAGACCCATTGGAGGGCCGGACTATAGTTTAAAAAAAAAAAACTATGAACAAATCCCTATGCACACTTCACACATATCTTATTTGGAAGTAAAAAAAAACAAATGGGGCAAAAACATCCTGCTTGCCGGATAAATGTCTTCAGCGGGCCACATGTGGCCCGCAGGCCGTAGTTTGAGAACGCCTAGTGTAGATGCTCAATAAATGTAGCTAATGATATAAATGAGGAGAAAGCATAGTCTGGGAAAGGCTCACAGTGGGACTAAAGCTTAGGACGTGCTATGTAGCAGGGACTCGATAAGCACCTATTGACTGGTTCACCGATATATATTTATTTTATTAAAGCAAAACTTATATAACACTTGCCATTTTAATTTTTCAATGCAGCATCCAGTGTCATTAATTACATTCACTGTGTTTGGTAACTTTTACCACTGTCTATTTCAAAGTAATATCTTTGAATGCCAATGCCAATCAATGCTGGGATTTGGGAAAAGGGAGATCCCACCTGTTTGCTCGTATATCAGGAAGAACCACTGATTAAATGGGGTGGGGGGGCACATCTGATCTCCTCTGATTCCCAAGGCAGAATGCTACAGGGTCAGACATACCTCCGCCCTCCAACCAATTTTGACAGCAATTTTTTTTAAATCATTTTTATTGGGGGCTCATTCAACTCTTATCACCATCCATCCATCCATCCATTGTGTCAAGCACATTTGTACATTTGTTGCCATCATCATTTTCAAAACATTTTCTTTCTACTTGAGCCCTTGGTATCAGCTCCTCATTTTCCCCCTCCATCCCCACTCCCCCCCTCACGAACCCTTGATAATTTATAAATTATTATTTTTTCATGTCTTACACTGACCGACGTCTCCCTTCACCCACTTTTCTGTTATTCATCCCCCAGGGAGGAGGTTCTATGTAGATCCCTGTGATTGGTTTCCCCTTTCTCCCTACACCTTTCCCTTACCCTCCTGGTATCGCTACTCTGATTATTGGTCCGGAGGGGTTTATCTGTCCTGGATTCCCTGTATTTCCAGCTCTTATCTGTACCAGTGTACATCCTCTGGTGTAGCTGATTTGTAAGGTAGAATTGGGATCATGATAGTTGGGGGTGGGGAGCATTAAAGAACTAGAGGAAAGATTTATGTTTCATCAGTGCGATACTGCACCGACTGGCTCGTCTCCTCCCCGCTACCCTTCTGTAAGGGGATGTCTGACACCAATTTCTGTGGCTGGGTTCAATAATTCACTGCAATGACCACACACAATTCACAGACTATATTTCCAATTATGGGGTTTATTGGCAGAAGCTAACAGGTTACAATTCAGGCCTCAGCCTCTTGATCTAGCTTCTTCCCTGCTTTGGCAATATTGCAAAAAGCTCTTTCGGAGTTGCTAATAAATGCCCAAAGGGCATGCCACTCCACCATAAGCTTCAGCCTGAATGTACTCAGCTCCAGGACCAGGAGTCAGCAAACCTAGCAACCCCAACTCAGTGCCTAAAGGCAGCCCACTGCACAAGCCTGTCTCTTGCCAAAAGCACTCAGCTTGACTTGCTCTGTTGGGTGGGAAGTCCACTGCTCTGTCTCCTGCTCTGGTTCCTGGTTCTGCTGCTGCTAACTTCAGACCAGCCAGCCCTTCCCCTCCTCTCTGACCTCTAGCCTCTGTTGACTAGGTCATCCGGTGCAATGGAACATATCCAGATCAGCCATCGCTGCCTCTTTCCCACTTGTCTTCAACCAGCGGACACACACAGGTGGTTACCACAACCATACCAAGCTCACCGGCTCTCTTTAACTTCATTAGAAAAGGGGATTTTTTTCTCAGATGGGCAGACTTTTCTTGCCTTGATGCATTTAAAAGCAAAATGCTTGCTCAGAATTCAAAAGGTCAAGAAGTCTCAGTCTCTCTCTCTCTCTCTCTCTCTCTCTCTCTCTCTCTCTCTCACACACACACACACACACACACACACACACACACTCACACTTGGCAGGTCTTCCCTTCAAATGTAATCTCCTGTCTCCTCAGCAGTACTGGGTGGGAGTCAGGTTTCCACCTAAGCCTCCAAATCCATATAGGCTTCTAGCTTAAAATCAAGCCTGTGCCTTCCAGGCAATTTTTTAAACAGTTTTATTGGCAAATAATTTACATATAGTCTAATTCACTAGTTCAATCATTCAATCCTATCAGGAGAATTGTACAATCATCCCCCACAACCATTTTAGAGCATTACACACACACACCCTCCCTGCTTAAATCGCCTCTAAGATGATTTAAGCAACCAAACTCCATTCTAATGCTGCCTCCTCCTGCTGTCTTCATTATTTACTCCCCAAATCCCCTTTCCCTCCCTACCCACCCCCATCCCTGTATTCCCTATATCCCCTGTATCCGTTATCATTATGCATCCACTCCTCCTGTGCTTCATCGCTGGGAGCCCCAGTAAAAATCAAAATCGCACCAAGGTGATAAAGATAAAATCACAGTGGTACAAAGACAAAAATACAAATAATGCATAAGAAAGAAAAGACTCCCATTGACATGCAAAAAAAACAGGGAAGAAATTTCTGTCATGGAACCAGTAAGAGCTACTTGCACCCAGAACAAATTCAGGTCGAGTCAACTGAACAAAGTGTCGAATTTGATCCAGCAGAATCAGTATTACAATGGTCTCTGCCTGGTAGTATAGCTGAAGCCTGACTAGATTCTCTACAGATGGGTTTTGGGCTCTCACCATCCCCCATAGTCCTTCACAAATTGGGTGTTCATAATTTTTGCTCTAATTCTTTTCTCCTCACCATATTCACGTTTTGTAATTGTCGTCTTTGGATCACATAAGGTGGTGTGCTATTTCTGTGTGGACTTAGTAGACTCCTCCCTTAGATGACTGTTTGTTTGAATACAAGCTTTTAAGACCCCAGACACAATTCAGTGATAGCTGGGCACCATCTGCTTCCTTCACCACACTTTATTTAGCACCCTTATCGTCAGTGATCCTCTCATGAAGGTGAGTATGGAGCAGGGCCATGATGTAAGAACTGATTGTTCTGAAGTTGAGGCTAGGCTTTAGTGTGACCGCAAAACCTATTCTCCAGGCAATTTTTAACTCCCCTTTTAGCATACCCAGCCATCCTACAAGCTGTAGCATGGAGCCACTACATCTCATAGCATTTGCATCTCAAGGTGGATTATACTCCACAGACCATCTAATAATCGGAATGAAGGAAGAACAAGTATTAACCGCCCTCAGCGAGGTCTGAGATGCACCCTGGGAGAAGGTGTGCTCTGAGGCACTCATAGCCAGGAGGGAGACCGGCGACTGTGCACAGAAAAATTCCTCAAAGTTTTCTGCCAGGAGCCGGAGGGAGGGGCGTTAAAGATCAAAAGCTTCTTCAGCACCAAACCTGCGCGGTTTTGCTGCTTGCCTCTCATTTTCAGCTCACAGAACGTGTTGATGAATCAGGCCATAGGAGCACATGTAAATAAGGCAGAATTAATTTACAGCCCACACGGGTTTTAGTGACACATTCTTTTGCTTCAGCATATTGTTCCATGGGGATGATTGTCTAGAGCAGTGGTCCTCCACCTTCCTCATGCCGCAACCCTTTCATACAGTTCCTCATGTGGTGGTGACCCCAACCATAACATTATTTTCGTTGCTACTTCATCACTATCATTTTGCTACTGTTATGAATCGGGTGACCCCTGTGAAAGGGTTGTTAGACACCCCCCCCCCAAAGGGGTCACGACCCACAGGTTGAGAAACGCTGGTCTGGAGAACGCATCATGGCTCTAAACCACAGCACCCACCCCCTGTTGATGACCATTTCCTTTCAGGTCACGCAGAATTTGCCAAGACCAAAAGCAAATGCGTTGCCATTGGGTCCATTCCGATTCACAGTGAACCTGCCGGACAGGGTAGGGCTGCCCCTGAGGGTTTCTGAGACTCTAAGTCATGGTGGGAGTAAAATGTCTCATCGTCCCAAAGAGTAGTTGGTGGTTTTGAACTGCTAGTCTTGTGGTTTAACAACTCAGCTCGGATCCACTACGTCATCAGCACAACCCCTAAAATGCTGATAAAAATATCGACACTCAGACTGCGTGCTACACAGAAAAACCACAACCCTCAGTTCTAATTGGAGAGACCCTTTTCTTCTATTCCTCTGTATTCAAACCACATGCAACTCTCAAGCGCCAATAGTCAACTCTCATGCATTGGCTCGGTGACTTATTGAGGAAACGTCCACTTTCCCACAAGAGGTTGACTTGAGAGAAAAATGCAATCACTTTCAGTTCTCTTCATCCAAATGTCACCTTGGCCATCTAGTCTGTGGCAATCAACCCTTCCCAAGACGCACAGTGCTCAGACAAAGTCCCCACTTCAAAACAGTCTACACAAGTCCTACCTGTGTCTTACCTGTGATGGACAGGGTCTCGGAGGGAGTGCAGGTGGTTGAGGCAGCGATCCTGACTTAACAGCTGCAAAGAAAAACCATGCTGTTAGGGACCAGCAGAAATCAAAACACAATACCCTGCCACTTGTTCAACAGAAATAACAACAGCATATGACACACATTTGCTTTTTAAAATCATCTGAAGCCTCGATGGAAAAAATAAAGAAGGGAGGCTATTTCTAACCCCTTTCTCATTTTCTAGTGTCCCAAACCCAAGTAGTATATACGCTGCTATGATCACAGCAGCATAAAAAGACCAAGGGAATGACATCCTTTGATCAGTCTTAAGTAGTCCCTGCCCTTTGGCTTCTCTTCTATTTCCCCCTATTCCACTGCTCATGAGCTCAGTGAGGCAGCTGCAGAAATTAAGGAAGCTGGAACCCCAACGCTCTGCCACCTGGTACTGTCCGGTGCATGGGTTTGACAGCAGTTGAGGGAGACCAAACGTGATGGCTGAAAATGATAGATACGGCTTCTTCAAGGATCAGTTTCCCTTTCTCTCTCTGATCCCTGTTTATAAGGGATAATCACCATCAGTTGCTAAAAATATCTGGCCCCATTTCGAAGATGCTTTTGAAAGAGCATCTCATTTGCGTGTGTGTGTGTGTGTGTGTGTGTGTGTGTGTGTGTGTGTGTGTTTTCTCTCTGCCCATTTCATCAGAGAAAATCTGAGCTAATCCAAGAATGTAAGAAATTTAACTTAACAATGAAAATAAACAGATGCTATCAAATTATAAGCAAGCTCATAATCGCACACACGAAATAAGTTTAGCATCACAAATTGGCAAGTGGAGCCACATTCATTTACAAACTCTAGGAAACTACATCGTGCCCTCCATGACTACACGCCACGTCTGCAAATCCGGAACGTGTGTGCTAGTATTTGGACCATCTTCTGGGCCTTAATAGGAAATCAAAGCAATGTACCAAGAACACAAAAGATTGTACAGATCACTTTTGATTGAGTTCAGGGCTTCCCCACATATGGGCCTCAGAGTAATACCAGCACATAGATAGGGCACAACCAGGCTGGCCCATCCAGGGATTCTCAAAATCTGTCGTTCATTAACATTTATGAAATACACCATTGGACCAAAACTTCAGAGGTGGTGAGGCCATGAAGAATATCGATAACATTTACAGGAGAATGACAAGAGTTTCTGATATTACCCATCTCTGAGTCCCGCCAGAGCGGCCTTTAACTGACCAGTTACTTCAAAACCAAAGGACACTAACAGAAATCTGGGCAGGTTTCTAAGGAAAAGGACAGGCAGGGTACTAGATCACAGTGTGTGCTAAAATGACTTATTAACAAACACTTTCTGATTTGCTGCAAGGACTAAAAGTGTTTAACTGGTGGAAAAAACCCATGAGAAATCATAAGCCATTTCATTTTCCTTTCATTATTGTCTTCCACTTCTGTCCAAGATGGGGTATAGACTTTCCAAAAGGCCCCCAACCAAGCAGAGATGAAACATCTCAAATTTTCAAGACACTAAAATTAAACATACAAGAGTTTACCAGGCACCTAAAGGAAGGAAACAGAGGACGCAGAGCCTCTGACTGCCCCACCTGCCTGCCTGGTCAATGTTTCTAGAAAGAAACCTATGAGCCAGATTCTCATCTGATTCATTCAGTAAATACAACAACATCAACAACAACAAGCTATTATTTAATTTTTAAAGAGACAACAGCCTTTTCATAGAAGATGATGTGTGCATCACTTTCTGAAAACCCTTTGGATAAAATCAATGTAAATACTGACGGCAAGGTACAGGCTGCAGGCACCGTGGAAGTTGGTGGTTTCTCATATGCTCAAAAGAATTGAGCACAAGGACTCAACTGGAAACAGGGGTGCCAATGTTCACAGCAACACTAGCCTCGATATCCAAAAGGTGGAAATGACCCAAGTGTCCATCAAAAGATGACAGAAAAGGTATTCAGGCAAGGGAATATGACTCAGCCACAAAATGAAATGAAGTCCTGACACATACTACCAATCAATGTACATATCTATAAATATAAATGTATCTTGGAAACAGATATACCTTGAAGACACAGTGCGAAGCGGAAAAAAGAAAAGCAGACATAAAAGGTCACACTTCTTGTGTGGTCCTGCTATAGCACGTGGTAGAACTGCCCCTGGTGGATTTCTGAGACTGTAACTCTTTACAGGAGTAGAAAGTCTTATCTTCCTTCGGAAAGCAGGTGGTTTTGAACTACTGACCTTGCAGAGAGCAGCCCAATGCATAACTACTATGCCACCCAGGGTTCTAGGAAACATCTAGAATAGGCAAATACAGAGAGAGGGCAAGGGGCAGGGAGTACCGTATATAGTCGTGTATAAGCCGAGTTTTTCAGCACATATTTTAATAAACCTTTTTGTGGTAAAATTGGGTGCCTCGGTCGATATTCGGGTTGGCTTATCCTCAAGTCTCTACAGTAGATTAGTGGTTATCAGGGACTGAGGGGAGGGGAGTGGAGGGACTGCTGCTGCGGACTGCACAACACTGTACATGTAAGCAATGCCACTTACAAAGTTACAGTGGCCAAGTTTGGTATGTGTATTTTACCACAATAAAATGTCAAAATTTTAAAAATATATTGTTATATTGCTAAAACTACAGTTCAGCGACCCAGCCACTAAACGAGACGACGTGCATAATATATATTTTAAGGGAAACAGTCACACTATAGTATATACAATGCTACAACCATCATGAACAGAGATAGGAATTAACGTCAACCCAGCTGTGGACTGATTATTGCTCAACATTGGGATTAGAGGTCATCTCTCTTCTCTTCCAATGGGTGACCTATATCACTTGCAACAATTATTTTTCTCGTTAAAAGAAAAATTAACCCAGACACAAATACCACAGATTTGTTTCTTCCTTTTAATACCGTGTTTTGGGTTGTTGCTTTTTTTCAATTCCTTACCTGGCAAGAGTATCGACTGACCATGAATGTTGAGTGTACCAACGGACCCACTTGCCTTCTCTTGATCGCAAAGGAATGGCTTTCAAGATTTCACCATTAAGTGTTATGCACGCCAGAGGTTTGTTATGGGGCTAGAGGATGAAATTTTAAATGACATTATCCGGAAAAGCCTCGCTAAGAGAGATGTTATTGGAAAGGGGAAATAAATGAATGCTGTTGGAAAACTCTTTTGAAACAAATAAAAAGATCACTTGGAAATCAAAAATATGATAGCAGGAAGAGAAAGCTCAAGAAAAGTGTTCAAAGATTGACTCACTGCCATCGGGTCAATGCTGATTCCTGTGGGTTTCTGGGACTGTAACTGTTGATGGGAGGAGAAAGCCCAGCCTTTCTCCCAAGGAGCTGCTGGTGGTTTCGATCTGCCAACCACACAGATGGCAGCCAAAAGCATAACCACAACACCACCAGAGTTCAAAGATGAGCTGAAGAAATCTTTTAGGAAGTAGGGCAATATCCAAATAAAAGCTCTACAAAAATAAATTGAAAAGAGCAAAAAGAAATTGACTCCATAGTTCAAAATACAAATTTCCAAACTAAAAGGGCCCACGGAGTGAGCACCCAGGACAAGAAGGAAACAAAGCCACATCAAACTACTTGTAAGATCTGACAAGCTCCCAGCAGAGGGGCCAAGAGGAAGAAAGGCCACATATGCAGGGTCAGGAGTCCGAACTTTTACACTGCTAACTGCAAGGTCAGTAGTTTGAAACTACCAGCCATTCCTCACGGTAAAAAAAAAAAGCAATCCTTGGGCAAAGATGGGGTTCCCTACTTCCGTAAGGAGTTACATTGAGTCAACACTGACTCAATGGCAGTGAGTTTGATCTTTTGAGGATATACCATCAGAAATTAGAATTCATTAGCATAAAGTCATCAAAATTCTAAAGGGGAGGAAAAAAAGCATAGATCTAACTGACAAGTAAATACCCAAACTGGACACTTGTCTGAGAGTGTAATTAAAGATAGTTTTCAATATTTGAAGACTCAAAATGGCCTGCATGCACCTTTTCCAAGGAAGCTACTCCAGGATGTGCGATAGAAAATAAGAGTGTAAACAAACAATGCAGGAGACATGAGATACAGGGAAAAGGAAATCCAGCCTGGGAGAAGGAAGGAAATGTTCTGATGGCAGTGTGGGGAGAGGTTCCACCCATGATGTGCCCCAGGTATAGAAAGCAACCAGCTTAGTGCGAAGCATTTCAAAAATTCCTGGAGATATGGGGGCGGGGGGGTGAGGGAGGGAAGATGACCCTAAAGGAAAATTGAACACCTCAGAATTTCCTAATAGGAACTCTGGAAACTTGAGGGAGCCTACAGTTAAATTTTTGGCAAGTAATATTAAAAACAAGTTGAGTTTTCATTGCAAGTCAAAGGGGAAAAAATCATAAGCATTAAAAGCCATCAAATTTCCTATCGTGGCTTAACATCTACCTAACCACAATAATGTAAATATGAATATAACCCAAATTATTAAGTAGCTATCGTGGGAGGGTGGGGGAAGGGAACGGTACTAGCTGGGGAGGGAAGATGGTAGATGGAAAATAAAAGAAAAATAAAAAGATCACTTTGAATTTTGACACTTAAAAAAAAATTAACCGAGAGAAAATTGTGTTTTCTAAAACTCGTGAAGTAAATACTGCACCCAAAGCACCCACATTAAAATCACTATAATAGAGTGTATTTTCCTAAGAATTAAGGTTCATGGTGAGGATGACGTTGACCATGAGGACG
The DNA here is from genome assembly GCF_000313985.2 of Echinops telfairi. Lineage (NCBI taxonomy): Eukaryota > Metazoa > Chordata > Mammalia > Afrosoricida > Tenrecidae > Echinops > Echinops telfairi. The sequence goes on from NW_022103951.1 coordinate 11,267,846, forward strand.
GCAGAGAATGTAGTAGTGCCTCCTCCTGTTGTACCTCGAGTCGTCATGAGTTGAAACTGCCTGGACAACACAGCAATAAGGTGTTGACATGACATCAATAATTGACATGGCCTTCGAGGGATCCCTCAGCCTTCTCTGTCCCCTCGGCTCAGTAGGCGCCCTGGGCTTCCCCTCCTGTGTGATTAGTCCCTTCACTAGCTTCTCCCTTCTCTGTCCAGAGCTATTTCCACTGGCCTTTAGTCAAGTGGGGGAAGGACCACTAAGACCCCTCACTCACTAGCTTCATGGAAGCTATGAGGACTGCCTACTCACGAAACAGACCTTTTGTGGAGGGAAACAGCCGAGGTGAGAGCGCTCAGAAGCCTAGCACTTTCCTTTAGAGGCCACTCAGCAAAAATCAATAAATAAATCTTAGCCCAAAGGCAAAAAGAAACCTAGCATTTCAGCCACATCACAAGTTAAATGGTTTACCTCTCTCTTCAGTTATGAGCCACAGAATTAATAATTTCTATTGCTGTAGGTTTGTGATCTATTTCAACCATAAAACGTGATTAAAATGGTGGTAGCTCACATACCTTTCCTTGTTTAGTTGCCACTGGCGGGGAGGGGGAATCCCTTCTTGGGGTGACTATTCTGTATTCATTTTCTTTTATGGCAGGAGATCTTTTTTTTCCCAGAACGTTTTTAATGCAGTTTTAAATCATTTTATTGGGGCTCATACAACTCTCATCACAATCCACACATACATCAATTGTGTAAAGCACACCTATACATTTGTTGCCCTCATCATTCTCAAAACTCTCGCTTTCCGCTTGGGCTCCTGGAATCAGCTCCTCATTTTCCTTTCCCTGACCCTGCCCTCCTCGCTCCCCCCTTGATAATTTACAAATTATTATTTTATCTTATCTCACACTGCCCGGACTCCCTTCACCCACCTCTCCGCTGCCCATCCCCCAGGAGGAGGCCACATGCAGAGCCCTGCGGTCGGTTCCCCCTTTTCACCCCCCCCTCCTGGTATCGCCACTCTCACCACTGGTCCCGAGGGGTCCATCTGTCCTGGATTCCCTGTGTTTCCAGCTCCCATTTGTACCGCTATGCATCCTCTGGTCTAACCAGGTTGGCAAGGTAGAATTGGGATCATGATAGTGGAGGGGAAGAAGCGTTTAAGAACTAGAGGAAGGTTGTGAATTTCATTATTGCTACACTGCACCCTGAGTGACTCATCTCCTCCCCACTACCCCTCTGCAAGGGATGTCCAGTTGTCCACAGATGGGCATTGGGTCCC
>NW_022103951.1:11272016-11274234 GCF_000313985.2 Echinops telfairi
GTTTTTTCTGTTAATAGTAGCAGGGTTATTTTTCCTGGCAGGAAAAAGGAGGTGAGATGGGAGGGAGGAGAGGAGAGATAAAGAGAGGGAGGAGAGATAGCCAACCCTTTTCAGCACGCATTAAAGACACAAACTACTGAGGCTTGCAAGCCATACAGCAGGAGCCCAAGCAGCAATAAAGCTTTGTCAACCCAAAATGATTCTTTGAAAAGGACTATCAGCAAAACATAATCAACACTCTAGCTCAGAAAGTCAGATGAAAAGGTCCATGTGGGCACCTCAGTGGGCTGTGAACCACAAGATAAGCAATTTCAAACCACCAGCTGCTCCACTGAGCAAAGAGGAAACTTTCTGCTCCCGTAAAGAGTTGTCGTCTGGGAACTCCATAGGGACAGTTCTACTCAGTCCTATAGGGTTGCTATATGAGCCAGAGTGGACACTCCATGGCCTGGAACTTGGACTTTGGCCGCGGAATTCTAAATTCAGAATCTACAGTGTAACTTCCTAGTGTGTCCAATGTTTTCTAAAGCTCCTTGACAAGGTGCATCTTCTGACACTGAGCTATTGGGGCTCAGTTGCCTGGTTTCTTCCACCAAAGCCCTAACCTCTCTCGGGTTTTCCTCCCTTATCTCATTATGTGGAGGTATTTCCAGGCCCAGATAATACTGAATATTTCCTCAGGCCTTTCAGGATTTTTTTACAAAGCCCTAAATCAATGACTAAATGGAAACATGTTCCAAGTGACAGGGTGGGACCACCACAGCAGAGGTGGCCAGGCGAAGCTGCAAGGAACAGAACGCCGATTCTTTCAGGGGAGTGAAAACTTGGAGATCGGTCAACTGCGGAAAAGGGTTTGCATCCACCCATGACCAGGAAACCTTTCAGAAGAAAATAAAAGCATTCACGTGCCAAAGTCGGGGGTAGGGTGGGGAGAGGAGACGAGACACTCAAAAACCAGAGAGTGTTGAAAAGAGGTGGCCAGTCAGAGGTACAGTTAGGTCTCGGTCTCGGTCTCGGTCTCGGAGAAAATTAGCCCTCAGCAAGTTCATTATCATAGAAATTGTGCTTTGGTCCCCTCTTCTCTAATCACAAACGCATGTGTGAGTTTGGACCCATCTCCCTTGATCACCCAGGGATACAGCGGGATAGGCATGCATGCTGTACACATCTGCGTGTGCACAGAGTAAAATGTCTGCCAAGGCGACGATTCCAACATAAATTCTTAATGTCACTTCTCAGAAAAATACCTATGAAAACCAACAAGAGACGCCACTTTACGCCATGCCACCACCAACGGCCCACTGCCATTTCGTCAATTCCAATTCACGGCAAGCCTAGAGCACCGAGGAGTGCTGCCCCTGTGAGTTCCCGGGGCTGTAATCGTCCCAGGAGCAGAGAGCCTCACGTTCCTCCCACGGAGCAGGGAGTGGGTCCAGCCCAATGCATAACCCACTACGCCACCAGGGCTCCTCCTTCACCCCACTAGGACAGCTTTAATCAAAAGGGCAGTGATGCCTGGTAGGGCGGGTGTGAAGACATGGCAACCCTCCTAGGATGAGAAGCCATTGTAGCAAACAGTTGGGCAGTTTCTTATAAAGCTTACCCTGTGACCCATCATTGTACTCCTAGATATTTAGACAAGACTAATGAAAACACCTGTCTACCCCAGACTGGCATAGAAACATTAGCCACAGAATGATTCATAGTAGGCAGAGTGGACACACCCCAAATGTTCATCCAGTACTAAAATGTGGTACATAGTTGTACAATGAACTAGAACTGAGCAGTAAAGGGGAATGAACTACTGATAGTTACTAATATGTACTGTGTAACACACACAAAAACCTCCTTGCCATGGAGGCAATTCTGACTCGTTGGCACCCTTTAGGGCAGGGGAGAATTGGCCCTGCGGGTTTCAGAGGCTGTTAATGTGTCATGGGAGTAGAAAGCCTCAAAGACATTGTATAAAGTAAAGGATCAACTGACGGTAAATCCTTATGGGAGCAGACAATCTCCTCTTTCTCCTGCCGAGTGGCTGGTGGATTTGAATTGGTGTTATGCTCTGTAAGAAAAACTGTATTACCCTTGATCATGCCCTACAGGAGGAAAGTCTAGGGAAATAGAGGAAAGAACTGGGAGGCAAAGGGCTTTTATAGAGGTCTAGATAAAGACATGTACATATGCAAACATATTTATACATGAGGACGGGGAAATAGAT
>NW_022103951.1:11276295-11295036 GCF_000313985.2 Echinops telfairi
AAAACTGAAACGAGTTTAATGGAGCTATCTCTTTCCCACCATGAATTTTTAAAATGCAACATATATTCAGAGCAACTGTCGGAAACATAAACATTTCAAAATTAATGTGTGAGGACAACTCCTCCCCATCACCGTTTCTCACCCTCTCCCATGCACCCCGCCCCCACGCAGCTATGACATTGTCACCCTGAGCCTTTCAAAGAACCCTGTCTACACGCGCCTCCTCCTTCAATATCCTCTCTCTTTACCCAGCCAACTGCCTGGAGATTTTGGGTCTCCATTTTCTTCCTGAAATACATTTCCCCAGTCCCCTCTCCTCTGGAACACCAAGGTCTTTTCAGGACTTCAGGTTCGGTTGTCAAGACAAAGGACTGTGATGTTTACACAGTAGGTCCTGGGAGCTTTTTGAGTAGGAAGGTGACATCACAGCTGTGCTTGAAGAAATGAATCCTGACTTAGGAAGAATGAATCAAGCAAACCAGATTTGAGATGACTATAATAGCCTGGACTATGGTAGATCCTAAGTAGTGAACCAAGGCAGGTGCCAAGGAAGAATCAGCAGAATTTGACACTAAAAATCATAGCCAGGCTTCAGAGTTTAGTTCAACAGCTCTGTGTCCATCCATCCCCAAGACAGCTGCTGTTAATCCAGTCTAGAGAACACCCAGACCCAGTACCTTGTGCACAGCCGCCTATAACTTGACTGTTAACCTTGCCTGGTGGGGCATTCTCCAAATTTTCTGGGAATTCTTCATATATTGTCAAGCACACAGGAAATGCCGGTTGCATGAAGAAGGTAACTTTTCCTGCTCACCATCACTGAAGTCTATTTCAGTTTTTATGTAATTCTACAACCGCAGATGCACATAAGAAACTTACTGCCAAGAAGTGTATTGCTTTATGGTTTCCTTCCACCCACAGCCTTCGTGATAAGTCACACAGGCTAAATGTCCAACAATAGGAACCTGGTTAATAAATCATAGTCCCATTTAATAAATACAGAAGAGATAAAATTAAGTGGATCACCATCTTACAATTCCCAATAAAATAATAAATCGAAGCACCAGAGCCCTGTAAAGTATTGAAAAGCAGGGGTGTAACTCTGAGGACTAAGATGCACCTGACCCCAGCCATGGCATTTTCAGTCGCCTCGTATGCATGTGACAGTTGGGCCGTGAATAAGAAGACTGAAGAAGAATCGATGCATTTGCATTGTAGTGCTGGACAAAAATATTGAAAACACATGGACTGCTAAAAAGATGAACTGATCTGTCTTGGGAAAAGTACAGCCAAAATAATCCTTAAAAGGCAAGAATGGTAGACTTCGTCTCATGGATTCTGAACAGGTATGAGGCTGATACTACCTAAATATACTGATCCATCAAACCTCACAAAACCGGAATTACACACGAGAGATTTTCTAATGGGGTGCAATAAGAAGACTTCCACAAAACTAGGAAGTATTCTTGCCAAAAATCCCCTCCCATTCAGATGCATTGACTACTGTACAGAAAATATAGGACACGAGACAGCAATTGGCCTAACACTGAATATCTTGAGAATACTTTCTCCCAAGGGGGTTCAGTATTTCTCAGTTACATAAAGATTCACTTTCGAACCCCCAGAATAGACTCTGATCAATTCACTGCTCAATAAACACTTGTCTGAGCTAGGTCATGACACTCTGTTGAACTGCACATCTCCCATAGAGACCTGGAACCAAACCCATACCAAACTTGCTGTCATGGAGTTGGTTCAGACTCATTCCGACTCTGCAGAGTAGAACTGCCCCCTGGGACTTGGGGAGGCTGTAACTCTGTACCGGAATGGAAAACCTCCTCCTTCTTCTGCAGAGCAATTGGTGGTTTTGAACGGCTGACCTTGCAGTTAGCAGCCCAGATAGCCCCCCCCCCAAAAAAAAAATATTCCTCCAGGTTGAGGGGGAGTTGAGGAGGTAATAATGATTCTGAGGGAACATTCAGATCCTTAAAGAATGCTCTGGAATGCTGTCCCTTCACTTGGTGACAGATGGTTCTGCGGAGACTGTAGATACCAAATGGCAGGCAAGTCTGACAGGTAACCTCAGCCAGGAAGGGCCTCTCTAGTGCTTTCATGCACCATCTGGTCATGGCAGGTTTAGAATTTTTTGATGTAATAGGTAATAATTGTATGTGATATGAAATTAAACTGATACATGGCTATTCAGGAGAAAGTCAGCTTCTCTCTCTCTCTCTCTCTCTCTCTCTCCTGTTCCCAGGCATCCTCTCCCCTTCTTCACAGGCAACCAGTTACCAGTCCCCCTGCAAACGTCCCTGCTGAAAGCCTCTGTAAATTTATTTACAAACACAGGCCTCTTCCACACCATCTCTATCAGACAGCTTTCTGACTCATACACACACAAAGCTACCCTTGTTGTCTAAACAGCTTCATAAGATGACCTGGACACACCATCAGCTCTTAACCACGGACTGGCCTTTGAAGAGTTCTTCATGATCGGTTTGTCAAAAGCGGAGCAAGGAAATGCCCCTCTCACAGGCTGACGTGACCCACGGCTGTGCTTTGTTTCAGCCCTGACCACCTTTTGCAGATTGTGAATCACAATGATTTGGGCCAAATGGAGTGGGGTGGGAAAAGCTGTCCCCCAACGTCCATTCTCCACTTTGGGAGGAAAATAAGCCTCGCTGGCAGCGAGGCCTACCCACGGGGCCAGGGTTCGCACTTGGATTCCGGTAGCAGTGAAGAACATTCTGGGTCTGATGGCTTGAAGGAACAGCTCCGTGTCCTCCACGGACTCTCTGGCCCTCTGCCAGGCGAATGCTAAGTGACTGGCACAGACCTGCGAAGCAGAGGCAGTGAGGTTTCCGACAGTCACCAGGGAGAGCTCAGGTCTGGCTGAGGAGAGCTCAGGTCAGAAGCGAGAGAGGAAGCAGGAAATCTTTCACACCCCACGGCACACAGAAGAAAGCCCTTTTTCCCCAGTCAACAAACCTCATGAAAACGAACTGCTGAGGGGAAAAAGGAGGTTTGGGTCTACAAAGGATTGGCTTCACAGTGTGATTTTTCTTACAGGAATTTCAATAAGAAAAGGTATTTCGTGGCTATCCATCCAGCGCTATAAAATGGAACCATCACTGAGCAAGCCGGGGGTTGTGTACACAGACCTCATCCCTCACAGACGCTCTTGCTACTCAAACACAGCAGCTATTGGGGACTGTGAAGAGGTGCACATGGTGAACTCCCCATGACCCACCCTTACCATTTCAGAGCAGCTTCTTCCTGTGAACCACAACCTCTCACCACCACTACCTCCCCCCCCCCCCACTACCTTCTTGGTTTGATGCCAATCCCGAGCAGGAAGTGTGATCAAACCCAATACCATCACGTTGCCTCGGACGAGAACCAGTTTTGGAATTGATCACCAGACTTTCTTCTCAGGAGCCGGGGTGGGGGTGGGGGGTGGGGTGGGACTTGAACTTCCAGCCTTTCGGTTAGCAGAAGAGCGCGTTAACCCTGTGTGCAGCCTGGAGTTGTCTCCCCCAAAACCCCAAACCACACTCAATGGTCTCGAGTCACTCCGGCAGGGTAGAATTGCCACTGAGTTTCTCAGACAGTAACTTGCTACCAGAGTAGAAAGCCTCATCTTTCTCCGTAAAGCAACTGGTGGTTTCAAACTGCTGACCATGTGGTTAGCAGCCTAACACATACATAACCCACTGTGCTACCAGGCCTCCTGCTCACTCTCTTCCCAGATGTCAAAGTGTAAGCCAATTGTCTCATCATTTCCAAAGTTGACCTTGCACCCTTTTATGGAGGTACTAAGCCCCCCTTTGTTATTTTTTCCCTCACATGTTGAGTCACCCACCTACTTCTCAGTCATTCCCGTAAATCCTACCCTATCCTGAGAGAGCCTGTGGTCTCTCCCGCCCAAGGTCCAAAGTCTTTTAGCTGTCTCCTCCTGCTTCCATTGTATAAGCACCTTCCCTCCTATTGAGTAACCACTCAATCTTTGTGTTATGGTTTGCCATCTATCCTCTTTCATTCTGCCACCTCGGTGCCTTTTCCATCCATACCACTTTAGGAGGCCCCTCAGTCTTGCTAACTTTGTCTCACAGTCTGCTTTCCACAAGCGGATGAATCTTTTTTTGGTTTTAACATTAGTTTCATTTCTATCTCCTGCTTCTATAGCTCAAGTCTACATAGCTTGTGTCACCTCTCATTTTCTTCCCTTTTTATAACTTCCCTTATCCTATTGTTAAAAACAGGCAGAACAGGCCAGAGAGAGTCTGTCCTGCACGATAAAGAGGAGAGCACGAGGGGGTGGGGGTGGGGCAGGGACTGGAGGGACAATGCCCCAGTGCAGCAGTAAGTTAGCAGCACCGTGCCCACCTCCATGCCCATGTGTTTGTGATCAGAGGCCCAGCACCTCCGAGAACAATATGCAGGCAAGAGGTCTCTGTGGCCACAGGGTGAGGCAGAGGGATGCAGCCACGAAAGCTGGGCAAGCTTTCTGAGCTCTCAATTAAGTTCTTAAAAAAATGATAAGAAAAGTTGGTTCGCTTCACTGGGAGCCCCCTCCTAGATTGGCAAGGATTGAAAAGATGAGCACTAACCAGTGTTGGCATGTCATACAACACCCTCAGACAATGTTGCTGGTGGGATAACTGGATTGTGTAGCGTTTTCTACAAGGCCTCTCAACCAACAGCAAAGATAGAAATACAAAATCAGTAATAACGTGTGATCCTGGTGGTGTGGTGACAAAGGAGAGCGGGGATTCCGATTATGTTTATTATCTCCCCTGAAACCACACGAGGCAGCTCTTTCCTGCAGAGTAGATATATTGCCTAAAACCCAATGTTAATTAATAAGCAGCTGAGCTGGGCTCTGCCTCCAGTTTTATCGTTTCCACTGTATTTGGCTCAAAACCCCTAGGATGTCAGATCCCCAACCTGGTTGGCATCTCCTGGCTGGTTACCCCACTCGAGAGATGTGCAAAACAGGCCAGCCTCCCTCATGGGCAGAGATTGCTGCCCAGACTGTTTGCATTTCCATGGATCCACAGAAGACTCGGCTCGATTATTATCCACCTGCCTTGTGGGGTGTTTGTTTTTTAAAGAGCATCAGCATCCGGGGCTGCCCCCTACACCAAATACCAGTGACTATGAAGTTAAGCTAGAATCCAGATCAAAGGATGGAGCGAGGTTGGGAGGGTGGGTTGTGGATTCAAGGCAAATTTTTGCCGGATGAACTCACGGCAGAGACTCGGATTTCATAGGGAGTCCCAGAGTCTAGTGTCTTAAAAAAAACCAATCTCTAACGTTACTGTGAGGATAGGACTTTATTAGAACAAATAAAACCTGCTGTGCTCTGCCCGGACACCGAGGTCATGCTAATGTGTCAGCCATGGAAAGTCTTGTCTCACTTTAGGAGGAAAGATCATCATCTCAAATCACTAGCATCTGAGGCTGGCTGGATCGCAAACGCACACAGATACAGACAAAGAGTTCCAGGAAATACTCGCAGCATGTCTGCATTCGTCGGTGGAAAGGCCCTTGCTGCTTCCAAAATAACATTTGGGATGGGGCTGTACTCCATCATTTTCCCTAAGGCAGGGCTAGGGTGCTTGGATTCTCAGGAGGCTTTAGACAGGCTCTTCTGAGCTCCCCGAATTCCAGCCCAGCTATGCGGCAGTTGGCATCACAACGCCCCAAGCCAGAAGCCTCAGACTTCTTCCTACCTTAAGGGGTCATTGCCCTTGATCCCTCCACCAACTGCCTAACCATCAGGCAGACTTACTTAGAACAAGCCCCTTAGCACTAAATCCTATGGGACACAGGATCTTCACCATAAGAATACATGTCAGAGAAGGTTCAAGTTAAGCTGTTGATCACCAAGGCCTTGCAAACACAAGGGTCAGAGGAAATGTTGTTGCTATTGCTGTTAGGTTCCATCCAGTCGGTTCTGACCCATAGGAACACACACCACAGAACCACACGCTGCCCAGTCCTGCACCTTCATCGCAGTTGTTCCTATGCTTGAGCTCATTGTGGTAGCCGCTGTGATAGACAACGACTTTGTTTACACGTTACCGTGGTGCTGAGAACAAGACCCCAACCCCTCACTCAAGGCTGTCTGGGGTGGCCTCCGTTTTCTACTTCTTGCTACAGAATTTACTAAAGCTGGGGCCAAAGCAAGTGTGCTCAACCTGCCTCCCCGACCCTGGAGAACCCGGACCAAGAGCACGCCCCCAGTGCCCTTCCTCTGGACTCCCAAAGGCCTCTGGGATCCACACCCACCAACTGGCTCCGACCAGGAGGGCAAGGACTGGGGTGGGGTGTGAATTCACCTGGCACAGTGGGCTGGAAGACTTTATTCAGATCCAAGGAGGAGGCTCTGGAATGGGTTTTCTGTGGCCGCGGTGGTGGGGTGGGAGGGTCCTCGCCCCTTTTCATGGCCTCTTCTATGGAGGTGCTAGAGTAAGATCTGCAGCAAAATAAGGGGAGGTCAGGAGGGAAATGGCACAGCTTTACTCTTGGCAGTTGGATCTTGAAATGGAAAATACCCTCTGAGTCAGCATGACCGCAAAGGGGTGACCAAGTTCCCCGGGCAGATGCCCCCCGGTTGACAAGAATTGCCCCCACCCCAATCATGAGTTGGGATCTTCTTAAAGCTCCTTAGACCTTAGACCTACATGTACTCAGAAGGAAACAATGTAGAGTCAGATCGGTGGTTACTGGACTGATCAACAAGAACAGCCTGAAAACCCTTCGGCTTACAGCCTTCCATATTTGAAGCAAAGGGCCGCAGGGTATGGATGGAGTGCAGGCTCCTTCCCTGGTTGACATGCAAATGTGATGACCGGCGCCGATGGAGCCGGGAGGATACACTGAAGGTAAGAATTACAAGAGCTGTCAGAGCCCCCAATAATATGATTTATTAAAAATATGCCACAAATGGAATGGTGGGGCAGGGCGGTAGACACATGCATCAATCGGGTTTAGGGGTACAGATTTTCGTGCCTTGAGAAATGGGGGTTCTTTGGGAAATTTTCAAAGCACAAACCCTGTCTGAAGCATTGCCTCCAATCTGTTGAAGGCGGTACTCAAGGAGGCAAGCTTGGAGACTGTGACTCCCGTGATGACATTTAAAGACCCATGAACTAAATGATTGACCAAAGGTCACCCAGCTAGTAAAGTTGCAGGCGTACACTTCAAGCACCAAGTGTTCAGTCTCTAAATTCCATTTACAAAACGTTCTGTTCTTGCCTTGTGAGTCAGGGAAGCACTCCTTTGGCAACAGTGGCTGGATTGTCCCATAGAGACCTACTGCCTCCCTAAATTCATTCTACCTCAGTCCCTTGGCCTATTACTTGGGAACAGGCTTAACGAAAGGTTCCCAATGATGATAATCAAGAAGAGGACTTGGGAGAGCCACATGGGTATATCTGTGCTACTCGGCCTCTCCACGACCCTTCACATCAAGGAAGAGCCTGACACCTCTTCATTAGAGCTGGTCTTCCTATCCAGTGATCTGAGTGACACTCTACAAAGACAATCATGCTCCTTGCCTTCTCAGCCAAGCTGCTTCTGGCATAGCGAGTTGTTCATTCCCTGGATGAGTTTGCCTCAAGGTTTCATTTAGGGAATTTCAGGGTTTTCTTTGTCTGCCAAAGGAAAGGAAAGCCACCATACGGCCATGTGACATCCTCTCTGGTGGCCTCTGTAACAGCCAAGAAAGCAGACAAGGCAACAAGGCACGCAGCGGGCTAGTAGGGAAGATGGTCCCAGCACTCTCATGTAAAATGGCTAATGTGAAAGCAAAGGTGTTTGGTGGGAGCTCATAGTTTAAAAGGAAATTGGTGGCCCTAACTAGAAATTCAAAGACCTTTTATGCCAGGTATAGACTTTCTGACATCTTTTAATAGTAACAATTTCTTTAAAAAATCAATAAATACACATACTCTGTGAAACTCAGAACCTGAGTCAGGTAGAAACCTGGCTGAGAAGGAGCACTGAACCGGCTGCCGCTAATAGAGAGGGTTAGTACAGCAGTAAGACTGCGCCCTGCCAAAGACCGAAAACTTGCAAGACCTGGAAAACCAAGGCCCCCCCATCCAGTTCCAGCTCTTACGGGTTTCAGGTAGATCCCATACTACCCCACAACCACTTAGCCCATGGCCACATACAATCTGTGTATTTCTATGGAAAGGTGCTGAGTATCAAATAAGCGAGATGGCATCCATGACCAATTAACATACAAGAGTAAGTCAAAAAGTATTGCTACTAAGGGGGGCTCCAGTTCATACATGCAATGTTTTATTCCAAATAAGATAGCTTCAAACATGTCTCTTTGATCAGCAGTGGCTGCAAACAAGCTCTCTCAGGAAGGCACTGATCTCCTGGTCATCTAGAGCACTTTACACAAAGAGAGGTCCAATCGACACAGTGGCTTCCGAGGGGATCTGCTGGGCCAGTTCAATCCAAGGCAAAGAGGTCAACAAACATGTCCACGGAGAAGGTAACCGCGACTGTATTTTTTGGATTTCTAAATCGATTTTCTCCAAGGACATAAGACGAACATGGGGGCTCATTACTACGAAGTTTAATGAAAAGGGAAAACTGTATTGTTGAGAAAAAGGCCAGAAAAAAACTGCATGGGAAGAACTGTTTTCCATCACAACCATGGCTTTGCGCTCAATCTCTGAGGGCAGCAACGGCTGGCCCAGGAGAATTCCGGGGGGAAATGCTACTCTAGCCCACCTTCCAACTCTGATCTTGCTCCTTCGGACTTTTCTGATCTTCGAACTCAAAAGACCTATATATGGAAAGGGAACACAATTTGAGTCCCTTGAGAATGCCCGGACGGCCGTTCCGCCGTGATGTAAATCAAAGAGCACACAATTCTTTCAGGGAAGGGTGGGAGACACGGAAACGCCGCCTTTAAAAGCGTAGCAACGGAGATGGGCGATATGCTGAGAAGCAATAGCTTCACGTGCTGCCTGCCGGCTTGCTTTAATCAAGGTTCCTATGCGTTCATAGCAATACTGCGTGACTTATCCTTGTATAGCAAAATGATGAATGCCGTTGTGTGGGATGATGAGTTCCCCTCTTCCCCAAGAAGGCTTGATTATTTTTAAAAGGAAGATAAAATAATTTGATTCCCTTCATTTGAGACCCAGTTGGGTGTCATAATCTCCAAGTCAGACCAGGATACAAACCCATAAGAATATATATGTATGTAAAGGCACTTTAAAAAGGTTCATGGAATAGCGGAATTAAAAGATAATGAATTTTCCAGGAACTTTTTAAATCCCCTTCACATATATTTTATAGCTATTTTCAGTCATATTCTAATGCTTTTATACAATTTTATTTCTATTTCTTTATATATACATACATATATATATATACATCTCCAACTCAACTCAAAACACAGGTTAGGTTTGTATACTGAGGCAGGGGTGGTGCACAAAGGGTATTAAAGCAGAAATTAAACAAGCACTACCTGGATCTTGGTCTTGCTTTGAGACTGTTGGAATCCTTAGGAGTCGCTGAAACAAAGATTATTTGTTGTTTGCTTGGATTTCCATTCTGCAGTTCAACAGGTTTCTCTGCAGGGCCCGGGCCAGTGTAGTGCACATCCACAGGTACACACCGGGCACAGGTGGCCATGTGGGGAACTTGGATGGCATCCACAGGCTCATAATTTCTTACTTTTATTTATTTCTACAACTAATGGCACCATTAAAAGGAGAGGAAAATCAACATATTTTTTCCCCTTTCATCAGAACATTAAGAAGCCATTCCTCACATTGAAGTTGATGAATAATGAAATTCCAGGCTAGAATTCTGGAATTGCAAAGAAGACAGTCTTTCCAAGAAGTATGTATCTATGTATAATGATGGCTTTGTACTTTCAGGTATCTCAGTCGACCCTGGTAGCCTAGTAATTGATTCTGAATAAACCTCTCCTGAAGACTACGAAGAAACCTCTTGGGATCCGCAGTTCTTAAAATAAACTGCAACAGCAGCAAGGCCCCAAGAAATCACAGCCCACAGGACTGTTGAAATGAGCCCCGCAGCTTTCCCAAGAAGAAAACCATGCTGGGCTCCAGGTCTCTAGGACCAAATCATACTAGAGAACGGAACGAAATCTTCACATATTCTGGCAAGCCTGAGACTTTTCCTCATCAGATTTCATGATCGACACCTGTGGCGCCTCAATCTCCCATCACAAATTGTCCAGAGTCATTAGAAGAATTTAAGGAAAGCTGAAACCTTGTTCGTTTTTTATGGCTCCAATTCTTATGGGAGCCAACTTTAGAAACCACGAGCGATAGTAAAGGTTTTGAAAACTTTGAAATTTATTCAATATGAAATGTCATAAAATTCATTGAAAAGGTAGAATTAATGTGTTGTTTATTATCTGTTCAGGCAACGTATAACCACATACATGCCTATGGCCCACCCCCTTTTTTTGTTTAAGAGAAAGCACTTCTTTCATGATTTCCCCATGAATGGTTTTTAAAGACCCTGACCCCAGACTCTTGTAGCTCTAGACCGTGGGTGGGACACCAGCAGGTAAAGCAGAGAACGTGGCTCTGGGACCCAGCAGGCCCAGGCTGCTTCTGGGCTCAATAAACCACCTCACATCCCCTCTCTCTCTTCCTCACCCATTCCTCTAACCCTCTCCGGCAGTTCCAGCAGCAGTGGTGGCTACAAAGACCACCAGAAGTGGGCTCCCCTCTGTTTTAATGTGGTGCCCGAACAACATCCAAACCGCAGAACGTCCCATTTCACAGATCATGGGCATTAAGTGATGCCCATCTGTATCTGAGTGCACCAAGTCTTCCCAAAGGCAACGTCACTCGGAAGTACCCTACGCCCTCTGCTGCACTGCTCCCAAGATGAACAGCTCCTTGCTGTGAAGCAGCCTAAAGTTATGAGCAGCATAAAAATCCTTGGGTAAGATGCTCAGAGACACTAACATAGCACACAGTACACCCCTAATTTACATTCCCTTGGACGTGCTCAGCTGCTCTTAGAGAGAGAGGCCTTTTCCTGGCCTAAACACTTTGGCTTGTTGTCATGAGAACAAGGAGCTCTAGACGCCAAACCTCTGCAATGCTGCCAGAACCACGACAGCCAGCCTGGAAAGCCCCATGTGCCCAAGGACTCTCTAGCTCAATTGTGGGCACACACAATCTTGGATGGGGATAGAAAAAAGCCTCCCTCCTACAAAACGCCAGACAACAAAGACTGCAGCCCAAGGAGAGCAGGTCCTCCCAGCCACGGGGCCTGCCTCGGTGGGGAGGGCAGGGGAACAGTGGGGATGGACTCACGGCAGGACCCGGGGAGCCCTCTCGGCAGGCCACCCACCACTGGATCTCAGCTCCTCTTCTCCCTCAGACTCCAGCTCCCGCAGAGTTTGTGGCTGCGTTAAAATACTGTTCCCCAAACCAAACGACGGTAACCATTAATTCCCTTGTCAACTGCCATTATCTTTTTCATTCTGCCGAGCTAGGAATGGGTGTGGAATGAGGGGTGAGCCCTGTTTGTAAGAGATAACTGGACAGACGGGGCAAAGGGCGATGTTCAATCGTGGAGAGCAGCTCGGGTTAGGTGGGAGTCCCAGGCCTGAGTTCTTCATAGGAGCTCCCTGTCCCCTCCTGGGACCTCCCTGTCCTCACCTCCAGAATCAGGGTAACAAAATGCCATGCCCCTGCTTCACACAGAGGGATAGCAAGGCACTTTGAAAACGTATTTTAGAATGATCAAAGGTTATCATTCCAGAACGCAAAACTAAAGATTCCTAATTGTTCAGGCTTAGGAATTTGGTTTCTATGTTCAGTTATTTCCAGAACAGCACAGGGGGTTCGATGGGAGCAGGTCACGGAAGGGAAGAAGCGCTCAAAGCCAATAGAAACACTGGGTCATGGCTGCCCATGGGGCTAAAATCACCACAGCAGTCAGCCTGAGGGTGACCCACCCGCCTGACCCAACAACGTCAAGAGAAAGACTAATTCTGTTCTGCTGAACTAGGTTGGAATGTTACGTTTTCAAGAACCCTATTCGTCTCAACGGATTAAGTGGAGGCTCCAAAAAGTGTGTGGGGAAATTCTGTCCTCTTTAACTCCATCTCCCCACAGACCTTTGGAAGCCCCTTCCTACACACATTTTCAGCAACGTAAAGGGTACAGGCGTATGAAGATGGTGCTCACAAGAAATACCCTCACCTCTCTGACAGACCACCACTCTTGGTCATCTGCCACACACTGGCATTAGCATCAACACAACCAATGCAGGAGGAGCCCAGCAGGGGCCTGCTTCTTCCCCCACCTGCAGACAGATCTGTCAGGCGGATCTTGGGGGGGAAACTCCACCGGTTTCAAAGCAAAAGAGGCTGGAGAGGTCTCTTCTAGGTGAAGGCCTCCATCAGTCTTCTAAGGCCCTACGATTCAGCGGCCTCCACTGGGGAAGTGTGGATCTCGGCCGAAAATGGCAAGGGCACATTGTGTTGAGAATTCAGGCAGAAACAACAGATGGAACCTCACTTCTCATTTAGCTGAAAGAAGCTGAGGGGAAAAAAATGAACATAGCCCCGCAAATCCCTGGCCTCCAGAAGGGGGCAGCAGTGAGAAGGAATGCTTAGGAAAAAACACACGGCCTGCTCTGGGGCTTAGTGTGGAAAACCAATTCAGGGGTGCTGCAAGCACTCGGTCGCACTTAGGTTTGTTTGATGGGGCCACGTCCTACTCAATGAGGGGAGGTGACAAATAAAGTCTCAAACCCGTGCCCCAAAGTCAACTTGCTGCTCACGCTAAAATCTCCGGCGGGGGTGGGGGTGGTGGGGGTGGGGTGTGGAGGCGGGAGAGGGGTGGGGTGGTGGTTATCAAGTTATGAGCCTAAAAGGCTATCAGAGAAGCCCCAGTCTCACAGGTTCAACTCTGAACATTGACATAGCTTTTGCTGATACCACTATCCAAAGTTCACAAAAACCCAGATGCATCTAATCTGGCTCCAGAGGCTGCAGGTGGAAAGAAGCCACGTGGGGCTTAACCTACACAAATAGAGTATGCCCCTGCCTACCCACCCCCCACTCCCGGAGTAATGAATATCCAACGTCAGACTCTGGCTTGGGAATCCTCAGCACTTCCGGACTCTCCATTGGTCCACAGCCGTCATTGACTACTTATTAGCATCATCTTCTGGAGGTGTGGCTGTTGTCGTCATTTAGTCGTTCAGACTCATGGCAACCTTACGTACATACACCAAACAGAACCATTACATCGGGTGGAAGCACAACACCAGGCCTCTCTTCTGAGGGGCCTCTTGGTGGGTTCAAACCTTGTGGCTAGTCGTTGAGTGCTTAACCAATGGCGCTGGCCAGACACTCCCTTTTAGACACAGCCTTTCCCCAAGTAGGCTATGGAGCAGAATCACCTGGGGAGCTTCCTAAATTTAGATTCTCTGGCATTAATCATGTATTCTCATTCAGATTCCTACTCATTTTCAAATCTCTCTCCTCTTCCCTCAAAGGCCCTTCTCCCCTCTCCCTCCCCCGGCCACACCCCCACCCCCCCCACCCCCCCACCCCCGCTATGTCTGGAGCAAACTTGGTGTCTGGAGCATCTTTGACCACAGTGGAAGCCCCAGTGTGGCAGTCAATCCTGTTCCAACCTTTAACCAGAAGCCTGCAAAGGCGACTGGTTCCTCTCAACACCCTCCCGACTGAATCCATGCGGAAGAGAACAGCAAAAGAGCCAAGTAGCCTTATGGCCAACGTGCAGAATCATCACATCTTCCCTCGCCTCGCCAGTTGGCTTTTGAACCAGAGACCATCTTGGTTCAACGATGGGGCCACCATCAAGAGTGCTAAGTCGGGGTCCACAGACACAGTCCAACGAGTTAGGAAAACTGGACCGCCACCGTCACGACTTTCCTTGGGAATGCTTATCCTTCACCAGTATCATGGAAGGCTCTTACATCCTGGTGTTCATCAAAACCAAACCCGTGCCCTTCAGGACAACCGTGACTCAGAGTGAAGGGTGGACAACGTTCTATGCAACAAACCTTTGTGGAAACCTTTATGGGCCACGTCCTCCCCCTGCGGGATGGTCCATGGGTTCAAACTGCAGTTAGCTGCCAAGCAATTTAACTACTGCAGCATCGGGGTGTCTTCCTTGGTGCTTAGGTAGAATTAAAGGACTTGAGATTTTTGCTTTGGAAATGGCAATACTCCGCTATGGGCCTCCAGCTGGTACTCCATCAGCGCCTTACTCCACACAGAAGCCCCGGGAGCTCTCGGAAACCCTCTCAGCTCCAGCTCCCAGGAGCTGAACTTCGCCCGGCGCTTTTTCAGTGGAACCAGAATCCTCAGCTTCTCATCCCAGAGAAGAAGGAAAGTATAAAAAGGTCCAGTGTTTCCTTGTAAGAGAACGTTCCGAGAGAGATTGAGGGAGGCCCCCAAAAGTCACTCTCAGCGATGAAGTGGCCTCCCGCTCACTGGAACTGGAGCTTTTCAAATCAGAAAGAACCACAGAGAAAAATCTATCCACATTAAGGTCTGCTCCTACCTGGATCCTCAGACACATCCTTTGGTGAGGCTTCGTCCGTAGTAGCGTTTGAAGCTAATGATGTATTGTTTCATTGTGGAGAGAAAGGGGAAGAAAGGAGAAAAAAAACTATCAAGTTTTATTTCTCAGGCACTTTACAATTAAGACAAAGAATCCTTTACCCAAAAAAAGTCTTACAAACCACTAGAGGGTGCTGCACAAACCGCTGCCTTCCGGTGGGAGAACAGTCACTACAACAAAAGACCTCCTGGCGTATGCAAATGAGGGTTCTCCTCCTACAGAGAACAAAGCTTTACATTCAGCTTTCCAGTGAGATAAATCGTGAGTTAAGCTTTGGTCTGCTCATCGCACAGCCAGCAGTTCGAAGCCCACAGCTGATCTGTGGGAGAAAGAAAAGGCTTTCTTGTCAGGGTTGCTCTGAGTTGGTGACAACTTGCCAGGCACCGGGTTTGGGGGTAGGGTCGTGTTTTAACCCTGAAATAGCTGTTGCCCAGAGACAGAAGTCAAGGACCCGCATCAGGGGCGGGATGGAGATAGGGCCATTACCCTTTTAGGGCTGTCTCCACAATAAGGTAGGAAGCTTCTTGCCCACAGTGTTAGGACAGGGAATTCTCTCAAAACAGAGGCATCACTTTCAGTCAGAATTCATTCCATGGCAGTGAGTGCCTTTTTTTTTTTTTTTAAGTTCAGAGCATCTCTAGTGACTAGGAATAGTATTACTATGAAATATCTGGAATTTCCACATTTTCATTCCTGATGGGAATCCCAGGTGGTGCAAAGAAATAACACACTGTGCTGCCCACTGAAAGGTTGGAATCTACCGATCGGTCCCTCCGGCGGGGAAAAAAGGCCCAATGACCTAGTTCAGAGAACCCCATGGAACACAGTTCTCTGCCACACATGGGGTCCCCATGAGTGAAGTGACACCTAGTTGTTTTGTTTCTTTTTCCCTTCCTAACACTCAGACCAATTCTATCAGCTCTCTGAGGGTGAGGCCCAGAATTCAGGATTTTTTAAGTTGTCGGGGTTATTCTAACGTATAGCCTAATATCCACCAATTAAAAGGGAGGAATGAAGCATCCTGTTTGCAGCTAGCAGTCAAATTGTCGACCTTCTCCTGAGCAAGACTTAAAGTAGAGAGCAGAGTATTTATTGCTCAGTGAAAACCCTGATCACCGTCAGTAAGTTTGCAAACGCAAACCTGAAGCAACAGCAGGTCTCAACAATGAACTTGAGACAGCTTCACTGACATGTCGTCCCTTAGGACAAGGCTCTCTCCTCTGCGGGCAGGATCGACAACAAGAAAGAAGGCTGGCTTGAGATTCAGAGAGTTTGGAATCTTTCCCAAGGAAGCAAATGATTCATTCTGTCTGAACTTCCATTTGCTCATTTTCAAATTTTACATGATAAAACATACCATTCTGGTTTTTGAGGACTGAAGGCAGCCGTGTGGGAAGCAGGGCCTGGTTGACAATACAGCAGTACCCAGAAGTCCTGTGCGAGTGGAGTCCCACTCCTGCTGTGCTAGACTGTCAGACCACCGCATCCCTGTTTCTGATGGTAACACCACCACACGGAACCGCCCTGCATTGTCCTGCTTCTCACAAGACAAGCAAAAAAGTACTGCTGGCCTCCCTGGCACCCCCACTCCCACCACACCACCGAGAGACAGATAAAGCCCAGGGACAGAAAGCCTGGGTCAGAAAAGAACTTCCTCGTGGATTAAGCTAGTGACACAGGTACATATCTCATCGTGTTCCGGGATCCTATCTGTCAACCAAAGATGTTAAGGTCTCAATTCTGTCAGCATCCATCTTCTAATTAGTCTGAGCAGATCCCAAAGCAAGGTGTCAGAGTGGTCGAAGGGTCAGCAGTGAGTCCAGGGTCAATGAGTCGGAGGCTTTGGACACCACCCTCTTCACCTCCTTATCAATTATGATGGAAGAACAACTAGTCAACGGTCCAAAGGTGTTCACACACGCAAAGCTACCTAGATAGAATGTCCTTAAAGGAAGAAAATTCATTCTTCTCCTACCTTGTTTATCATCAAGAGTCACTTCTTGGGCAGGAACCGGGAAGTCAGCCATGTCTTTGGCAGATGCCTTCTTAGGAGAAAAAAGTAAATTAATTATATGGATGGGAAGGGAAATTAAGTAGTGTGCACGTATGATGAAAATGTTCTAAAAGCAAGATTTTGCCCTAATATTTCAGTAAGCTCTGGTGTGTAATACTATTTCAAGCTCCTACTGAGGTAGACCTTAATTTGTATTTTAAACTTTACATGCATAGAGAGGGAAATTTACAATTGAGATGGAGGCAGATTTACAGACTGCACATTACATCAGAATCTAACTTGGAATCTAGCCAGAGAACTACATAGAACTTGTTCGTTCAGCCAAAAACAAACCAGTATTTTATGTACTTTTTCTACAAATGGCCCCATAATCTAGGTATTTGCCAGGATCTGTTATGCAAAGGGTATCAAGCTCTAATCAAATACACTTGTTATGGAAATACACTAATTTTTTAAAGAGCAAATCAAACTTTTCTAACTCATTTATAGGAAATGTTCTGACTTACATTAAGAAGACAAAACAACAATGTGATCAATTCTTAAATCCCATTTTAAATCTACTGTCAATTTATTTCTTCTAAAATATTAACTAAGATATATTCTAAGAACTTCAATGAAATTAAAGAAAACATATCCCTGCTGGTTTTTAATGTATGTAAACTGAAGATATATGAGAACTGAGGGTGAGTGAATAGATAGGTAACAAGGACAGAAGGAGAGGATCAATATAGGTCATGCTTGTTGTATTTTAAATCTATTCAACAAAACAAATAAAATTAATTTTAAACACTTAAAGGGAGTAAACTGCATGCTGCCTCATATACCAAAACAAATGGTCCATCTCTGAATCCAAACTACCCCAGCAAGATGAGTAATATTTCTGTTTTTAAACTGTTCCAAAGAATGGATCCATAGAAATATTTGGTGGTTATCTAGGATTGAACAGTTCTTAGTCAAGCAGTAATTCTTGGCATTACAATGAAGCCTCTATATGCAGTTTCCCATCCAAAATCTATTATCACCACTTTTGGCCCTGCAGTACATATGTCAACACTCAAGCTTCTATATTAACTGACAGACAAAGGTTTCTGGTTAGATTGTCTTCACTATCAAGTCTGATCATGTCTTCATTTTCCATGTGTATCTATTATTTTTTCCATCATGTCTCAAAGTAAAAGTATTATAAAGAAGAAAAAACTATCTATTATCACCAATGGAACAGAGTTTCGGTAGACGAGAAAGTATCTAACAATGGGTTGTTTTCATTTTCTTCTTCCACCAGGATTATAAATCAGATATCTTCATGGAAAAAATTAGGCAAGAGTAGAAAAGGTAGAAAAAATAAATCCATAGATTACTGAGAGAAACTAATAGAGATCTAAATAAATAGAACAGGATAAAAGGATACTGGGATTCTGGGAAGATGGTAGCATAAAAACACCATCATCCTAACCCTTCCCGCAAAAATACAACAATGAAATTGTGATCAGCTTTGAAAGACTGAACTGGGCAGCAGAGAAGAGCATTGCGGAATTGCAGACAAGCAAAAATCAGTAATCAACAATGAGTCATATATGGAAAGAATATCGCTTCTCTCAATGTCCCTGCCCCTTCTCCCAGCAACACAGGCCCCAAAAGTAGTCTTCTTCCCTAATTGCCACAAGTTCTGGCTATACAAAGAAAACCAACAGGACAAAACACCTGCTCTAAAATCACAAAGCAGAAGGTCGATTTGAAGTGTGCCAATTCCTTCCCTACCTGGATACCGTCAGCTACAAGCCTGCTATGAATTACCACAGAAGGCCTGTGCAGTGGAGTCTGCTCTAATAGTCAATACTCTACCTGGACCCTTGTACCACCCCTAGCTCAGGTGTCTGATATCAACAAGATGAATCTCCTGAGAAGTCAGCTCAGGTCTGTTTGTTCCACTCATCCAATGGGAGCTGAGGACTGCAGGCATCCTTCGTGGAAGCTAAATCCATAGACAATATATTACAGGTGGGGATTCTGATAGCAACAAGGCAGTTCCCAGGGGTCTGTTCTCCCAGTCAGTTCTCATTCCCTCGATCAGGCATCCTCAAATCTAGATCAGGC
>NW_022103951.1:11295231-11330127 GCF_000313985.2 Echinops telfairi
ACTATACTCTGGTCCTCCAATTGGTCTGAGGGACAATGAACTGACCCCTGTTTAAAAAGTTTGAGGACCCCTGCTCTAGATTAGATAGATAGATAGATAGATAGATAGATAGATAGATAGATAGATAGATAGATAGGAAAGCTCCACTGGGAAGAGCTTCGTACTACACATTTTCTGAGTTAGTGTACCCAGTGGTGTCACCTGGAAAGGTTCTCTCTGGACAGTGATTTTTTCCTGTAAAATCAGTTTCACTCAAACCTCATTTTTGTGATGGCCAATTTAAAAGAAGAGTGTGCAGCTATGAAATCTTGTTTCCAGCTCTGGGAAAAATGCTGCAGATAATGTTGTGATGTTGAACACAGCTTGTAAGGACAGCTCTATGGGCAAAACAAGTGTATGAGTGGTTTTCTCATTTCAAAAATGTGAAATGTCAATTGATAACAAACCTCATTCTGGATGTCCTTCAACTTCCCAAACGGACGAAAATGTCCACTGGTAGTGCATTTGGAGTTTGTTTTACCAGATCAGACTGTTAATCAAGCTTTCTATTTAGAGGTTCTGAAAAGATTGTGTAACAGTGTGCTGCAAAAAAAGGCCTGATTTTGGCCACCATGACAATGCAGCTGCTCACACAGCCACCTCAGTGTGCCAGTTTTAGGCAAAAAAGCAGCAGGCCTCTCTTGCCCCACACACCTTACTCACCTGACCTTGCTCCCTGTGACTTCTTTTTGTTTCCAAGAATAAAGAGGGACATGAAAGGAGAGCAATTTGACAACATAGAAGAGGTGGGGGGAAAAAAACAAGAGGAAGCTGCTGTCTGCCATCCATAGAAATGTTTGAAAAATGTTTCTAAGAATGGAATTGCAGATTTAACAAATGTATGAAGTGTCATGGAGAGTACTTTGAAAGTGATAAGGTTGTTATGTTATAAAATTTTAAGACATAGCTCTGGGAAAAATCTGGTTTGTTACGGGGGTGGGTACCCCCTCGTGTATGTGTATGGTCAATGAAGTGTTCTATTTCCTTGATCCCTTTTTTCCCAGATGTTCCCTTTTTCCCCAGATGTTTGATCCAGTAGTTGAAGGTATATTGAATCTCCAACTATTATTTTAGTCTATCTATTTCTCTATTCAATTCTGTTAGTCTTTCCTTTACCTATTTAGGTGCACCAATATTGGGCGCATATATGAGTGTTAAATTTACTTGACTGATCCTTTCCTCGCTGTATTATATCTATCTTGATCTCTTCTAACAGATTTTGTGTTAAATTCTGATTTGTTTGCTATTAAGACTGACATCCCAGCTCTTTTTGAACTCCTCTTCTGGCGTGAAGAATTGATGCATTTGAATTATGGTGCTGGTGTAGAATATTGAAAGTACTACAGACTGCCAAGAGAAAAAACACATCTGTCTTCAAAGAAGTACAGCCCGAATGCAAGACTTTGTGTCTCATGGACATTGGACATGTTATCAGGAGAGATCCATCCCTGGAAAAGGACAGCATGTTTAGTAAAATAGAGTGGCAGCCCCAAAGAGGAAGACCCATGACATGACGAGCTGACGCAGTGGCTGCAACAATGGGCACAAAAGGAACAACTGTCAGGATGGGGCAGGACTCATCAAGTGTCTTGTTCTGTTATACATGGCATTGTTGTGAGCCGGAACCAACTCGACAACACCTAACAACCACCATCTATCATGGGGAACTGGAACAAACTTCTTCTCTAGAAAGAACAGGACTGCCGACACTTTTCAGGAAATCACCTCCCCACCTCGTAATTTACCAAATGTGGAGGGAACTACTGCACACATCAGGGCACCGTGGAGAACAGCTGTAGAGGCAAGCACTGTTGGTCCATAGAGTGACCTCTCTGGAAATGGCTAGAAGCGTCCAACTGCACAGGGGACCACGGAGAATGGCTAACTCCTTCCTGTAACTGTTCCTCCATCACATGCAGTCCACAAAGAACTAATTTTACACAGAATTCTTCAAATGTTGCCCATCCTGAGATCCCATTTCTGTCCATCCTTTGCCCACAAAGAGCACCCTGTAGAGGAGAGTGACACGAAGGCAGCAATCCAAAGGCACCGTTTCAGAGACGCGGGAGGTGCATCAGCTCGCTCGCTCTAGTAGCAGGCTTGTTCCCCTCTCAGGGGAGCACAGGAAGCCATACGAGGTGTGAAAGTGTGAAAGCCCAGGTCAAACAGTCAACTGTCACAGCTTCTTTTTTAATTGCAGAAATGCCCCGTCTCTTCCCTTTGACTTCCATCACTTCGGAAAGGTGTGAACGACGGTCAGAGACCTGTCATAGGAGTCTGTAGCTAAAACTTCACTTGTTAAAATGTTTCCAGGCATTTCACTCGACGGGGACATCAGGTATCCTAAGTTGTCATCCTGGTGCCCGTACTGGAGGTGGTACTGATATCAATGATGATGATGATAATCACCATGACCATAACCATGCCTATTTACTGATCCGCAGCTAAGAATTATGTAGCGCTTTGCGATGCCCATACATTAATGGCCCAACATTAATTAGGTGACTCTCCAGACTTCTTTTGGGAATCATGCAAACCAGTCTCTTCATTTGATCCAAAAGCTAAACACCCTGAGAAGTGACAGCCTAGAATGTGATCGGGGGCTCTCAGAGATATTCTTCTTCAAGCCTCCCCTCAAAGCTATTCTTGCTCCTTATACCTTGTGAATAGCCAGCTACTAAAAATGCAACTTTGAAACATTCACTAGGCACTTGAAACTCGTTTAAACTAAAGAGCTTGGCTAGCATCTTCTGGTCTGGTTTGGTTCTATCTATATTCAGCCTACGGACAGTCAAGACAACTACTTTGTTCATTTCACCAAGTCAAGTTTTAGGGGGAGAATACAAAACTATAATAAAACCAGAATTTCAATCAACAAAGACAGAAACTCTAGGAATCACCTACAACAGAAGAAACTGTTAGAAAGGTGGATTTTCCCAGAATCTGTAAAGAACCTAGGTCAATGGCATTCATACTATACACATTCATACTTCGTAACATATGAAGATCTTTTACCTCACTCCAATGCACGTCCCGGGACTGTTGGCTTGCTGACATTGACTCGGAATAAGAATCAAACAATGCACACTCCCACTTGGACTTAGGGAACGCTAAGGGAAAAAATACATAAAAATTTATACTAAAAACAGTGGTCATGGTTTCCTATCAAAATTTCTGTGCTTGTTAAATAAAACAATGAAAAAAGTAGTGCTCTCTTATACACGACTTAGTACAGGCATCAATCTGAGGTAGTATTTTAAGTTCTTTACAGAAACAACCCGATACTTCAATTGTCCCCATTTTACACAAGAAGAAACTGAGGCACAGTGTCGTTGAGTGGCAGACTCAAGATCATTTGGGAAACAGCAGGGAATGGACCCCAGCTGTCCTGGCAAGGGGCTCCATCCCTGTTCTCAGAATGTCATGTTGTAGCCTCATCATCATATTCCACATTATTTCTACCACAACATCTGTTAACGATGCTACTAGCAGCATTTTGTAAATAGTTTCAAGCCTGTAAACTTAAACTAGGAAATGCACTGTTCAGCTCTTGTTGCCTCTAAGTAGGCTGGATCTTCTAGCGATGTAAGCTCAAGATAATTGTTTGAAATGCTCCCCCCCCCCACCTCGTGAGCAGGAACCACAAAGACAGCAGCACCCATTCTTGCTGATTTCAAAGAAGAGAAGATCACATGGGGCGGGGGGTGCTTCCAACACACGACAATGGCAGAGGCTGTTAATTGGGACGCTGAGTGAATTAGCATGTGGAAAAAAAGCAGGCTGCCTGGTAAGCTAATATTTCACACCCAGGCGATTTCAAAGAAGCAAATCAGGCTTCATCATTTTTGTCACAACGTAATTAGGAGAGAAATGTCTCAACAGTGAGAAAAGTTGTCAATAGTCCAAAGAGAACAAAGCAGATGGGGGGTTGGTAATACAGCAGCAGCTACATATCACATTTGTCAAGACAAGCTATTACAGAAATCAAAATGCGAATGGCATTTCCAAAAACAATTTTTCAAAATCAAATGTTGGACATGGATTGGTCCTCTACCACCCAGCCTAAGGTTTGGACCACCGCAGCCCCTCTGCAGTGATGCCACTACGGTGTCACCCTGGGAGGCTGTGCAGTACAAGGAACTCACCTGCCCAATCTGCTCTGAATTTCACTGATGCCAAGTGGGCCACACCATGACCCTGATGAGTTCTCTGGATATACCTGTTCAGTTCGGTTTTTTTTTGTTTTGTTTTGTTTTCTTTCTGGGTTAAAACACAACGTCTTACAGGACTATGGCTCGATCCAACTCCAAGAGAAATTTTCATACCGGCATGAAGCAGGGAACCATTGGAGAGGTCTGAGGGCCCGACTCCAATCCCAACTACATGGACACCTGCCCCTCCCCCCAGAAGAATTCACTTCAGAGGACAGCATTGAATCTGCAGCTCAGGGAGAGGGACATGTCTGATCAGAGCACACAGGAGCAAATGAAGGGGGAGGAAGAGAGAGTGGAGCTCAGCCTAGCCCACCAAGCCTTGAGGACGATAGCCCTGCTCAGAGCAGCCAATACACAGAGAAGACCATATGGCCGGCCCCACTGTAAGACACGACATCCCTCACTGACCTATAACCCTACAGGGGACAACACTAGAGATACAGTGTCGGAATTGCACCCAATCTGACCCCACCACACTGAGGCAAAACACTATGGGCGCGCAACAGAACAGCAAAGGGAGCAAAGCAAAGATAGTACAAAAAAATAGACTTTGGGGTCAGGGCATGGCACCCCATCAGACTCACTGGAAAACACTCCTAAACGTCAACAAACAGGCCTTGAACTATTTACGGGCTTTTCTTTTCTTTTTTTGTCATTGTTTGTTGTTGGGTTGTTGTTGTCTTCTTTTCTTTTGTTGCTTTGTTTGGCTCTGTCTTGGTGTTTTTGTGTGCATGTTATCTCTGCAGCTCTATCTAGATAAGATAGGCTGTATAAACAATCTGGAGGAGAAAACAACTGGACTGATGGGTGGGGGGGGCATGGGAGAGGGGGAGGTGGGGGAAAGGAAGTGGTGTTAACCAACCAAGGGACAAGAGAACAACAAGTGATCTAAAATCGATGGCGAGGAGGGTGTGGGAGGCCTCGTAGGACTTGATCAAGGGCACTGTAACTGAGAGGAATTACTGAAACCCAAATGAAGGCCAAACATGATAGTGGGACAAGAGGAAAGTAAAAGGAAATAGAGAAAAGAACAAGGAGGCAAAGGGTATTTACAGAAGTCTAAATACAGGCATGTACATATGTACATATATTTATATATGATGATGGTGAAATAGATCTATGTGCATTTATTTATAGGTTTAGTATTAAGGCAGCAGATGGACATTGGGCCTCCACTCATGTACTCCCTCAATGCAAGAACACTCTGTTCTATTAAATTGGCATTCCATGATGCTCACCTTCCCGATACAACCACTGAAGAGAAAGTGTTGCATAAGCAAATATGGTGAAGATGGAGCCCGGCTATCAAAAGAGATAGCATTTGGGGTCTTAAAGACTTGAAGGTAAACAAGTGTCATCTAGCTGAGAATCAACAAAGCCCACATGGAAGAAGCACACCAGCCTGTGTGATCACGAGGTGCCAATGGGATCAGGTATCAGGCATCAAAGAACAAAAAAAACCTATCACAGTGAATGAGGGGGAGTGTGGAGTGGAGACCTAAAGCCCATCTGTAGGCAACTGGACATCCTTTTACAGAAGGGTTATGGGGAGGAGACAAGCCAGTCTGGGTGCAGTGTAGCAACAATGAAACATACACCTTCCCTCTAGTTCTTAAATGCTTCCTCCCCACCCACCCACCCACCCACTATCATGATCCCAATTCTATCTTACAAATCTGGCTAGACCAGAGAATGTACACTGGTACAAATAGGCACTGGAAACACAGGGAATCCAGGACAGGTGATTCCTTCCGGACCAGTGGTGAGAGTGGTGATACCGGAGGGTGCAGGGAAGGTGGAGTAGAAAATGTTTGGGCCGGGTCCAAACCATGCAGCTGCTTCCCCCAGATCTCCTGAAAGATAGCCGGCTGGACTGTGTGGCCCCTTCCCCCGCCTCTCAAGGCCAGACCTGGACTGTGCAGTCCCTGCCCCCAGCATTCCAAAGAGGTTATCTCTCAGGGCTGGGTCTGTATAGCCCCTTCCCTCAGTTTTCCAGGAAGCAGGTCTGCGAAAAACAAGATGATTCACTCACAGACCATATCCTGACTCAGCCCCTGCAACTACAGCATCAGAGAGCCTCCTTCCCCTTATCAGCACATACATCCTTGGCTCAAGCCCTAAATATGCCCCACTGCCTCACTGCCAGGTGCGACTTCCCTGACCTAACTTGTTGGGTCACGGAATCCTCCTGGGAGCTCAAGATGCTCCTGTCCCTTTCTGCGCTCCCTTCCCTCCTGGGAGTTCTTTGCCTCAAATCAAATCTTTCTCAACTTCACATTCCTGGCTGAATTCTACCTCCGCTCTGTCCCTCCATTTTCTACCTCTCAGAAAGGGGGAACCGATTACAAGGATCTACATATAACCTTCTCCCTGGGGGATGGACAACAGGAAAGTGGGTGAGGGGAGACGTCGGACAGGGTAAGATATTACAAAATAATAACATATATTATCAACGGTTCATGAGGGAGCGGGGAGGGGGAAGGAGGGGGAAAATGAGGAGCTGATACCAAGGGCTCAAGTAGGAAGAAAATGTTTTGAGACTGATGATGGCAACAAATGTACAAATGTGCTTGACACACAATGGGTGGATGTATAGATTGTGATTAAGAGTTATACGAGCCCCCAATAAAATGATTTTTTAGAAATTATTTTTAAAAAGACACAAGAAAAAAAGAGAGGCGGCATTTTATCCAACAGTAAGTTAAGAGTTTTCTTTCTAATCGACCCATTTACAGGTGAAGCTTTCCACTCATAGTGACCCCATGTGTCTCAGAGCAGAGGCACCCCTCAAGATGTGACTAGGTGATCAATGCCCACTCTTCTACTCCCATAAAGACCAAGAACCCCAGAGGCCAGTAACCTATACGATTGCTATGAGGTGGAATCCACCAGGTGGCAGTGAATTGGGGGTCTTTGAGAAGTCCTATAATGTACGAAGCTACCACTCCCAAGAATACCAAATCCCTTCAAGGAACTGGGAACCCACTTTCTGACATACTATGTCTTTCCATTCCCATAGTCATCTCCCCAGTACAAGGCCCAGCTGCCGTGGAAGGGTATGCTGGAGGCGTAACTTTCTACCTGATCTTCGGGCTGCCCCTCAAAATCTGTTCTCTGGGCAGCAACATATTGTTTTCAGGGATCGAAAGATGACACTGCCTATGATCTGGTCCCCACCTCTGCCTCAGCCAAGTCTCCTCTTCCCAGGCTCCTCCTCCTCCAGCCAGAACTTTCCACTCCTACCCCAAGCCCTGAGTCCCTACCTTCTCAGGTCTTCCAGGCACATCTCCTGTCCTCACTACCCATCACACACACACACACACTGTCTTCTACCTACTTAGTCCTTAGTGTCTCCTGCACATTTCCCCTCAAACACAGGGAGAACTTTCCCAGGAGGCTGGGTACCCACTGGTTT
Source organism: Echinops telfairi (assembly GCF_000313985.2). Lineage (NCBI taxonomy): Eukaryota > Metazoa > Chordata > Mammalia > Afrosoricida > Tenrecidae > Echinops > Echinops telfairi. The sequence goes on from NW_022103951.1 coordinate 11,302,900, forward strand.
CACTTCTACTTCCCCTTCCGAGCATTTATGACATGCTTATAGGTTTAATTAACATCTAGCCTGCAACTGCTGGAATGTTCCAGAAGGGTGGGAGTTCTGTTTTACACAGCATTTAGGGGCAGCGCCTCTCAGAGTAAGTATACAATAAAGCACTTTGAGGGAACTACCTGGTCAAAATGTATACCACCTTGTCACTTCAGACAGGAAAAGCACAAACAGTTTACACAATTAAGCCCTCCTAACCACCCAGCTGCTGTGCCTGCCCACTCAATTCTGTTTTCCCCCATTAGAGAAAGGGGGTTGTCATTTTAATTAAAGGTAACCTGACAGCAGATACAATTCCTGTGTCAGTATTGCATTAAAAGCAAGCAATGAAGCCCTCGACCAATGGTTACTCTCCACAAAGAAGCCTGGATTTTAAAAAATGTCAAGTTTAAAAATGGATTAATTAGAATAATGCTGGAACAAGATATGAACTAAGGTTTTAAAAAAGCATTAAATGGATGCCAAAGAGTGAACCACACCCCGCACACCCACACCCACACCCACACTCACAAATTTTCTTTACAGCAAGAGCAGGAAAATTCATACTTTTGAAGGACTCAATAAAAGTATTACAGAAAATACCTAGAAGGTCCTGCCCAGGGTGATAAAACATTAGAAAATTTTAAATATTAATACTGAAAATGTAAATACGAAACCCTCAGGGTTTACCTATAATTTACTGTCAATGAGCATAATGGTGGGTTGTTTTTTTGGGGTTTTTTTTTTTTGAGATCTCTCAAGTGCTCTGTTAGCCCAGACCTATGTATTATTTAAGACATCCCACAAGCCCCAGAAATGGTGTGCAAGTGTTTTCATTGTTGTGGGTGTTTTCAGTGGAAAGGAGCGCGATGAGCTCACGTTGTCTCTGTGGAAGTTCATGCCGCCAGCCTGGCTAAAAGGCCCTGAAGGGCACAGGTCCCCATCCCAGGCCCTCGGCAGAGGGAGACGGCTTCATCTTTCCGGACACACCCCACCCGAGCCCCTCCTGCAGAAGCAAGTCCAAAGGAGGCCCCTGTAACCACAAAGTCATCCAGAGACTCCCTGAGTCCCTGACCATGAAAGCTCGGGGTTTGGAGACTTCAAAATGCTGTCTGCAGCTTTGCGAGGTGAATTCTCAAATATACAAGGCTGCGAATCCCATTTCAAACCTAGCTCCAACTTCTGGCGCCCCCACGCGGGTCAGAGGAGAACTGTGCTCCAGAGGGTTCTCGGTGGTTGTGTTTGGGGAAGCAGATCGCCAGGCCTTTCTGCGGAGGCACCTCTGGACAAACGTGAACCGCCAACCTTTCGGTTAGCAGCAGAGTAGGCTAGCAGCTGGCACTAGCCAGAGACACCATGAGGTACGGTGGGCCCAGGAGGCCTGGGGTTCCTCTACGTCCTAGAGTCTAGGACCTTACACGGACCCTGCTCTCCGAGAAGGCACTCCCAACATCAACGCTTTTTCACTTCCATCCAAAAGAATCAGAGCAAGAGGAAGACAAGAAGGAGAAAGATGGAGAGACAGCAAAGGGGAAACAGAGCACTTTCTCCTGATGTCTGCTTGCCAGTGAATTTTGGGGAGCTTTGAGGCTCTCCCGCAGCCTTGAAGAAATGGGTGCTAGCTGGGGGTACAAGCTCCTGGAAGCTGAAAGCCAGCAAGCCCTGACTCAGCACTTTCTTTCCCCTCTGACCCGCCCTTTCATACACGTTATGAGGGCAGTGGGGTGCAGCGTGAGTCACTCTTTCCCCAGTATGTTTTCCTGTTCTGGCACCAACTACATGGTATTAACAAACCCAGGGACAAGGGAACAACAAGTGATCAAAAGTTGATGGCCAGGAGGGTGTAGGAGGCCTGGTAGGGCTTAATTAAGGGCACTGTCACCGAGAGGAATTACTGAAACCCAAATGAAGGCTGAACATGATAGTGGGACAAGAGGAAAGTAAACGGAAATAAAGGAGGGAACTAGGAGGTGAAGGGTATTTATACAGGTCTAAATACAGGCATGTAGATACATAAATATATTTATATATGATGAAGGGGAAATATATCTATGTACATATATTTATAGGTTTAGTATTTAGATAGCAGATGCACATTGGGCCTCTACTTAAGTACTCCCTCAATGCAAGAACACCCTGTTCTATTAAACTGACATTCCATGATCCTCACCTTCCTGGGAGTATAAACAAATGTGGTGAAGAAAACTGATGGTGCCCAGCTATCAAAAGATACAGCATCTGGGGTCTTAAAGGCTTGAAGATAAACAAGCGGCCATCTAACTGAGAAGCAACAAAGCCCACATGGAAGAAGCACATCAGCCTGTGTGATCAAGAGGTGTCTAAGGGATCAGGTATCAGGCATCAAAGAACAAAAAAATTGTATCATTGTGAATGAGGGGAAGTGCAGAATGGAGACCCACAGCCCATCTGTAGGCAACTGGACACCCCCTCACACAAGGGTCACAAGGAAGAGAAGAATCAATCTGGATGTAATATAGCACCGCTGAAACATACAACTTTCTTCTAGTTCTTTGATGCTTCCTCCTACCTAATATCATGACCCCAGTTCTACTTTACAAATCCAGCTAGACCGGAGCATGTACATGGGTACATGCTGGAAACACAGGGAATCCAGGTCAGATAAACCCCTTAGGATCAACAATGAGAGTAGCAATACCAGGAGGGTAAAGTGAAGGTGGTCGGGAGAAAGGGGGAACAGATCACAATGATCTACATATAACCCCCTCCCAGCGGGATGGACAACAGAAGGGTGAAGGGAGACATCGGTCAGTGTTAAGACATGAACAAATAATAATAATTTATAAATGATCAAGGGTTCCTGATGGAGGGAGGGTAGGGGATGGAGGGGGAAAATTAAGGAGCCCATAGCAAGGGCTCAAGTAGGAAAAAAATGTTCTGAAAACGTACGAATATGCTTGACACAATGGATGGATGTATGGACTGTGATAAGAGCTGTGCGAGCCCCCAATAAAATGATTTTTTTTAAAAAAAGAAACTTCTAGAGTCTGAATCAAAAAGTTCCCGATTGAGGCTGAGGCCTTACCTGCCTGCAGGTACTCTGGCTGCAGAGTGGGCGGCAGGCCCTCGGGCAGCGGGTAGCCGTTCTTCCGGGCCACAATGAGGTGAAACGCAGCACAGAACTCAGGCAGGGTCAGGGCCCCGTCACAGTCAGCATCACTGAGTTCCCTAAAGATAACAGATGCCATGGGTCTCAACAAAGGACTTGGAAGGAAAGTGACTCAACTCCCAGCACATACGTGGACATGTACACACACATACATACATACAGATATAACATGCACACATCACCACCACCCACTCCCGGGCTCTCTTCCACACCCTCAAGACCTCTGCAAGCTGCGGGGTCACTGGAAGGAAGGAAGATGCTGATCCCCAGCGTTCGCATTGGTACCACACTCAAAACTCACTGTCATCGAGTTATGTCAACACTTAGCAATGCAACAAGGCAAGAGCGAACGCCCTCTGTGGGTTTCTGAGACCGCAACTCTGTATGGTCATAGAAAGCCTCCTCTTTCTCCCTCGGAGCAGCTGGCAGTTTTGAAGTGGGTCCCAGCCCAACATGTGACCCACTGAAGTTACCAGCAGCACTGATCACATCAAAATATGAAGGACTTAGGCTCCCTGTGATCCGTTTTACACCACTGAGTATACCAGACAGGGAATAAGAGGGGGGCTCTTGGTTTAAGCACACTGAATTTCTACCGAGGGCAACAGAAAAATTGGGAGATTGCTTGTGACCGAATAACACGTTGTTATTAGATGCCATCAAATCCACTGTGGACTGACAGAGACTGTGTGATGCAGTAGAACAGACTCCCGAGACTTCCTAGGGGGCAAAGGCAGCACAGCCACCGAGTGGAGCAGATCACTCCGTCTAACTCCCATGAAAATGCCCGTGGGACCAAACCACCAACCATTCACCTAGTCAGTGAGCACAGAATCACGCACCCCTAGGGCTCCTGGCGCCGGCTCACAGGGGCCTATGCCACAGTATCGAACTGCCCCCTGGGGTTTCCTAGACTGTCACGTTCTGAAAGCAGATTGCCCGGCCTGTATCTCTCAGAGCCAATGGGTGGGTTCAAACCCCCAACTGCACCCTCCCCCCAGGGCTCTTGCGCTAGCATAACAACATCCTAATCATGACTAAGGTCACTGCATTATACATCCTCACAACTGGACCAATAGGCTGCACAATCCTAATGAGAAGAGAGCAAGTTGTCACGGATTTCGTTGTACTTGGATCCACAATCAACGCTCACGTAAGCAGCAGAGAAGACATTGAACGATGCCGTGCAGTGGGTAAATCTGCGGCACAAGACCTCCTTAGAGTAGTCCAACAGAAAGATGTCATGTTAAGGACTAAAGTGCACCTGGCCCAAGCACTCATATTTTTTAATCATCCCATATATGTGTGGAAACTGGACAAGGAAAGGATCAAAACTGACAAAGAATTGATGCATTTGAATGATGGTGTTGGCGGATCATGAACTGCCAGAAATAGGAGCCAATCCATCCTGAAAGAAGTATGGCCAGAGTGCTCCTTAGAAGCAGAATGGCGAGACTTCGTCTCACATACGTTGGACATGTGATCAGGAGACCCGAAATGATGTGGATTGACGCATCGGCTGCAACCACGGGCCCCACCAGCACCGTTGTAAGGGTGGTGCAGAAGCTGGCAGCGTTTTGTTCTGATACACAGGGCCCCCTGTTGAGAGGTAGATTTTATGTCAACATGCACCTCTGTGAAAAGGTAGGGCTGGAGTCCAACCTATCAAGCAGAATCAGGATCACAGCCTGATGATGTCTCCTCAGGGGTGTACCCGTGAGAGAGGGGACAGAAGGGGGGCAAAGGGAGAACTTCTTCCTCCCTGGCCTTTTGCCTTCAGCCTTGCTGGTACTCTGCCTCCAGGGGTGGCCCCACGTGGGCTGCTGATCCCAGAAGCCAACCTCCAAGCTGTCGACATCCTGCCATGTTCCCACCAACCTTGGATCCACGTGACTGCATGCGGGGGTGGGGGGGGGTGCTGTGGATCCCCCTGCATCTCGCTTCATTTTCCTGCATCACCACCTGCAGCTACAGGAGTCTGCAGAGCCTGGCTAGCACTGGACTCAGGGGCTTGAGTTGGACTGGGCTGTGATGCCTTCTTGATATACAATTACTTCTTGATATAAATCTCTGTCTTATACATGTACGAGTCTCGCTGCATGTGTTTCTCTAGACAACCCAGCCTAGCACAGTGCCTATGAGTCAGAACTGACTTGATGATGCTTAACCAGAATGTTGAAACGTCAAATGTTTTGGTACCTATATACCGTATATACTCGTGGAGAAGCCGAGTTTTTTCAGAATATTTTTAATGCCGGTTTTGTGGTCAAATTAGGTGCCTCGGCTAATATTCGGGTCGGCTTATACTCAAGTATATACAGTATTTGTCACTTTTTTTTTAAAGAACACTGCACAGGGCAGTGGCGCATGTGTCCAGCCCTTCTGTAATTTATATAAAGCTTGGGTTTCCGTGCCCTAGATCTTCCTGCTCAACTTTAAGGGCAAGCCATGGATGTTTCCAGCCGTGGGCATTTTTGTATCAAATTGTTCTTTGCTGGAGAATTGCCTCCTGGGAAAATACAAGTCAGCTCAAGAACTATTTCTTGAATTGTGATTTAAGATAAAGCTAGTGGCAAGGGGCAGCTGGAAGCAGATAAGACTGAAAGGCACAGAGGAAGGCTCATGAAAAGGCTTAGCTCATTGTTCCACACAACAAGGCACAGATCGATTTCCTCAGCACAAAAGAGGGCTCTTAGATGCCATCAGCTCGGCCAGTCTCTGAGGGGGCACAGATGAACAGACATGTCCTTGGGCAAGTGCAGAGCTTAAACCCATCCTGAATGGTCCGAGAAGCGTTTTCCTCACGGAAAGAAAGATGATCTAAGGTGAGCTCCAGGACCTCCTTATTTCGAACGCACGAGGAAGGGTTCGAACGCACAAGGAAGGGTCCAAACGTCCATGAGAAAATGGACTGAAAATAGAACTTTCCCACAAACTTCTTGGAGCTCCCTCGTCCTATCCCCGAGACCGTCTCAAATACCTAGACTACACTAACCCTCAACGCAGCAAGAGCCAGGAGTGGCAGATGGCAGCGTGGGTTGCATTTCGGGCGACTCAGCCACAAGGGTCCCAGTTTGAACGCACCAGCTGCTAAGAGGGAGACAGGCAGCCTGGAAAGCCCTAGGGAGCAGCTCCTCCCCAGCCTGTCTAGAGGGTCGCAAGGAGGGGAAGGCACTCAATGGCAAGGAAACAACAAATGCCCTGGTGACACCGAGTGTTCAGAGGTTAACCGAAAGGGCAGTGCCTTGAGTGCACCAACCCCTCTGCGGGCGAAAGCTGTGACTTCTATTGGGAAGCCTAGGGGGAAGTTCTCCCTGTCCTGTCAGGGTTGCTCTGAGTTGGTGACAACTTGCCAGGCACCGGGTTTGGGGTTAGGGTCGTGTTTTAACCCTGACATCACCGTTTCCCAGAGACAGAAGCCAAGGACCTGCCTCAGGGGCTGGATGGAGATAGGACCATTACCCTTTCAGGGCTGTCTCCGCAATAAGGTAGGAAGCCTCTTGGCCACCGTTAGGGCAGAGAATTCTCTCAAAACAGATCATATGATGACTTGTTCCTAGTTTTCAGAGCGAATAGAAGGCTCGGGAAAACAACAGCATTAAGCTTGTATATATTTTGCACAGGCACCTCCACCGCGTTCCGAAATCATTTTCCAATGAGATGGGCACCACATGACAAGATTTTAAATCCTCTCATAATTTTTGCAAATTCCTCAGGGGAGGGGCTGGGGGGCGCTATGCATAAACATTCCAATATTTCCATACTATATTTATTGCCCTGGGGTCTCCTGCCCAGTCCAAGGTAGAACTCACTCACACCCTGCAGAGGCCCCGAGCATTTTCATAGCCGCAAAGGGAGCCATCTGTGCAGGCCAGACCCACCCTTCTGGGGCCCCAGCTGCCGCCGACTCGGCAGTGGAAGGACGCCACAGCTGCAAATCCAAATTCAGGCCCAGCTGACTCAGCCAACTGAGGAAGCCAAGAGGCTTCTAGAATCTTCAAATTGGCTGCCCGAACCTCCAACCTCCCTTGGCCTTATCTGGTTGCCTGGCCTTAGGAAATAGTATAAATAGGTTTTTCAAGGTCCTGGGGGATTTGTGTCATGCCAAGAAGAAGAAAAATTCTGGAAATAGAATATGCAAGATCGACATTCTAATATGCTCGCACCGGAAATAGGATTTCAATGAGGGCAATAATTAGGAAATCCTTTTGAAAATAATAGCTAATACTCTGTGCCAGGCACGCTTCTCTTCATTGTGCTTTCCAGATAATAACTTCTTTCATCTTCATGGCAACACAGATCCGGGTTGGACTCACTTGCTTAAACACATTCAAAAGATAAAGCTATTGCAGGGGAGGGGGGGGGAAGCAATGATAGAGGCCAAAGGATAAGCGATATTATGTGTCATTAATCATACTTACCATATATAGGAGAGTTCTGGAATGGAAAGCTTTGATTTAGTGAAGAAGTTCTTAGCCACAGAACCTGTCAATAGCCAGTGTTGGAATACATCATTAGTTACTTATTTAGCACAGTGTTTATATTTGCATCACAAGAAATCACCATTGCTTCCTTCAGGAATTCCTAAGTAACCAGTCACACATACTACATGTATTCACCAAAGCCGATGACTCATGGGAAATAAACGCAACAGAGGAAGGAGCTTTCACAAGGACCTATGCATTCAAACAGGGCAAAAATACCAGCACCTAAGACTTACTGGGATAGAGAGTATAGAACCCGACCTCGCCGTCTTCAGTGACTATAAATCTGAAATTGTTTACGAACAGAATTTTTTTGAAAACCTAATCTCAAATTTATGAACGTACAACATACGTCAGGCACTGACAATAAGCTGGCGGGAGAGTCCCACACGGTCACAGTGAAACGAGAGCAGGGAGAAGGCCGTGAGAACCAGTGACCTGGCTGCAGAGAGGGAAAGCTGGCATCTTGGAAAGGGTGTGGCGGTGAGTTTTCCGGTCTTGGAGAAGCTAATCCAGGAACCTCTTGCTTCCTTCTCTTTTGTCGGCTGCCTTGGAGTTGGCTCTGACTTAATGGCAGCCCCAAGGACAACAGAACCAAACCATGCCCAGTCCTGCCCTTTACGACTGTTGGTCCATTGTTTCGTCCGCCATGTATTCTGGGTGCTTTTCAACCTGGGATAGGAGGCTCTTTTTCCAATAGCATATCAGACGCTATTCTGCAGGGATCCAGGGTTTTCGCCAGGCCTTTATTCCTCGGCTTAGTCTAGCAGCTCCACTGAAACCAGTCCACCATGGTATTCTTGCTGACATTGGAAATGCCAGTACCTTTAGCTTCCAGCATAAGCCATGAACCCCCTCAGTAGGACCAATGGGAGGGGGGGGGGCTTCCTTCTCTATTCCTTATAAATGCACCTGTGTCAGTCATACACTTTACATGGGTGAGTTTTATGGGACGGTGTCTACATTTTAATAATGATGTTTTTGAAAACACACAACTAATGCAACTAAAAGGAGCACTTTTGGCCAGTCTGCTAAGCAGAAGGCCGCTGACTAAAGGGTTGATGGTTCAAATCTACCAGTTGCCCTGCCGAGAAAGGCCAGGAAGTCTACTTCTATGAAGAGTTACCACCTCCGAACCCCAACAGAGCAATTCTACCCAATCCTACAGAGTCACTGTGAGAGTGAATTGATTTGATGACAGTGGCCTTGGTGTTTTGGTTCATTGTAACCTATAAATTACTCTTGACCTTGAGCAAACTAAGCTTTAAATGGGACATTTGGGAGACAATCATGAGAACTTAAAGACAATGATTTAAAGGAATCAGTGTTCCTTGTGTAATGTGTACCAAAGAATTGTGGTTTTGTTTTCCAATAAAAAACCTTCATCTTTGGAGATACACTCATTTTCCAATGAAAGGCTTCAAAATCATCTGGGGTAAGATAGAAAAATAAAGCAAAAACTGGTGGAACAGCGTGATAGCCACAAGACGTTGATCTACACTAGAAATTCTTCAAAATAGGTACTTCAAAGAACAGGAAAACATCCCTACCAACTACCTCTTTGTATTACATTACCAATCTGCATTCGTTGTGAGATTCTCTCAATCAGTTGGTCAAGGTCAATGTTAGCTGCTGTCAAGTTGCTTTGGACTCACCGCAACCTTTTGCACAACAGAACCAAGCCCTGCCCAGTCCTTCACCATCCTCACCATTGTTCATATGTTGGAGCCCAATGTCATAGCTGCTCTGCCCATTCATTACACTGAGAGGCTTCCTTTTATGTTCCCTGACCCTTTTAAGAAGCCTGAAGCCTGATGCCCTTTGCCATTTCCAAGGATTGGTCTCTCTTGAGGACATGTCCCAAGTATGTGAGATCAAGTCTCGCCATCCTCGCTGCCAAGGAGCATTCTGGCTGTACTTCTTCCAAGACAGATGTGCTTTTTCTTCTGGTAGTCTACAGGAATTTCCACAATAATTCTTCACCCATGCTATAATTCAAAGGCATCAATTTTCTCTAGTCTATCTTATTCACTGTCCAACTTTCACATGCATAGGAGGTGAATGAAACACCATGGCTTGAGTCAGGCGCCCCTCAGTCATCAACTGACAGCCTTCCTCTTTAACACCTGAAAGAGGGTTAGGCAGCAGCTTTGCCCAATATATCACTTAACTTCTTAACTGCTGCATCCATGAGTATTATATGTAGAGCCAAGTAAAATGAAATCCTTGGCAATGGTAGCAAGGGATCAATAAGTGCAATCTAGACACCTCATTTTTTCAATCATGTTGGCAACATTAATTTTTTTGTATCTTCAATATGCTGCCTTCAACAAAGATATTGATAATCAATAAATGATGCTTACATTTTTATCTGTCTTTTAATTACATACCTTGTTTCATGAGATAAAATTAGTCTTATCCCACACTTCAATATGTCCCATTGCAAATACAATAATACTGTTATTCTTTAAGATTGAAATACAAAGAGAACTATTATGAATTTCTCTCCAAAATTCATCTATTCCACTGATTATTTGTTAGCCCAATAAAATGTTGGCACACCACAATTAAGTTGGTTTCTTTCGGTTTGAATAAGAACACATATTTCTAAAGACAACCAAGAAGGGAACACTTATTTATGGACATAAATATGTTGGCCAGTTCTCCATCCACATTTTCATTTCTCTTAGGGAAAAAAATTATATAAGGACCTGAGCCAACTAAAATGAACATGAATTTGAACCCATGAATACAGGCAGCCCCTTGACTTATGACAGTATTCCGTTCCAACAACTTCTTGAAGTAGATTCTGACATTAAGCCAAATACCTTTTTTTTAGGCCGTGAATACTATAAATCTAGCAGTGTTGAGCCACAAATCATAAAATCAAACATCTGCAAGTGAACAACTGAGATTTAAACACTGCACCTTATTATTAATAAGATATATTTTAAAACAAAAACGGGCAGTCACAAAGTACAGTTTATCATACTGCCAATCTGGTGTGCATTGTACCTGTGTCCCACAAAGAAGACTGCGACACTTACTCCTTATGATATGTCCTTGCTCTAAAACAACTGTAATTAGTAAGCAATTTCAGATACTGCCTGGGTGCCGGGTTCCATTCCCTCAAGCCCTGCTCCATTTTGAATGGCATAGGGTCAGGACCAGGTTCCCCCAAATTCTCACTTAACCCCTTTGAAATGAAATCATCATTTCCCAAACGCATGTGTTGTTGGCCAAAGCATTTTGTTTTTCTTTGGGATATTGTTTTGTCTTCCTTTTTCTGCCTGGTTTGTAGTGGCTGAGAAATGCCATCCGAAAGGGAAGCAAATTGGAATGGCAGGTGCTCGTCGGTGGGACTTGGGCTTAAACAATTTCTCAAGCTGGTTAGTGCGGCTTATAAGGTCATGATGACCTGGGAGCCCCACCTTCGCCCCACCCCCACCCCCCCACGGCCCAAGTTCATTACCTGAAATGAAAGCACTTGGGTCAGGCTGCAGGGATCGGAACTGATTGACGTAGTATTCCCGCTGCTCCTCTGTTATCCGCCAGGGTTCGTCTGGGTAATTGCTCTCCTGTGGCTCTCGCTCCACGGAAAAGGACTGGAGGGAGACAAGCGAATGCTCAGCGACTCCGACTGTCCCGAAGACGAAATCGAAAAATCAAACCTCACTCAGTGTTAGTGTGCAATCTACTGAGGTGTGTCCCCAAGGAAGTAAATGTGAACGCCACATAAGTGGAATGTAACGAACATACAAACTAGTCAGGCCAGATAGCACGACGTACATTCTTCTTGCTTCCTCCCCCTCCTCCCCCCGCCCAAAGTGTTTGCAGGGCTGAGCAGAAAATCCAGAACCCTCCGTAAGTGCTACAGGGTTTTCTAACGTGAGGAGGAGGAGGAGGAGTAAAAAACAGGACAGTCAAACTGCCATCAGAGTTTGATCCTCCCAGGTTCGCTGAGCGGGTAGTGAAATCATCACGGATATTTTTTAAGCCATGCTAAAGGGGGGAAAATAAAACAAAACAGAACAGACATCCCCACCCAGCGTGTCATCTTTTTCCTTGTAGCCTTCGTTCACACTGCATACATCAGGGAATGAACAACAGCTCCGAAGTCAAAGTTCACTTTCCCCTGTACGAGACGTCTATGAAGTTTGCGAGCCAATGGAAAGAAAAGACCATGAATTTCCCCAGGAGCTTTGTGAAGCCGCCCCCGCCCTCAGGTCTGAGCAGCAAGTCATCAGGGCCAACGAACCTCGGCTTCCACATTTGCCCGTTGGGAGTGATAGTGATAAAAAGCTGGGTGGAGAGAGAGCAGCTGTCCATCAGGCCCCAATACACGAGGTAACAAGGCGTGTGCCCGACCTGCCACTAGGGGGCAGGCAAGCCAAACTTGAGGATTGAAGAGTTCTGCAAATTAAGGACCAACAGACCACAAGGCTATACTGGCCACTTGGGTATTCGCTGGGGGGAGGATCTTCGGGCTGAGTTCCACCCCCTACTCCCAACCTGGGACTAAGGAATGCTAAATGCCACAGGACATCTTGAAATCAAGACACTAGCATAGTGGTTCTCAACCTTCCTAAGGCCTCGACCCTTTCATACAGTTCCTCATGTTGTGGTGACCCTGTAGGCAAGTGTATCTGCATGTGGGCAGACCTGCCTGGAGACAGCTAGAGGAGCAGTGTCTCCGTTCCTGAGGCCATCAGAAATATGGTCTTAGGCGGCCCCTGTGAAGGGGTCATGACCCCCAGGTTGAGAATCGCTCCACAAACACAAGGAAGGGGCACCTACAGAAGAGGACTAGGAAAGAAAGGGAGAACTATTACTGAAGGGCCAGTAGTTGCCTGCGTCTGAACCTGTTCTCAAGGCATTCCAAAGGAGGAAGAGATTCTGTGTACTGTCCCTGGATGAGGCAGCATCTCTGCTCCAGCCCATGCCCCAACACACCACACACACACGTGCGCACACTCTCATATGCACAACTCAAGACTTTAACGAGGTAGACACCGCAGGCGCTACTACCCTTTCTCCAGATGAGCAACAGCTCTGCTGGGCAAGTTTAAAGGGCTTGCTGGTATCTTTCAGGGAGCCCCTGCTGTCAGCAAATAATGGTCCTTTTTGATCTGTGATGCAAAGTCAGGTGCCTGCCTCTCAGGATTCCATACACTGGGTCACATCTATCTATATGCAGAAATTGTTTTTCTCAAAGCCCCTCTTCATGCTGGTCATAAGCACACAATCTAAAACAAGCATGTACAGTGAACCAAACGTCAGCCCCAGGCCCCGCCCCGCCGGACCACACGGGTCTCCAGATTCCGCAGGCGAGGTCCGTGGCACTCTTTCTGAACGAAGCCAGATGTCAAACTCGGTCCCGGAGGCCAGACACGGGGTGCAGAGCAACGGGGACAGGACAGGAGTCCTGTGGGGAACTCCCAGACACACTGGCCCTCCAGCCCGACCCTGACTGAGATCACAGGCACAAAGGAAGGCCAGCGCCTGTCCATGGGCAAGGGAGGCCCGGACTGGCTGCACGAAGTGCAACAGCTACTGGATTATATAGGCGGAGATGGTGCAAAGAATATGTGGGACCCAAGTCGAGAGAGTTCTATGCCCTCACTTCTCCATGACTGAAGACTCCGGTTTTCCATGTTGGGAGTTGGCTGCTGTACCTCCTGGTTCTGACCAGGAAGCTTCAACTCCCCTAAAATTCACCCCGCTCCCCGCCCCACCCTACCCACCACTCTTGCTCCCTCCTCGGCCATTCCAGTGATTGCTGCTCTCCGTGTTTGTTCAGCCTCCAGGCTACCCACCCACTTTCCTCTCCCACAGCCCCTCGGCTTCTGGCCTCTCAGCAAGGGCCGAGCCCATTCTTGGGACAGGAGAGGGGTGATTGAGTCCTTGTGACCTAACAACCACTTGGCCTTCAGAGCCCTGTCCTGCTGGTGACTTTGTCCCAGAGTACCCTTCGTCTGATGCCAGCCTGCTCCAATCCGACCTGCTCCTCACAGCCCACTACCCTGCAGGGCTCCACAATCATCTCTGCCAGGCGCCTGTTTCAGAAGTACTGCTCAGCTCTCTGCTCGGCTACAAAGCAGCCTGAGTGGGCGACACACCACATCGGACCTCTGTCCTAGTGAGGGACATGGGGGGGGGCCGCTGAACACACAGGACGCTGGCCTTTGGGATCTTCTGGCATGGAAAGCTTCTAACAAGAGCAAGTTAGGCCAGGTGCTCGTTTGTCGGGAATGTGGATAAGACAGAGAAACAAGCAGAGGCCCGGCACAGCTGTACAGCAAGGCCCAGGTGGAGAGTAAGAACCAGGTGGTGGGTCTTCCAGTTAGGAGAGCAGCGGCAGCCCCCTCGGGATGGGAACAACAGACATGATGTCAAGAGACGTCGGGAAGGATGGCTGTGGGCACCTGCACTGGATTGATCAGTGCTTCCCCACCTCCCACCCCATCCAAAAAAAAGACATGTTGATGTACTAAGTTCTACACCAGGAAATGGGATCTTGTTTGGGAAAATTGACTCTTTCTTTCCCAATGTTATGGTTAAGTTAGGAAGTCATAGCCACGTGGGGGGGGGGCAGCATCCAAAGCCCTTGGAGCGGTGGTTTAGAGGGAACAAAGGCCAGCGGGTTATATAGAATCGCACTGGGGGAAACACAAAATGGGAGGAGTCGGCTGCGAGGCAAGGGAGGCCAAAGATTTCCAGGCACCCCTGGAATGTCTCCTCTCTCAGACTCCACGTGGTCGAGGCCCTGATTGGACTTTGGCTCTCCCAGACCTGTGGGGACCATTCATTCCTGTTCTTAACCCCCACCGGGGCTGGAGCAGAAAGATAAGGGGGACCGAGAGGTCAACTCAAGGCCATGAAGCAGGTAAAGGGTCCCCAAGGAGAAAACAAGCACCTATGTCTAAGAACCTCCAATCCTGAGGGCCAGAGGGCCCCGCCTGCATCTTGGATTCCCATGATAATCCAGTCCTCCTTCCCTTCCAAGAACACTTAGCTGGCAAAATGCGTGCCTGTACTCTAAACTCAAGAAGACCTTCGGACACAGAGAGCGAGCCCACAGGTTGTGCAGCCTGCATAGTGTGACCCTTCAACTGGCTTCCACTACACGGTAAGAAACTACCCCTACTTCGTTCCCCTGGTTTCTTACTGTAGGTTTTTAGATTGATTTAGTAAAGCAAATAATTAGGATATCTTTTGTGGTAGTCACCTAATCTGGTGTCAATTTAAGGATCAATAGTGTAGGGGTGGAGTCTAGGCTGTCAATCTGGAGATAGTCAGTGAAACTTCTGTATGGGCATAACCTTCTCCTGAGAATTCTGGGAAATCTGGTACTTCCTTCTTGGAGGCAGAAGCCACCTCTCTCTCGGTTCACTCCCTTGGAGACTCTCTACTGACAAGGCTGACTTCCTGCGAGGCATCCCTGAGGAGATGCCACATGGACCTACCCTGATGCAGCCCTGGGAACTGGAATGGCCACATGGAGACCCCTGGCCAGCACTGAGATGCTTCTACCACCAAACACTTTCTACCCACTGGCCTGTGACCTTCTACATTTGGTGTCACTGCATGTGTTTCGTGAGTCTGAAGAGGACTTTATAGATTGGTATTGGACATATGGGGTAATATCAGACTTATGGCCTTGGACTGGACTGGGTTGGGATGTTTTCTCAATATTCAATTCCTCTTGTATAAAAACCTCTCCCTTATATACCTATGCATGTTTATGAATTTGTTTCTCTAGTCTACCCAGACTAACACATCTTTATATATATATTTTTTTCTTATAAGCATAGTAAAACCATAGTGTTATGACGGAAAAGGCATTCTACTGTATCTTTACTCGAGTTTTAACCTGGAGTGATAAAATACCATATATACTTATATACAAGCCGAGTTTTCCAGCACATTTTTAATGTAGTATTTGTGTTAAAATTAGATGCCTCAACTGATATTCGGGTTGGTTTATACTCGAGTATATTTATCCCATATGTAGTCCCAGGCAAGTACATAATAGATACTAATAAAAAGGGGTCTGAGGGGCAACGATTGACAAGTTCTAGAAAGTTCAGGGGTAGGGCTTATATTGGAAGTGATTGGGAAATGCTGCTCTTTGTGACTTATGAAAACCTATGAATCGTTTCATACTTTAAAGCAGTGATTCTCAACCTTCCTAATGCCATAACCCTTTAATACAGTTCCTCATGTTGTGGTGACCCCCAATCATAAAATTATTTTCATTGCTACTTCAATCACCGCTATTTTGCTACTGTGATGAATCGAACGGCCCCTGTGAAAGGGTCGTTTGACCCCCCCAAAGGGGCCGTGACCCACAGGTTGAGAACCACTGCTTTAAAGACTGAGCTCTAGTCAAAGAAGTCCCAGTCCACCTTCCTGTGGTTCACGCCGGGTCTGATCTGTGAGTTCTCGAGTTCTTGATCTCTTGAGTATTTCTGGAGCATTCAGCTGGAACAGTCCACACAAGGGCCGATCCACCTCAAAAAGCAAAATCATTTTAGCTTTACCTGCATATGCATGTGTTCAACAGATGAACATACTTAACATCCACAATCTTCCCGACATCGGTCACTAGGGACATACAGGTGAGCTGTTACCCAGAGGATTATTTTCCAACAGCGAGAGCTGCTGTGCATTACTCTTCGGGACTGGCCTGCTTGGTTTCCATTATCCCTCGCGTGCCTTTGTAATGGCTATGCCTGCCCTTGTCCACCTGTTCCAGCGCTCTTTAGAGGGCAGGCAGCGTATATTGTACATTTCACAGCTTCTCAGATGAGGATGAATTTTGCCCCAGGATGAGATACTTAGCCTAAAATCTCCCCCTTGTTTGATTTAGATAAACTCAGAAAATGATGGAGGAGACTTGGAGTTGATGTAAGACTTTGGCATGGACTTGGAGCCAAAGGGGAAAATGTTGTTTGGATCACATTGTATCCCCCAAAAGATGCGTGAGAAGGCCTAAACCCCTGTATCTACCATTGTAAACCCATTTGGGCAAGGGCTTCTCTGCTGAGAGGTAGGGTAGCATCAGTGTTGGGTGTGTTTGAAGTCAATCACCTTTCAGATCTTGGAAGAGCGGCTTAGGCACAGAACAGTGGAGCTGCAGGAAGGCAGATGTCACAACACACAAAAATCATTAGGAACCAAAGACTGAGGGACTTCCCCAAGAGCTGTCTGAGAGAGAAAGCCTTCCCCAGGAGCTAGAATGCCCATGATTTCTAACCTCCTACGTATGCAAGGGAGCCCTGGTGACATAGTGGGCTATGTCACCCTGAACTAACTGCAAGGTCAGCAGCTCGAAACCCCCTGCTCCTCCTCAGGAGAAAAACAGGGCTTTCTACTCCCATAAACCATTTCGATCTCAGAAACCCACAGGGGCAATTCTGCCCTGCCTGATAGTGTTGCTATGAGTCAGGACTCAAGTCTTGTAGAGGATTCGAAGCACACTCCCATTTGAAAAGACATGTAGTAGAACTTGCAGGTCAAGGAAGGCCACAGACAGTATGCAGAAAGGGCCATCACCCGAAATCACTCTGGTGGGCTACATACAGATAGGCTGAGCTGCCAGGGCTGAATGGGTCTGAGTGGAATTACCTCAAGCTGACCTAGCCAGGAAGTAGGGTCCAGGTCACAAAGGCTCAGGTACTGCATCCAGGAGACCAAAGTGCCGGGGTTGTGAAATCATCAGCTGGTGGGTTACAGAAAGGTCCCTTCCACGGGACCTTCAGAGGGATTAGACTGAAGGCAGGAAGACAAGTTGAGACCCGATCAGCCACCCCAGCCCCAGAGTAGGGACCGAATATTGTTAAGGGTCAGCTTTATGCCCAACAGGACAAATCCTTGCCCCATAAAGTGCCCTCCTCCCTCCCAATCATCACTACCTTTCAGCCCCCAGTTGCAGCTACCATGTCAATCCATCTCATTAAAGGCTGCCCTCTAGGTCCCTGCACCACCCGAGTGTGGGAGTGTTGGAGGCCCCCTGCAGCGGAGAAGTGACCAAGAGCCAGCTTGCTGAAGGCGCACACATGGATGGAACTATCTCCTCCATTGAACTTAAAAATCGGCCACAGCCACCAATACCAGAGTCCGTCACAGGAGATGGAATGGACCCACTTTTGCATGTACCCAGAGAGACCTTCCCTGTTCAGTTCCGGCTCCAGCAGTTTCCCAGGCTACTTGGTGCCAAATGCGCGCTCTGTCGGTGTGGAAAAGAAAGAAAACAAGCGCACACAATCCCCCACAGGTGCTTCAGCCGCATGCATGTGGGTTCTGATCCCATTTCTGCAGACACCAGAGAATTGGATTTGCTTGTACTTGAAGCATTCAGGTCCTGGGTTTGGTTTCCAGTCAAATGCAAATATTGGGTACAACAAGTTATTATCTCGGGGGTGGGGGGGTGGGGAGGAGGCTGCTTACATAATGAGACTTCAAGAGACACCGGTAAAATGTAATACAATTAATAAAACCCCCAAAAGGTGACATTTAGCCCCCAAGGAGATCAAAGCACAAACACAGCTGAATGCGTCTGGCACCTTCTGGTGCCATCAGGGAGAAGCGAGGAAAGGGTTTCTACTGCTGCCTTCCTAGGATGGTTGCAGCTGGAGTCAAATCTCACCCTGGAGGCAGCTTCTAGAGGCTGCCGTGGGAGCCAGCCACTTCACTTCCAAGGGAGAAACGATCTTCTAATAGGGTCCTCTGGGTGCTACAGCCATTCAGTCAACAAACCATCTGGAGTGGCAAACGCCTGTGCCAAGCAGACAATAAATACAGAAGGGCGGCACCTCCACCCACCCACCCACCCACCATCTTTGGAAAATAAAACTGCCATTGTGCAATCAGGGATCAGCCTGAGTGCTGGGGCCAAGACAAGGAAAACGAATCATCATCCAGGAAAAGAACAGCTAAGAGGCTTAGGTGGCAGGACTAGAGCCTGAGTGGATCCTGATCTGCCTAAAGAAAGAGCAAGGAGCCCTGGCGTTGCCGGGGGTCAAGTGCTCTACTGCTCACCGTGTGGCTCTGCTGGAGAAAGATGTGGCTGCCTGCTTCCCTGTCATTCCCAGCTTTTGACACCCCATGGGGCAGCTCAAGTCTGTCTTATGGGGCCATGATGAGTCCGAACCGACTCAATGGCCGTGGTTTGGTGTTTTGGGAGTTTGGTAAAGAGCGAACATGGGAATTGACCATTCCTGGGATAAGGGGGCAGGAATGAACATGGGGCTTCCATGCAGGACTATGGCCAGACAGCCTTCGACAAGCCACGCTCCACTCTGCCTGGTGGACAGCTGTCACTGAATGGCTGCCCAACCAGTTCCCCATGCAGTTCAGCCTAGCCATGTGACGGACTGCTAGCAAATGCAATGGGAGTACCCAAGGCCTGCCCCCCTCCCACTCCTCTAGGCTGTCCCTATCTCCGGCTGAATAGGGACAGCAGAACCCCAAGACAGGGGCCCTGGGTCACACTACCACACGGAGGAAAGCGCCTCTCGGCCTGCTCAGAGAATAAGAGGAGGACATATAACTGTTACCCTCTATAGGCTGACGTGGAAAAATGGAATTAAGAGAATTTTTAGCCCCTCAAATCCTTCAAGCTCTGCCTACTCCCAATGGCACAGCCATTCCTGCACGGTGGGTGGCAGCAGCAGGTTTAGTTCCAAAATTGGACCACCTCATGCTATCACCACCGCCTGCTGCTAGAATTCCAGGGGGATACCAGCTCCCCCAGATGGATTTCAAACCCGGCTCCACGGCGGGACAGGCGGGCCAAACCACCGGGGGCCTATGTTCACCTCAAAACATTCATGGACCAATGAAATTAAAAGATCGTGGAATGTTTTCACGAACCTTGTGACGCCCCCTGGGACAGACATCAAACGTTCTGAATGGGGGAATTGTCGTCAGCGCTGGGACAGAGACCAGATGGCAGGGAAAGAGAGGGAAGGAGTGCCTTCACTCTGGAACCTTGTGACGTTTTTACACTGGGGGCAAATATGTGAAATGGCTTTTCATCGCTTTGAAGAACATGAGTTTCAAAGCTTGAGACCACCCAGGAGGCACAAAGAATGAAAGAAAGAGTCGTGGAGCTAGCTGACTGTATCTGCCCAAACAAGCAACTGAAAAGGGAGTCCTTCTGCTGGGTGCTAGGAGGAGGGGGCCAGCCCACCACTGAGTGGCTCTTTCCTCTCCACCTCAGGGTTGTGCCTTCAAGTGCCCCGGAGTCGTTGATTTCAGTTGGCTCAGCAGCCGGAAGGTGTGACTGCGACGGGAGAAGTCCAGGAAAGTGGAAGATCGGGAAAGGGGACGGAAGTCAAAGTCTGAGCTCTCAGCCAAGAGGAAGGAGGAAGGGTCCCAACAGGAGGAAAAGGGTCTGCAAGATCCTATCCACCGAACACCCCAAGGACCACGTGATGCCAAGGGAAATCATCTCACACACACACACACCCACTTGGGGGCTTGACAGGCCTGGAGGCTCCTGAGGATGAAGTCAAAAACCCAGTACCGGTACCCAGCATCCACTGCTTTTCTCTTCTTCCAGACTCAGGGCACCAAACCAGCTCTCTCCTCCTCCAACTCTAATCTCGCTCACAGTCAAGTCCATCCCAAGCTCTCAGCCACAAGTTCTACTCTCCCCCTTCTGGATCCTCCCAGCATTGTGCTCTGATCTAACCACAAAGTAGCCGGGATGCCACCAAGCAACTTTTGCCTCCCCTGAAGACTCTCACAGTACCTTCTGCTGCTGTCAAAACTCTTAGCATGAACAATTTCCTGGTGATGACTAGCACTTCTTTCCCGCCTATGCCAAGACCTCTCTGACAGGGCTTTGGGGGCGGGGATTCATTTCTTTCTCCAGCCTTTCCATACAGAATTTTTGTATTATTTTGAAACCTTCCCAAAGGGAAGAGATGAATCCATGGAGAAAGGAGAATGGCAACAGATTGAGATCATGAAAAAATGAAGAGGAATCGAAGCCACCTTATTAAGGTAACAAAACACGTTTCAAGTCCAAGACGTTCAGATTGATATGATGGCTGGCAATATCTACTATCCCTCCCCTCCAAGTTCTGTAAAAACTTTGACCGAAGACAGAGTTAAAACCTGCAAGTCCAATGGCAGTGACACCTTCCTTGAAATTCTGCTCATTATTTCATCTTTGAAGTAACCAAGAATCATGGGTATTGAGAATTTGATGCAGAAGCATCAAATGTTATGTCCCTCCGAATGCCCACTCGACCAGGAGAGAAAAGCAAACATCATAACACGTATGTTTATTGTTCAAAAAGAAAATGTGTGAGTGTGAATGTTTATTGTGATTTGAGTCAAAGTTTACAGGGTATGTCAGTTTTCCAAGTAACAGTTCATACAAATTTTGTTTGGTGACATTGATATCAAACCCCACAATTTAACGACACTCTTTTCACTGCCTACCTATTTCCCATTTCTATTTGTCTTTCTGTCCTTTTCTTTTCTGCCTTGTAAACAATGTCCCTGGGCCAATGTTGCCCTTTACGACCTCAGATGGCTGACTGTGCTAAGGAATAGAGGATGTTTTCATTTGAAAGAGAAATAGTATATATCTATATCTATATAGATATATATATACATATATAACTTTTAGAGAGACCTGGATGGAAATATATTTGATTATTTAATTTGCCAAGCCTAGCTCTTGAGGTCAAATAAAAATACATTGTACAACTCTATTCACATGTATATGCAAAAAACATTCCTGGAATGATACGAGAGATACAGATTCTCATCCCCTGAGTTTGAGAGATGAAATGAGCAAAGGAACAATGAACCACTTCATAAGACCAAAATATGTAAATATCACATAGGCAGGAAAATTCTCACATTTCATGCAGTGGTTAAAAAAAACTGACTAGAAGAATTAAGTCCAGAGAGATAACCAAACAGGCCTAAGAAGGGCTGGCGAGTACAGTTCACCAGTTAAGAGCAATGGGCAAAGGTAAAAGGGTTCCACCAATGGAGTGTGATGGCAAGGTTTGTGGTTTTAAACTATTGTTTTTGTCCACGGTGAGGCTAATGGATTGAAAGAGAACCAAAGTGGAAGATAAAAGAGTTGAAGATAGATATGCCGTATATACTCGAGTATAAGGTGACCTGAATATCAGCCGAGGCACCTAATTTTACCACAAAACTGTATAACAATGTGCTGAAAAACTCGACCTATACTCGAGTGTATATGGTAATAGATTAGGTGACCGAGTGATGGGCAGATAAGAAGTATTTAAAAACCAGAATGGCCAGGACCTGGTGGCTGAAAGGGCCTAAGGGGAGAGAGGGGAGTCAAAGATCATGGCCAAGACCTGGCTTGTGATGATGGCTGGTTGGAGATAGGAAAATACAGGAGAAAGCTTCAACTGCTAGAGGAACAATCCAAGTCAAGGCATCTAACAGATGGAGATTTGCGGTCATCAGCCTCCATGGACCTAAAGAGCAAAGAACATGAGAATCTGGTCCCGAACCAACAACACAGATGGAAGAAGCCAAGGCTGGAGATGGAAAAGAGAGATTAAGAGAAGGGATCCAGAGAAGTCAAGCAAAGTAGAGGCTGATGAAAACAAGGGATATCTCTGGATGAAATGATTTGACCCAAGCACCACCATAAAAAGCTCAAACATATCAAGGATGATGCAGATGGCACAGGACTGGGCGACATGTCATCCGGCTATCCAGAAGATCATCAGGAATTGGAACGGTCTTATGGCAACAGCAATGAGAAGCCATAGAAGCAGGTGGCAAACTAGCATCAAAATCAAATGACAAGAGCTCTGCAAGCATTAGGAACTGCCAAGAGATCAACTAAGAAAAGCACTCCACACAAGGCAATTCCTAGAAACCCTGTCAAAAACTCAAGTGGTGAGCTATTCTGGGAGCAGAAAGTGCAATTTTCAATTCTACGCGATAAAAATTACAGATCACTACATATTCTACATGTCTCAGATAGCTTGGGAACAGCAAAAGCAAACCACGCAAAAACCCAATCCCGCTCCTGTTACATCTCTTCTGACTCCTAGTGACCGTACAATGAGAGAGCAGAGAAGCTCCACAGCGTTTCCAAGGCTGTAAATCTAGGAAGCCAGGCTGCCTCATCATTTTTCTGTGGAGTTAGCAGCCCAATGTGACACCATTGCACCACGAGGGTTCATAAACCACCAAAAGGTCCTATAAACACTTCACAACAGGTGAGATCAGAAAGAAGCCTTAAAATGTCTTCACAGCGGACAATCAGAGATCCACCACCAGAGGGTACGCTTAGCATCTGAGAGTTCAAGGAGCGAGAAATTCAATCTACTGAAATTCCTCAACTATGAAGTAACAAAAGACTTCAGTCCAATTCTAGGGCGTGTCATTTAGCATAAGCACCTCCAAAATATCAAGTCCACCCCAAGGTCAGCAGTTCCAAACCGCCAGCTGCTCCACAGGAGAAAGATGAGGTTTTCTACTCCCATAAAGACTGGCAGTCTCAGAAACCCACACGGACAGTTCTACCCTATCCTCTAGCCTCACTATGTGTTAGAATTGATTCAATGGCAATGAGTTTATGAGCCTCAAACAACAGCGGACCAGAGTTCCTAAAACGTTTTCCTCATTAGGGCCTCCCCCAACACCCGAGGCCACGGCCCTCTGAGTGAGGCAAGAAGATCTTAAATATAAGGCCGCAGAGGAAGCAGAAGGAGAGGGGACGTCTATAATCACCGCACATTAGCCTGGAAACCTGAGGGGAATTCATTATCCAGCCCAATAAATATTCATCCCCTATCACCCAGAAACTTCCCTTCAAATCCCCTCCTCTACATAATGAATGCAGGCAGGCAGTTTGCTTTCTTGGAGGCGGCGTCTAGCCAAACCAGGTTGACAGGCATACGAAGGAAACCTAAGAACTGATGATGGAAACCCACATTAACCATGAAAACAAACCAACCCACAAACTGCTATCCTGAGAAAGGCCCCTTGCTCTCAACTTGAACAAAAGCCAGAGCTCCAAAGAGAGGAGGGGAGAAAACCCTCGCCTGAGGTCAAACATAAGGAGCATCAGACTGTTGCAAATTGATAGCGACCTGTGAAACACATTCCCCTGCCCTGTCGTGGGGGGGCGCAGGGGGGAGGCTACCCAAGATCATACAGTGTTTGATTGGGCCTGGACAAGAGCTGCCTGGTTTTCTTTGCACTATACCCAACAACCTTCTAATGGCCAATCACAGTCAAATGCCCCTGTATAGGCCCCGGTATTCCCCTGAGTCATATGTCCTACCATCTCAACAATACTTCCTCTTGGTAATCACAAAACTTTAAAGTCCAATGCCCAACACTCAATTCATGAAGGCTCCCCAACACCAGTTGCCTGGCAGCCCCGCCCCCCCAAGCTCCTTGGTGGGCATCACCACGCATCCGGGTCCCCAGCCAGAGGCTAATGCAAGGAGGCCAGTGTTTGAATTCCAGACTTACTCCTTCCTAGCTATGACCAAATTAAATAATGCCTTTAAATCCCAGGTTTTGTCATCTGGAAAAATAGGATCACAGTAATTACCTCGTGAGATAACTGTATTTAAAGAGATCACGTGGCTAAAGCGCTAAGACGAAAGAGCCTTTCTTTCACAGCTCCCTCTGCTCAGTATTTCCTCTTGCCTATCCCTGCCTCCCCCCGCCCCCCAGCCCCCTATGTCCTCACCTGGATAACAGTGCTGCAACTCAAATGGTATTCCCTTCTGGAAGCTGCCCTTGATCATTCTGTCAAAGCTAGGTCATGTTCCCAAGCTTCACTTTTTCCCCTCATAGCACGAGATCATTTTGAGTCACACAACTGATGAGAATAACATATTGCCTTGGTGAGGGCTTCCCTTTTTGACCATCTCCCCTGCAGCAGCCTGCAAACCCCATTAGAACAGGGACTGGGAATGCAATACTCTCGTTTCTGTAAACTTCAGTGTGTTTCATAAGGAAGACTGAAGAAGAATCGATGCCTTTGAATGACGGTGCTGGGGAAGAGTATTGAAAGTATCATGGACTGCCAAAAGGACACACAGATATGTCTTAAAAGAAATACAGCCACAGTGCTCCTTTGGACATGTTATCAAGAGAGACCAGTCTCTGCTTGATAAAGTGCAGGGGCAGCAAAAAAGAGGAAGACCCTCAACGAGATGGATTGACACAGTGACTGCAGTAATGGGCTCAAACATAAGAATAATTGGGAGGATGGCACAGGACCAGGTAGTGTTTCGTTTTGTTGTACATAAGGTCGCTATGAGTCAGAACCGATTCGATGGCACTTGACATATTTGGACGCAAATAATGCGCTGTATCTTTTCCTCCCCTAAAACCACACAACCTTCCCCTTCCCACCTCCACACATAATTCTTATAGGCATTTTATGTATGGACGTTATTTATGTTGGTATGTTACTGTAGAAATTATGGTATTTATTACTACCGTGTATACTTGACTATAAGCTGACCTGAATATCAGTCAAGGCACCTAATTTTACCACAAAAACTGCATTAAAAATGTGCTGAAAAACTCGACTTATACTCAAATATATATGGCAATTATTATAGCAAAGACTCAAGAATCATGTTTGTCATCAGGAAAAGGACCTCAAGATTAGAAGACTCCTGGTGCACCCCATCCAGACTTGAGCTCATGATGACCCCATGCATGCTCGTAGGGGGAGGGGGACCACAGTGAGGCCGGCTCTAGAGCTGGAAAGTTTGAGGGGTCCTGCTTGGTTGATGATCTCTATCAACTAAGGATCTGGTCTCTACAACATTGAAGACATTCTGCAAGAGCTCGCCCAGCTCCCCTGGAGATTTGGGGGTTGAACTCCAGCCCCTGCAAAACCTTTCCTAAGATAACCACCACTCCACAACACGTGAGAATATCATGTTTCAAGACACATTATCTGTGGACCATAGGACCACTAAGCCCATGCAACTGCTCTGTCTAGGGCCTGGCTGAAGAAACCGCCACCTGCTGCAACTTGTGGGTAAAATTGAGCTGGGCTGGGCTGAGGTGAGAATGGCATCTTGATTCTTCATTGTGGTACCAAATAAGTGACTTCCAAGTAATTTATTTTACTCTGGTTTTTGTTTCTGCAACAACACTAGAACTCTCTCTGAGAGAGTTCCCAAGAGCCAATTCTGCCTTCCAGAAGCACACAACCTAATCAGAGATTCAGAGAGAGAGAGAGAGAGTTCACTGTTCACTGGATGAGCATCAATGAAGAAGGCGGTAGGGACATGATGATGGGCGGTGCTGGGAAAAACATAGCTTGGTGCTCCTGGAGGGGGTGTCTAAAGCTGAGGGCGATGGGCATTAACTATGTAGCAAAAGCCAGGAGCCCACCAGATGTCCTCTAGAGACACTGAGAAGGGGGAGAAACAGGCACCGAAAATATTTAGAACAACATGCAAACAGCACAACGAGGAGGGCAGTATTTGTTGGGGAGGGAGGGGTCATTTTATATCTTCTTACAGAAGAGAGAATCCATTCCAAAGCGCAATCCCAAGAGTCCAAAATAGGTCTCCACCCTCCCACTGTCAAAGAATTACACACCCACACACACACACCACATACACAGCATCACTTACCCGAATAAGAGTAGCCTGGAGACGAGGGGGCTTTGCACCAGGGCCCCCAGACAAGGTTCCTTCAGGTTGGACAAGAGACGGTCTGGCTTCATAAGGAGCTGAGAGAACAGGAGAGAAAGTCAGCCTGGGATCCAGAGTCCCCCGATAAGTGACAACCTCCCGCTCCAACTAATAGACCAGCCACACTTCAGGGAAGAAAAGGGAAAAGGAATTTCGACATGTGCTCCGTGGGCCACCCCAGACACATGCATGCACCTTGGTGGCCATGGTGGGCACAACTGAACTAATCAAGTGAAAGTCAACTAATTGCAGACCAGACAGGAAAATATTTAAATCAGATTAAGAGTAGGAATAAGATGTGCGGGAAGACGGGGGTAGAGATTCTACCCTGAATCTCTAGCTCCTCTTACTAGCCACTACCCTTGCGAGCGACACTGCTAGTGCGCTGCGTTTTGGGCTGTAAATCACAAGGTCTGCACTTCAAAACCACCAGCTTTTCTGCAGGAGAAAGATGAGGTTTCCTACTCCTGTAAAGAGCTATAGTCTTGGAAACCCACAGGGGCATTTCTACCCTGTCCTATAGGGCCGCTATCAGTCGGCACTGACTCGATGGCCGGGAGTTTGCGTGAGAACAAAGTGCTCACAAGTTATTACAAGTGCTCACATTCCAGATGTGCAGCAATGCCCATCGACTCGACCTGCCTCACAGGCCTCCTTTCATCATCCACCAGCTGCTGCCACCTCCCACCCCCACCCCTACCCTCCCCCCCAGGGCCCACCATGGGGATGCCTTTTATTGACCTGCCCGAAGTGTGCAGGAAGGTCCCATGTCTGGTAAAAATTAATCAACCATGGTCACAGAAAGCACGTGATTGGTGTCTGAAAATAAATAAAACCAAACACACACACACACACACACACAACCAAGAAA
>NW_022103951.1:11330227-11334186 GCF_000313985.2 Echinops telfairi
AACACACACACACACACACACACAACCAAGAAAATAAATACCCTCTCACAACAATCAGCATCAACATGATTTGGAGGAAGACTGAAAGGCACTTGTCATTCAAATACACCACCCTGATTTCTTTCCCTCAAGGAGTCTAAAGCCAAAAATAACAAACTCACTGCCATCGAATAGGTTTGAAGCACCGACTGTGTGGCTAACAGCCCACTCTGCCACTAGAGATTTTTTCCTTATGGGATAGAATATTAAAAAAAGCACAGGAAAATTTACAAAAACAAACAAAATCGTTTTTCCTAGGCAATGAGGTCTATTGCTCCCTTAAAAAAATGGATAAACAGCAAATAAAAAAATATCTTTACATACCACCCCTGCCCTTTTGCTTTCGCCCAGAGCACTTAGTAAAATGGCCTTGTAAGTACATTCGGGAGACAGTATTATTGAACCTGAACAGAGCAGAGAAACAATCACCCAAGTTAAAGCCCCTCTGATCCCTGTGGGCTAGCAGTTCAAGTTTCTGAAAGCACATAAATCAGTCACATGCTTCCTGTCCAGGGCATATTCATGCATAGCATTAGGACGAGTGCTCAGCAGCCTGCTATATTACTAAGTTCAGCACAGCTTGAGCTTTTAAAATTTAAAAAGGGGCAACAGCAGCTCATCAAAAACATAAGACGCTTGGGCTCACGTCTGCTTCCCCCACCCATCCGAATCGCTGCCAAGTAACTGCAACATAACACTTAACACATTAAAACCCAAAACCATTTCCTGGCAGAGCACTAAGTAGATTTTCAGAAGCTGGGAAGAATGGATTTGTAAGACAAAGAGAGAGAGAGACTCAATCTGCCAACGAAACCCAAGTAGAAACACATAATGCAAGTTTGAAAGGAAATCTCCTAAAACCATTCTGTAAGATACTGCTGTGGTGGACACGTGACATTATGCATTTCTCAAAACTCATAGGACTGCACAACACAAAGAAGCCCCAACAGTAGACTTTAGTTCATGGCAATGTGTTTATATGGGCATATGCTTTGTAGAAAATGGACCAGAGGGATGCTGGGTGCTAATGGCAGGTGAGGGGGCCAATGGGAACTCTACTTCCTCCACAGCTCTGTAGGTCAAAAACAGCTCAAAGAAACCAAACGCATTAAGAGAATTACATGTCAATAAAACAATTTTTTTTTAAGTACACGATTTTGTCCATGTCAAAGTTTCAGCTGCTCGACAAGACATTTCCTTCTGAGAAGTGGGATTTCCTAAATCATTCCATTTGGGTAAATGCCTAATTATAGTAAACCTTTGAGCCCTGGTGACTGCTGGGTAAGTGTTGGACTGCTAATGTCAAGGCCACCAGCTGCTCCTTGGGAGAGCAATGAGCCTGCCTGCTCCTGCTCGTGTAAAGGTCGGCAGCCAGTCTCAGAAGCCATAGATGTGGTGGCTGGGACTCAATCAACTCGAAGGTCGGCTTGGTTTGGGTCACTAACTGCTCCGTGCTGAAAGGTTCTAAGCACAGTAGGCAGATTGCAGCAAGGTTGCAATGCTGACACAGGATCTTTTCCTGGGAAGGTGGCCCCACATGCCTCTGGCTCCCATAAGCAGGGGTTGGGCGTGGGGCATGCTTCTACTGGCCAGAAGAGGCCATTTAGGAGGAAGCCAGCTGCCGGAGGTCCCAGTTTCTCATTGACAAGGCCCTTCCCATGGGAAAACAGACCCATGTCATCAGTAAGGCTCAAGAAAGAAAAAACAGGACACTCAGTTGCACGGGGCTCATTGTTGGAGAAGCCTGGCTTGATCGGCAGAAGCTCTCCTCCTAGTCCTGTTGGCAGCATCGGCTGCTCAAGCCTGCCTGGGGCTGGAGAAGGGAGTTTCTGAAGCCCATCTGTTCACAAATCTAGGCCATGGGTTCCAATCGGCTGCAGATGTACTACCACCACATTTTGGCCACCATCCAGCTGACTCCTGTCTTTTGTATTAGCTGGATCTGGACAGATGCCATCTAGTCAGGTACAATCTAGTAAGAGGGTCGTATCAGTGAGCATTTTGTGTGGAAATTCTGATGGAAACCTAACTTGCTGTGCACATTTCCATCAAAACACTTTGCGGGTTGGGTAACACAATGCCTTTCTTACTTCTTAGTCTAGAAGCGCTGATGAAACTCATCCACCTAGAACAGTGGTTCTCAACCTTCCTCATGCTACAACCCTTTAATACAGTTCATGTTGTGGTGATCCCCCACCCCCACCCCAAACCATAAAATTATTTTCATTGCTACTTCATCACTGTCATTTTGCTACTGTGATGAATCAGGCGATCCATGTGAAAGGGTTGTTCGACCCCCAAAGGGGTCAGGACCCACAGGTTAAGAACTGCTGACCTAGAGGGACCCTGCTGATAATTGAAATGTTGGTGGTATGGCTTCCAGAAACAGCAAAATCCAAGTCCCCAGAGTACAATGAACTGGCACACAGGAAGTAGAGAAGGGACCACCCACGTACCGCAGATACCTGTGTATAAGCCGAGTTTTTCAGCACATTTTAATGCAGTTTTTGTGGTAAAATTAGGTGCCTCCGCTGATATTTGGGTCAGCTTATACTCGAGTATATACAATAATCTATTAAGGCAATTTCAACTCATGTGACCTGTGTGTGCAAAACAGAACTTCTTCCTAAGGTTTCCTATTTTAGATTGTGATTCAGGTGAAAGCTTACACAGTAAATTCATTTCCTGTTCGATAGTTTGTACATGCAGCATTCCAGGACATTGGTGGCATTCCCTACAATGTGTCAACACACCCCCCCCTTTCCGCCTTGGGTTCCCCATTTCCTTTCACCGAGATTCTGTCTTCCTCCTTGCCTTCTCTTCCAGCCTTTTGTGGTGTCAATTTCAGGATTAAGAGTGTAAGGGTGGAGTCCAGGCTGTCAATCATATCATAGCCAATGAGACTTCTGTGTGGGCATGGCCTTCTCCTGGGAATTCTGGGAAATCTGGTAGTTCCTCCTTGGAGGCAGAAGACACTTTTCCCTCTCTGCCACTTCCAGGGAGACATTGCAGAAGACAAGCCACATAGATGCAACCAGACCTCGGAAGCCGGAGAAGTCACGTAGAGATCCCTGCCA
The DNA here is from genome assembly GCF_000313985.2 of Echinops telfairi. Taxonomy (NCBI): domain Eukaryota; kingdom Metazoa; phylum Chordata; class Mammalia; order Afrosoricida; family Tenrecidae; genus Echinops; species Echinops telfairi. Next base: position 11,333,344 of record NW_022103951.1, read on the forward strand.
GCACTGAGATGTTTACAATGCCACTGGACCCAAAGACTTTCTACCCACTGGCTTGTGACTGTCCTGCATTTGACTTCATTGCATGTGTTTCAGGAGTCTGAAGCGGACTTTAGAGATTGGTATCGGACATATGGGCTAATACCATACTTATAGCCTTGGACTGGACTGGGTTGGGCTGTTTTCGCAATGTTCAATTCCTCTTGTATATAAATCTCTTTCTTATACATGGATTTGTTTCTCTAGTCTACCCAGACTCACACACCTTTCATCTGGGGAAAATGTTCTCCCTTTGTTCTTCTATAATCGATTGTTCTAAGGTACATATTTCCTCCCAGGGATTTATTTTATTACCCAGTTTAGCCAAAGGTGATCTCTGGACACAGCTTAATTTCCAGATCAGAAGAGTGTTTTAGGGTTATGGTCTTGGTGGGAAGGGGGAGGGGCTTCCTCCAGACTCTGTCAGAACATATTCTGGTCTTGTTTGTGAATTTAATTTTCTTTTGTTACTCTGTTTTCCCCACTCTGTCTGGGCCCTCTGTTGTGACCCCAGTCATAAAAGTCAGTAGTGGTAGTTGGGCACCATCTAATTCCTCTAGTACTAAAGTCATGTAGCCTGTGGTTAATGTGATCCATTAATCCTTTGAACTAATTGCTCCCCGAGTCTTTGGTTGTCTTTACCCCCCTTTGTTCTGCAAGGAATAGACAAATAGTTGCATCTTAGATGACCAATCATGAGCTCTGAAGATGACAGGCACTCAGGTCTATCTATATAAAATAGGCTGGATGAACAATCTGGAGGAGAAAACAATGGGACCGACAGTTCCGGGGGGACATGGGAGAGGG
>NW_022103951.1:11335334-11337389 GCF_000313985.2 Echinops telfairi
GAGAGGGTGTGTTGGAAAGGGGGAACCGATTACAAGGATCTACATGTGACCTCCTCCCGGGGGGACAGACAACAGAAAAGTGGGTTAAGGGAGACATCGGACAGGACAAGATATGGCAAAATAATAATTAATAAATTATCAAGGGTTCATGAGAGAGGGGAGAGTAGGGATGAAGAGGTAAAAATGAGCTGATGCCAGGGGCTTAGGTGGAGAGCAAATGTTTTGAGAATGATGAGGGCAATGAATGTAAAAATGTGCTTTACACAATTGATGTATGTATGAACTGTGATAAGAGTTGTATCAACCCTTAATAAAATGATTTTTAAAAATGACAGGTACTACTTACCAAAGTAGGTAATATCAGATTTATGGACTTCAGCTGGACTGGGCTGGAATGTTTTCTTAATGTACAATTAATCTTTGATATAAAGCTCTTTCGTGTGTGTGTGTGTGTGTGTGTGTGTATGTGTGTGTGTGTATTTGAATGAGTATCTCTGGATTTGTTTCTCTCATCAATCGGACCAACACATTGTGGTACCTTGGGAGTTGGGTACTCGAAAACAAATCATAAAAATGGGGAGTGGATGCTTGTGTGACCTCTGCCTCATGGCAGTTTTTCTTCCATGGCTAGCCAGAGGTCAGATATAGCCATGCAGTTTACCATGTTATTTTCTAGAAAGAATACGGGAAGTTAGCGTTTTGATCATTTTGTTGGGTGCTGTCTTTAGTTATTCCTCTGAAATGGAGAAAATGAATGTGATTAATGTATTAATTTGAGCTCAGGGCAAAATCGTCCCCTTGAGTTTCTCAGAAATCATGCTGCTTAGTGAAAATAGCTGACAGGTGGTCAAAATGGCTGACAGAAAGCCTGGCTCTACTTGATTCAGTCAGAGGCAAAGGCCATACTTTGTATCAACGGGATAGTTCAGATGAGGATTTAGATAAGAATTGAACTTGGCTGTTTTAAGAATTGATTTTAGTATCTGATTCTTTGTTTATACTGATTTCTTCTTATTGGTTATTGATATGATTAAGAGAGATCATTGTTGGGAGTATGAACATACAGAGCTCATAAGCACACTTGCTTTGTCATTAATTTGTATCTTTTAATTGGGTTAGGACACTCCTGCAAAGAAGATTCTGAAATGATAAGCCCTACCCAGTGTCTTGAGTACTCAGGACATTCAAAGGTGAAGAGACTTGCCTAGGGGGCTGTTGACAGATGGAAAAACATTTTTAAGGAATCCTTTGGATTTTTTAATTTTGAACTAGTTTGTGCCAGAAGCTGGAAAAAAATTTGGAGCATGGAAGGACTCTCTGCTCTAGGGCTGAACATTAAAGGGAGCCTGTGGGCAGGCTAAAATACTTGCTAGGTGACCACTTGAATCCAATTTGTTGAGTGAAAGGGAGAGAAATTCAGCCATAAAGAGATGGGTTGAGTCTGGCCACTGACACCCGTGGACCTGGTTCACTAGAGGAGAAGATGAGAGCGGATTGATTGGTCTGAAGTTCATGACCTAGCCCAATCGGGCTGGGGTTGTTGAAAATGTGTGATGGGCTCCATAGTCTAAAGGCGAGGCGTCTAATAGGCACCCTGGTGAAGCTGAGCAAGGTGGCCCACATCGAGTTGACCAGAACCTGACCAGCAAAGATTTTTGAGCCTGTGAACTGTTGCATATTGCTGTAGACTTTGGGGACAGCCTGTCCTGCTTTGACTTTGCTAATGGATGCAGACTCACAAGGTTCCAACTGGAATGAAGACTCTTCACATCAAAGACTATGATTGTCTCCTCAGAGTAAGTTGGCAGGATATCCAAAATGGGGAGCATAAAGACATGAAGTTGTTGGCTTACAAACTTTCAAAGGTGGAGGAATATATTCATAGGTGTTCACTTAGCTGCAATTGTTAGGCACAGAATATTTTGTTTTGTTCGCTTATAGAATACTATGTCTAAATGAGGCTGGCACATATTGAATTGTATGCATTTTAGTTGTATCCTATTAGGTACAGATATGATTGTGTTTTGTTTAAAAATTATATATGGTTAAAGAGTT
>NW_022103951.1:11338476-11341696 GCF_000313985.2 Echinops telfairi
TATAATATGAATGGGCTTCAAAAAGCACGTGAAAAATGAAATCAAAATAGGATTTTCGAGGTTCGTGAAGCCCCACATATTTGTAACCTTTGTAAGTAACTCTCTCTACTCCAAACTCATCCACGTTGTAAAATGTTTTGAAGACTACGGTTATTCTTTACCACTGCGTAGTACTCCATTGTGTCTCCACGCCAGTTTGTCCATTAACAGGCACTTAGTTGTCCATGTTTCCCCAATTGCCAATAATGCGACAATTAACGGTTATATCTATTCATGTCATGGTGCTTGGTTTTGTATTTCTAGTTTTTTTAAGGAACCGTTTCCATAGTGGCTGTACCATTTTACATTCCTAATAGCAGTGCATAAGAGTTGTAATATCCCCACAGCCTGGCGAACATTTGTAATTTTCTGGCTTGCTTTTTATCGTGTGTTTTTTTATTAGTGTCAGGGTAAGAGGACATGTCACTGTAGTTTTGATATACGTCTCCCTAATGTCTTTAACAGAGCCTTAGTGGCAGGATGGTTATGCATTGGGTTGAGCAGCTTGAAACTACTAGCCCATCCACCAGAGAAAGATGAGGCTCGCAGTTACAGTCTCGGAAACCAAGAGGGGCAGTTCTACCCTGTCTTATAGGGTCACTATGAGTAGGAATGGGCAGGATAGCAAGGAGGGAGTCATGGAGGGAGGGAGGGGAGAGAGAGAGAAGGAGAGAGAATGTGTGGTGATAAAATTTTGCTGTTAACTTCCAGAATGTGTTTTTTTATTACGTTTATTGTCTAATTAGATGATCTTATTATCTAATTGTCTTATAGGTGTTCAAGTTTCTTTTAAAAATATAGATTAGAACTTAGATAAATTAAGAGGCTTTTTCTCAGTCTGTAGGATTTTCTTTCCACTCTTTGGCTAAGTCTTTTGATGAGCCTGAGTCGTTAATTTCTAGAAAGTCTCAGGTGGGGTACCAGCCCCCACAATTGAATGGGTCCAAGGGGCAGTTGTATTATTGAAGGATAAAATTAAAGAGACATCAGACAAGAGAAAGAATGCAAGTGCTCACCTTCGCAGTCATGACTTCAGGAACCAGGTCGATGCAGAGAGAGAGAATATATTTCCAACCAAGGCTTATATACACTCCAGGGGGCATGCAAGTCCCTCTAATTACAGGTAACCACATACATAACAAAGTGGGCTGCACGGTAACCCTAAAGGTCCCTGAGTATATTGGAAGAGTAACCTAACACCAATGCCTAGAGCAGGTAAAGGGGGTGTGGCTGTCTTCAGAGCGTGGAGAGCAATAGCACATCTGCTCCTATAGAACAAGCTGCCGGCTACACAGTGAAAATCAGCCATGTGCTTGTAAGAGGTAACTTTAAGGTACCAAAATTATGGGAGGATACAGTGGGGAACAACATTGTGAGAATGTGATTGGGACTCACCTCAAATTCACAAGGGTAAAAGCCTCACACCATCCCAGAAACCCAGCCTGCTAGACTCCTTAATATATAAGACTAAACTTAAGGACTCATCCGTATAAACACTCTTCCCATTCTCTGCTCCCCACAGTCCCATTTTAGTTATGTTTGGTAATCTAGTCATTCCACAGAGCAGGGCCCCTGGTCTTGCCTCTATATTTTCGTCCATTATCTTCATCACTTTAGGTTTGATATTTCGGTCTTCGGTCCATTCAGTTTGCTATTGTGTATAGTGTGAGGTGTAAGTTCTGTTTCATCTTCCTACATGCAGACATTTCAGCACCATTTACTTGGAGATCTTTTCCACACTGAGTGGACTTGACCTATTAGTGAAGATCAGCTGTCCAGAGCTGGATTGACTTCTGGGTCCTCAATTAGGTTCCATTGTTCTGTGTGCCTTCATACCAGTACCAGGTTCTGTCCTCGTGGACGGATTCTTTAATCGTTGTATATAATGCCCTTATCTCTTATGGTGCATTTTGCCTTAAAGTCCCTTTTATTTAGAGATTACTATTGCCACTCCTACTAATGTGGGATCATTGTTGGCCTGTTATCTTGTCCCCACCCCTTTGATGGTGTTTTAGTGCCAAACTACTGAGGATCCTGGTCCAACCAAGTTGACATAAAACATAACTATCACCAATGGGCATATTTATGTTGTGTCTATGGTGTCTCTTGTGGACAGCATATTGATGGTTTTTTGCTTCTACTCTGGCACTCGGGGTGCGGGGTTGTTGGAGTGGACAAGTCGCTATTTGCAGAGAGCCTGTCTGGGAAGCAAGGCAGGAGGTACGCCAGCAGTCCATGGATGCCCATGACAGGAGCATGGCCTGGTGCACAAATGCAGGATGCTGGGAAGGGTGTGGTACCAATCCTTAGGACCCTGGCATGGGTGGCTGGAGGAAGTAGGGCGCATTGGTGATTGGTGGGCTCTGAGCCTGGGTGGCGGGGAAGAACAGTGGGCACTAATGGTTTGTGGGCACAAATGGTAGGTGTAGGAGGGGTTGCCCTTCTGTAGCCCTCCACCCCCTCCCCCCTGTGCTGGTGGCCAGGCAGTGAAGCAGGAACCGCCAAAGCCATGGGCCTCTGGCTCAGGAGACATAGCAGTAGGTGCCGCCAGACCAAAAATCATGTGTTCAGGGAGCAGGGGTAGGGATGAGAGGATGAGGGAACACAGCAGAGCGATAGGTCTCCAACATGGGAAGGGAAGGGAGCAGACGCAGCGAGGGAGGTGAGTGCACTGGATGGGAGTGTAGAGCACCCCCACCACCCCCACCACCATCTGCAGCAGGTGACGGGGGCTTGGGCTGGGAACACTGCAGGCTTTGTCTCAGTGTGGCTGAGCTACGCAAGCTCATCTGGCAAGGTGCCGGTGATCCATCAGTCTCTGTGCCCACTGATTCTGTGCTGTCTCTCCTTCCGCTTGGCACGCAGTCCAATTCCTCCACCTGGTCTGTGATGCTCCAGGGTTCCAAAGTGGTCACATGAATGCAAATCACTGGTTTTCTCAGGTCTTTGTTGTTAAAGAGGACTGTTACAAGGCTTGTCTAACTACATGGCCGTCTTGCGCCGCCCCCCCCCACCGCTCCCTCTCCACAATAAAATATTGAAAGGGGAAAAAAAGAAGAGCAGCAGACATTCTAGGTCAGAAACACATCAGGGTTTGCCCAAGGTGACATCGGTGGAGACTCAAACCTATACCTGAAGCCAAGTAAGGTGTTTCCGCTTTTCCACATCAACTTCTCTGCAA
>NW_022103951.1:11341796-11362209 GCF_000313985.2 Echinops telfairi
TGTGTGTGTGTGTGTGTGTGTGTGTGTGTGTGTGTGTGTCTGGATCCCTCTGGAAGTTTCCTATATTTTCAGTGCAGGAGAAAATTTTAAAAATCAGCAGAAAGTGGGTCATTTTCAACCACAGCTTAGGAGATAAGCTGGGGTGGGGGGTGGGGCAGATGTATTGTGGCTGTGCAATTCTGGAATGCCCTTCATTGGTCACACTGTAAACTGGGTGCCTGTGCCCCGGGAGGACCAGGTGTGCCAGTGAATTGATGATACTCTAAGCATTGCAGCCTGGGCAGCCAGCTCTGCAAAGTCATCCTCGCAGCAAAGGAGTGGATTTCCCCGGAGAAGGTGGCAGGCCTGAAAGGGAGCAGGCAACCCTTCCCCAAGGCCCAGGGCAGCACTCCCCCAGCCTTTCTCTTCTTCTCCTTCCAAACCACCTGGCGAACCCCAGGTCCTGTGTGCGGCCATTCTTTAAAAGCTGAATATGGTCTTGAAATGTGCTGTCTATTTCAGTCATGAGTTTGGGTTGTTTTTGAGACTACTCTGCAAAGACACCCAAGTCAAGTTTCGACAGGTATATGTCAGGGACATTGGTTAATTACATTCCTCCAGCTCCGTCATGGGGCTGCCCCCCTTGTGAGAGTTGTACCTCCCGATACCAACTGCTCACTGCTCCTGGGCCTTATGTAGCTGTCGTTTGAAGAAGTTGCACAACATTTAAGTACATTGGGTTACTTCTGCAGACAGTACTAACAAATCCAACACAAACACACATATACAAACACACATGCACGCGCACGTCGAGCCTGTGCTCCCATTTAACGCGATCTGTGCATGAAGGATTAATCATGCACAAAGTTGTTTACAAGTCTAAAGGTGAACTGGTGTATGGAACAGGAAACAAAACATTGCCGAACTAGAATCCATTTCAATTTTTCCAAAGCCCTGTTGGAGAATCTCAAATTAAATTGCGCCACGTTCCCAAAGACCAACGTAGGTCACTAAATCTGGGACATCAGCAGCTGGCGGCAGGGCTCCTGGGTAGATGAAGGAGCCGCTAGGACGCTGGCACAGACATCTGGCCCCAGCTCGCTGCTTACCTGGCTGCATCTGTTCAGTGCTGCTCCGCAGCTGGCTGTAGCCAAGGCTCAAGGGCATGCTCTGGTAATGAGGCGGGGAAGACGGAGGGGAGGCCAGCGGTGACATCGCCGGGGACTGTGCTTCCTGCTGCAAAGAACCAGAGCAGAGTTCAGTGGCGACAGGAGAAGGCAGGCAGGCTGAGCAGCAGTGAGGAAGGATCAAGCCACTCAGACTGCTGGTGACCCAGGAGATCTGACGTGGGCAGAAAGGGCTTCTAAACAAATCCCCAGGATTCAAAAACAGCGCCTGTAGCATTCAGAATCTTCAGAGACTCCACTCAGGGAAATCCCAAAACCAAGCCAGGAGCCCTGTTAGCTGATTCCAATCCATTTTCCTTTGGAAAACTGAAGTCACTAATCCCATGCAGTAATGTCCATACCTCCCAATCCTGAGCTCTTTGGGGGTAAAGTCAATTGTTATTCGATACCCCAGGAGTGCTATTTCTGAGAGCTACATCACTTACCACGTCTTTCAACTAACAGACAGAAAAATGTTTAAGTGCTTCACAGGTGGACGGCAAGCTTACTATTGCAAACTAAAAGGCCGGCTTGGTTGTTTGTATCAAGAAACTGCAAAACAATTCATCATGGGCAAATCGTTCCAAGTAGCCTACTCCTTAGTACTAGGATAAAGCTACAAATGGAACCATCCCCATTCTGACATGCACTTGATGTGAACCCTGGGCCAGGTAAGCAGTTTCACTCTGCTGCATGGTTTCCTTCTTTTCTTGTTTTAATGCTTCCAATAGACTACTGTCCTCTGGTGGTGCTGTGTATTAAGCGCAGGGCTACTAACCAAAGGTCATTGGTTTGCACCCACCAGTTGTTCCTCAGGAGAAAGATAGGATACCAATGTATGGCCTTGGAGAGCCAGGGGAGCAATTCTACTGTCCTATAAGGTCAGTGAGACAAAGGGGGTGGGCAGAGTATTTTAGACTCCAGTAAGAGTTAATGGTGTTGGAAACGCACAGGGTCAGCTCTACCTTGTCCTGGGCAGCTCTACCTTGTCCTATAGGGTCCGACGAATAAGAATCTACTGAGTGGCAGTGAATTTTGGTTTATTCTTTGCCATGTTTGGCATGGACCTAGGCTCCACTACCTACCACTGAATAACGTCCTTGACGAGAGAAAATCAAGGTGCACCTTCTCTCTGCACCCCAGGCTTATACTAGGCAGCCCCCCCCCCACCTACAGGTGTGAGTGCACGCTTCAGAGAAAGCACCTTCCTTCCTCTTGAAGGAGAGTATTTCCATCAGTATCTTAGATGGGAAGTTCTCTTTAGACTTTATAAAGTCTTGATGTTGGTATTGTTTTCATGTTACTTTGGGCGAGTTCTTTAATGATATCACTCTATCCTCTGCCCACCCCCTTTTTGAATCCCCAAAGAACCCACTTAACATATGAGACTCATAAAAGCAAGCACTCATGAAATTGTTTAATAAGACTTGTGCTACCTCAACTCCAGCCCCCAAACCAAAACCAGCTGCCAGTGAGCCACGGTGGCCCTGTGAGGACAGAGTGGAACTTCCCCCTAGAGATTCCAAGTAGATAGCCACAGCTTTCTTCTACAGAGCAGCTGGTGGGTTCGAACCACCAACCCTGCAAAAAGCAGCCGAGCACTTTACCAGTCAACCAACAGAGCTCCTCTTATTACCTCTCCCCCATAAACCACCACCTTTGCCAGCATCATCAGGGTGGGCCACAGACGAGTGTATCCCCCCATGTAGCTACAACTTCATTGCATTTATTAAACAACCTGATTCAAGTCTTCTTAAAACACGACAGATGTCTCTGTCTTATAGAAGATAGTTGCTATATGTAACTCACTGTCCCCCATGATTCAATATCGTTAGAAGACCAAGATGTGTCTGATGCCTACCTCTTTCACCCCTTCTTGATAGTCCATCACTTTGGGGCTTTGGTACTTTGGGATCTACCAATCACCATCTGCATATCACCATCAGCACCAAACCAAAAAAAAAAAAACAAACTCACTGCCATCGAATCAATGTAGCGCATAGTGACTATCAGTGGCCTACTTTTAAATCCTGATCCTCCCTATTCTGTCTCCCAATCTGCTAACTGGGTACTGGCAGTAATTCCCAAGGTGGTCTCCCAAGCATGCCCTCTGAGAAAGGACACCTGGTAAAAAATGTCTAGTCCATACAGGGCCTTCTGCCTCTCCCTCTCCCCTGCAGGATTTTTTCAGGGTCTTTAATGCACTAATGTATAAGAGAATGAGTCCAAAAGTATTGCTATACAATCATAGAAACCTTTATCAAATAAAAAAGATCACAATGTGAAGCTACAGTTTCTCAATACAGCTGAAGGCAGTGTTTCCATCTCTCTAACTAACCCTTTCCCAGAATCCCGATAGCATAGTAGTTATACTTTGGGCTGTGATCTTCATGGTCGGCAGTTCGAAAACACCAGCAGCTCCTTGGGAAAAAGACTGGACCTTCGACTCCCATAAAGTTTCCGTTTTGGAATCCCACAGAGGGGTCCTTATGAGTCAGCACTGACTCGATGGCTGTGAGTTTGGTTTCAGGTTTGGGGACCCTTTCCTGATGAATTCTGCACTCTTCAATTTACCCCACATCCAAAGAGCAACTCTGGCCTCCTTGAGTGGCTCAAATCCAACTCTTCATAGGAACAAAAAGAAGTCTAAGGGGCATGATCAGGACCGTAAGGCGGGTGAGGGTAAGGTTTCCTGGTACAATTCTCCTAGGACAGCCCTGGCTACCTTCCAAGAATCAGCAGGTGCATTGTGATGGGGAAAAAACAATTCCTCAGCACAACTTTCTTGGTCTGTTTATTACCAATGCAGTTTTCCCATTTGTTAATAAGCACCCTTAACTACCGTCGAGGCAAAATAAATATCAAGATGACTTCTTTGGAATAAAAAAATTAAGGATATCATCACTTGCTGAGCTGGGTGCTCGGCCCAAATTGAACTAGCCCAGTAGCTCCCTTCAGAGGCCACTAGTTTGGTTGGACTTTTTTTTTGAAGGCACCCTAAGGAGACACCAACAAATCCAAACCCAACTCACTGCCACTAAGTGGATGCTAACTCACAGTGACCCTCTAGAACATGATAGAACTGACCCTTGTGAATTTCTAAGACTAACATTGTATGGAAGTAGAAAGCCCATTCTTTCTCTGGTGAAGCAGGCTGGTGGTTTCAAACTGCTGACCTTGCAGATTGCAGCCCAACATGTAACCACTATGCCACCCGGGATTTCTAAGGAGACTAAAATGATCGTAGTGCTGAGAAAACTTGTCTGCAGCCATCCACAGATCACAGAGACATGTTTAAACGTGTAGTTTGGAATGAGCCCATGTATGTATGCATGAACTGGAAACTTGGGGAGCAATACTATTTGAACCTCCAAGACTGGGGATTTCCTCTTTCTCCCAAGAGTGAAGAAGCAGTCTCTAAACCAGCAGTTCTCAACCTGTGGGTCATGACCCCTTTGGAAGTTGAACAACCCTTTCACAGGGGTCGCCCGATTCATCACAGTAGCAAAATGACAGTGATGAAGTAGCAACGAAAATAATGTTATGGCTGGGAATCACTGCAACATGAGGAACTATATTAAAGGGTCGCGGCATTAGGAAGGTTGAGAACCACTGCTCTAAATGTATTCAACTAGAAAAACCTCTTCCCAAACTTTGGTGTTTGTTTTGCTTGGGTTTGAGTTTGGGGCTTTGTTTTGTTTGGGGGGGGGGGCTATCTAGTAAAATCAGATATCCATATTTTATACAAGAAAAAAAACTAAAACTAAACCAAACTCATTGCCATCGAGGCGATGCTGACTCATAGTGAGCCCATAGGACAGGATAGAATTGTCCCTGGAGTATCCAAAGACTAACTCTTTACAGGAGTAGAAAGCCTCGTCTTTCTCCCTTGGAGAGGCTGGTGGTTTTGAACTGCTGACCTTGCAGTTAGCAGCTCAACACATAATCACTAAGCCACCAGGGCTCCATTTTATACAGAAGTAGGCACTAACGCCCCTGTGGCTTGCTTGTGGTAATTCCTATACAGTGGGCTTTGTGTCAGCCCCTTTTCCTTGCTATTTGAACCTTTTATTGGCTTCCTTCCAGGTCTGTGATTGTGTCCCAGATGGCTGACTACGCTGCAAGCCTGACCATTGGCAGCTCCGGGGTCACTGCTCTGTGATGTTCAGAATCCGAGTCTCCCGCCTGGTCAGATTGTTTACCTGTTTGTCCCCTTCATCCGGTCTTTTGAGTGTGCTTTTTTCTGACGTTAAATATGGAATCTGTGTCTTAGTTCCATGTAGTTCAGCCGGGTTCCCGAATCGTCCTTCTCCCTCGTTCTTGGACATCATGAAGCGAGGCAGGGGCAGTTCTTTGGGACCAGAATGAGAGACACACAGGTGAGACTTTCAGTAACGAACACTGCAAAAAGGGGAAACCTAAGGGGCAAAGAGGAATCATTTTCGAGGGAAAATTCCAGAACACTAAATATAGATTCTATTTTGACGTAGACACCATGAGAACTAATAAGAGAATGGCATGAAGGGAAAATGCTACGGGTTTACCGAGTTGTTTACTGAGGCAGACCAAGTCTCTGGAGGGGACCGATCTCCCTTCAGGCCAGGTCCATGAGAAAAGATAAGGCAATGTTTAACATACAGCAAACGGTAGCAGGTAAGTCTTAGACTAATATAGCACGTAGGATACGCCAGGCAGTATATGAAGGATTTGCAAATATTAACTCATTTAATCCTCACACCTTTCTGCAAGGCTTTATTATCATTAGCCTCTTTTTACAGAAAACAAAACAGAAACGAAGGGGGCAAAGCCCCACCCCCCCAAACCTGCCACAGCTTGTCTGTGGCAGAGCCAGGCTTTGAGCCCAGGCAACGGGACTCAAGTTCCCACTGCCACCCATTCACCAGTGCCCGCAGCTCCCAGGGCAAACGCACAGCTCAGGCCACTTTCTTATGCTCTGTCACTCTTTGCCACGTGCTCCCACTCCTCCTCCACCTGTCTTTTCATTCCAAAAAGACAACGGTATCCAATTAGAGCGATGGGTCTGACTTTTCCATCCGATTTGACTGCCAACGCATGCGCTGCACTCAAACGGCTACAAAGGAGGGGACATCCACCGGGGTGGGCACTTACCTGTCATGTTTCTACCCAAAGGACTCTGCACATGGAAATGAGGCTGTGGCACACTTCCGGTTCTCGGCACCGCACAGCACACCCAATCACCCAGAACAAATGGGAATAATGTTGTGGGGTACGCATCATGATTTGCCATCTATAGCCATTGTCTGGGGGATAATACTCATCAGTGTGGCTCTGCGCTTCCATCAGCTCGCTGTTCCAAAAACACAGCTGTGCTGCCAATGATTGATGCCGCGCTGGAGCCAGAGCCCATCTTAGCAACAGCAAGTAAGACTCCCTGCTCGTGGTTCTCCGGGAGCCGTACCATGTTTGGGGTTAGTTGCTATGTCCACATCGGATTCAAAGGAACAGGCAATACAACATATCTCAGAGAGATCAATCAGCTCCGGACCCGAGAGACAGAGAGGAACCACAGTGAAAAATTACAGAGACTCTCCCCCCAAAGAAAGCCTGGCCGCCATTTTTAATATTTCCATGCTTCCCAACTTGGGGCAGCTCTCCAGGCCTCGAGACTGGAATGGATTCCAAGGGGGGAAAGGCCAAAGAAATTGGAGACCCTTAGAGTAAATCACGTCTAAGCTACTCTTCGGATTCTGGCCTCAGGAAGGTATTTCTTTCTGTCCCATATGCAAAAAGGATCTAAAAAGATGGTCTGAGGCCTCACAGAGTTATTTGCCCCCCTGTTCTTCCCACTAGCATGTAAGTCTACTTTTCAGCATTTTTGAGCCACTGCCCTGCTGCCCAGAGAATGCTGACGCACAGCCATCCTGGAGGTAGGACACCATGGAGCTGCCCCCATGCAGTTTCTCCACAGAAGCAGGCTGCCCCATCTGCCCCCTGCGAAGTGCCTCATGGGTTTGAACTGCTGACCTCTCGGCAAGCACTTGAGCACTTTAATCATATGCCATCCAGACTCCTTGCAGTAGAGGGCATATGAACGGCAAGTACTCTCTGAGGGTTTAAAGGGGGGCCCAGATTCGGGGCCACTGTCACTTTACAAGTTCTCCCCATCCCTGGAGGCAGCTTTTCTCTAGCATGCTCCCTGTTCACTGAGAAAGAACAGCCCCTCCCCGCACCTCCCTCCCCTGCCCCATGCAGTCACCATGCAGCAGAAGATAAAACCCAGCTGAATTCTCTTGTACTTTCTTTGGCCATGTGGTTTCAAGCAACACTCGCTTAATAGAATTGTAAACCTTCATAATAACCTTCCTGTCATTGAAAAAGCTTTTATGAGGGGCCCACTTTCCTTAAGCTGCTGCATGCTTTTTTGTTGGGTTTTTTTTTTAAGAGGGAAAGGAGGAAGTCTAGCTTATAAATGTGAAGTCCGATAGGTTTTCCTAGTCCTACGTAAACCAACTTAGACAATCAGTAGAGTATTACCAAATAATCACGTTCTCTGTGGCAATTGGTAAAGAAAATTCTGCCAAATTAACAGTGAAGCAAAATGAAGAGTTCAGATGAAAATGCTAAAGGGGCCAGGGAGACACGGAGTGCAGCCATCCTGGGCAGCAACTTGCTTGCAAAGGGCATCTTTGGCCGGAGCCTTTGAACACAGAAACGCTTTGTACAGTAAATATAAATGACTTATTCTTCGCTTGCACAAAGAAAAGTATGACTCTCCTTTTTCAAAACATGTGGCCTCTACAAAGAAAGGAAGCATCTTTGCATTTTCATGTTTAACAGAGGCATGGATACAAGCACTACTTCCGTCTCCTCAATCTATTACAACATGCAGGACAAATTCAAGGATAAATGGCCAACGATGCGGAACTCAGGATCTAGACAACAAGGGGTGGGGCTGGGGGGCTGAGCAGAGAGCCTGCTGTCTCCCAAACTAGCCCCTGCTGCTCCTGCCCTTTCAAGGCCATCTCTACAGAAATACGCTGTAAGTCACAGTCGTTTTATATTTGAGAATAGCCACTTTTGTATTTTAAAAAAAGTGAAATTCTTTCCAATAATATCTTTGCACCCAACATTATCATTTCAGCATGTAGTCAAACACTCAATGTCATTGACATCCTTCTTCCCCACTAGCTCTTCCAGCTCGATTCGGACCCACCACCTGGTAAGTGTGGCTAGTCGCACTCGCTACTGCCTGCCACTCTGCAGCTTCTGGGCTCAAGCTGACGGGTGTCATGAGGCGTCGGTTTTCAACCTGGGGGTCGAACGACCCTTTCACAGGGGTGGCCCAAATCATCACAGTAGCAAAATGACAATGATGAAGCAGCAACAAAAATAATTGTATGGTTCGGGGGATCACCACAACACGAGGAACTGTGTTCAAGGGTCGCAGCATAAGCAGAAATCTGGATCAGATGAATGCTATCATGTGTTCAATGTCGGCAGCTAATTTTGTCTGATTATGTAGAAGGTTCTTATGTATGAAGGGATCCTTTACAGATATCTTAAGTTCTCACAAATCTATACACCCATGTAGCCAACACTCAGATGACGCTATAACATATTTCTATCACACAGAATTGTCCTACAATGGTCTTTTCCTATTAATCCTATCCCATTTGCCCTCGATGGCAAACACCATTTCTCATTTCTAAACCCATAGCTTTATTTTGCTGCTACAGGGCTTCCTGTAAATGGAAGCGTCTAGTATGTATCCTTCTGACATGAGTCTTTCGTGGAGCATTGGGTCTGGGGCACTGTGTACAGGGAGAGTCCATTAGCTGCATGCATAGGGAAAGATTCCTTTGTAAATATGTTTCTCCATTCTCCTGTCATCAGCGTTGGGGTTTCCCCATGGGGAGTGAGTGCTTGATCTGGGCGAAATACCTAGAAACTGAAGTCAGCCCACTGCCTACTTCTGTAGAGCCAACGCCTTTGAAGTGGCTTCGATATTTCTTCATGTGTGAAGAAAAAAACTCAAAACTATTTCATGTCTATAAAGTAAGTTTTCTCAAGGTACAGCCGCACCACTTGCCTTCATAGTCTCTGTGGCTGCCTTCATGGCAGGACAGCAGAGATGAGAAGATATGACAGAGACCATGTACAACATAAGGCCGAAGACATTTATTATCTGGCCCTTCACAGAGCAGCGGCTTGCCCTCTGTCTAGCATGAGGATATGGTCACATTGAAATGTAGTGCCACTAAAACAGTACCATTGGGTAGGACAGAATGAGACAGCGAAACCTGCAGGAGCCACAATCACGCAAGTAAAAAACCTGCCCGAGGAGGAATACAGAAAACCCACTAGAATGAGCAATAGAAAAGAGTTCAGACTGCAAGGTCAAAGCGGGAAGGCTTGCCATGCCTGAGAAATCACAGCAATCCCAGTGTGCTCCAGATCTCGGCCGGGTGCAAGGGGGTGGGGGGGGGTCTACCGTATTTCAGGGTTTTTTCTCTTAAATAATGTAAATTTAAAATGCAATCTCTCAGTCACACTAACTACATTTCAAGTACACCATTAGCCAGGCCCAGGTGTCTAGTGGCGACCAGATTGGATCATGCCACTCCGGGTGCTTTTCCAGATGACCGACAAGGAATGCGCTTGTTTTATGCCCACACCAATCCCATCCAGCAGGCACTGCACCCTTTCCCCCGGTGAGCCACCATCTGAAACTCAGAGAGAGAGAGAAACAAAATTCGCTTGAGGGCACCCTGATAGAAGGTGGCAGAGCAAGGATTCAAAATGAGTCTGTGGTCGGCCGAAGCCCATCCTCTGCTCCCCAAGGCTATTATGCCAAGACTGCACGTGAGGACATTCCCGATGCAACGGTGGCATTTTGGAGCTCGAAAATGGTAGCTTGAATGCCCCCATCTGGCAGATGGTCTGAGCATCCCAGAAAAGGGAAGGTGGGCCCCGTCTTAGCCATGCAGCCATGTGACGGTAGAACTATGCTCAAAATAAGCCCCCCAGCTCCTGAAGCCCCACTCTTCCTCCCACTACTTTTACTCACTGCTCCATTTCTCTCAGAGTCGTGGTGGTGCCGTGAGTTAGGTGCTGGCCTCTTTGTAAGGTGGGGTAGTTCAAGCCCACCAGCTGCTCTCCTGTGAAGAGTTACACCCACAGACACTTGATCCAGACAGGCTCACTCCGGGTCAGAAACGACCAACTGACTGTGGGTTTGGGATTTGGTGGGGGGGAGGCATACTGTTTTCCTTCATTAACATCAGCTACTCAAAAGTTAACAAACACTAATGACAACAAGGTTCTATGCCTCCAAAGTCTATCCCCACACACCAACGTCAATTGGCATAAGACAGCCCACCAAAGAGCGTTCTGCCTCCTATTTTGGTCTCAAATATGGTCTTAAAAGCCTGTGAGCAGCCATTTAAGATGCAACTATTAGTCTCTTCCCATCCCGAGGAAAGAAGCACGCCTGAAATCAAATGACACAGGAGTACAATTAGTACCGTGGACTAATGAGCTGAGAGAACATCAGTCTCCACCATCCTAAAACGAGAAGAATTAGATGGTGCCCGGCTGCCATGGCCAACTGCTCTGAGAAAGATCGCTTCGATGGTCCTGGAGAGAGTGGGAGAAAGATGTGGAACCAAATGCAAAATCCTAAGAGAGGCCAGGTGTACTGGTCAGATGGGACCCCCAAGACCACGGCACTCACCGTTCAGGTCTAGAACTGACCTTAGCTCCTTCCCCCATCAGAATAAACCAATGAAAAGCAAAAGGGCAGGACTGGTCCAAGGACAAGGTTCAGAGAGACAGGAATGGAAACCAGAAACACAGGGAAGAAGTGATGATACGTTAAGAGGATTGCACAGGATGGGTGCAATCAGAATGTATATGAATAGTGAAATGGAAAGCTTTGATCTGTACTGTAAATTCTGACTAACACAATAAAAAGCTTGAAAAAGAAGCTGTCCCCACATATTTCCCTGTTACTTTGGAGGGAGGGGAGGCATAACCGAAAACATCCTATCAGTCTTAACCCAGGTCTGATGTGATCAAAAACTTCTAGTCTTTTATCTTTCTATCCACCTGTGAATCTGAAAATCCTCTTGCTAATTTGGAAAAGAGCTCAACAGCTAGATCGAGGGTTGGAGGACATAGTGGGAAGAGGGATCTTATAAGTT
The DNA here is from genome assembly GCF_000313985.2 of Echinops telfairi. Lineage (NCBI taxonomy): Eukaryota > Metazoa > Chordata > Mammalia > Afrosoricida > Tenrecidae > Echinops > Echinops telfairi. The sequence goes on from NW_022103951.1 coordinate 11,353,126, forward strand.
CTGGGAGGGGAGGGGGGATAAATTACATTGACTGGCCAGGCAGTAGGTCGAACCCAAGAGTGAATTAGCTCTGTAGTCCGCTAGCTTCAGCCACTCTCGAGCACTATGCCCTGTCCTTTACGTCACTTCTTTGGACTTCAATTTTTCCATATGGAAACGAAGATTCTCTCTAAGAGAATTCACGTCCTCTGCATCCACCTAGACACTGACCTTGGTCCTTAAGTCCTGAATGTTTACAGTGACAATGCATTCATTAATGATAAGAGGCATTATTCTGAGAGAGCTTTCACTAAATGGCAAAAAATAATCCCATGGCATCAACAAAGGCTGGTAGTCGCTGCCCGGGAGGGGGCTGTCTCTGGAGAAGGCTTGCGGAAAGGGAGGAGGAATTGAAGTGCCCTTGCTGATGAAGATCAAGGATTTCAGTCTTCAGTATGGATGGGGACTCCATGTAATGAAGATCAGAATACTCATACCTGGACAGGGAACATCATGATAAATGGAAAAAAGGTTGGAGTTGTGAAGGATTCTGGCTGACTTGGCTCTCCAATCAATGCTCACAGAAGCAGCAGTCAAGAGATCCACAGATGTATTGCATTAGGTAAACCTGCTGCACAAGACCCCTTTAGAGTATTGAAAAGCAAGGATTTTACTTTGAAGACTGAAGTACACCTGACCCAGGTGCTGATATTTTCCATGGCCTCGCGTGCATGTGAAAGTTGGACAGTGAATAAGGAAGCCTGGAGCAAAATCCACCCATTTGAACTGTGGTGCTGGAGAAGAATATTTCAAGTACCACGGACGGCCAAAAGGACAAGCAAATCTGTCTTGGAAATGGAACAGCCAGGGTCCTCCTTACAGGCAAGGAGCAAAACTTCGCAGTGCACATGTTGGACATATTGTCAGGGGAGACAACTCCCTGGGTAAGGACACCACACTTGGTAAAGTAGAAGGGCAGCGAAAAAGAAAAGCCCTGAAGGAGACGGACTGATACAATGGCTGCAACACTGAGAACAATTGTGAGGATGGCACACAGGACTGTGGTATTTTGCTCTATTGTGCATAGAGTTGCTATGGGTTGGAACCAACTCGATGGCACCTAATAACCAATGGTAGAGCCAAGGGTAATGAGTGTGGAGTGAAGAGCAGGACCCCTGGTACCTTTGACTGGCCAGCTGTACAGTGGGCCATCTCTGGGCCCCTGTAGCCATGCTGGGAAAGAGAGGATTTTCTTCCTTTTTTTTTTTTTTGCTGAAGAAATCTTTGAAGAGAAAAATGGGAAAGGAAGCCTGGGTTGAATGTGATGCAGCAAAGCTGGGTTGACCTTGGCTGAATTGTAGATGCCAGTCTAGTATTTAGGCTTGAAAATTTCATCTCTTGTCCCTCTGGATCATGAACCAACAATGAGCTACCCAAACACATATACTCCAGCACCCCTCTGTCACAGCCTGCCCTTTCTGGGCTTCTAACTCCACCTTGAAAAAAAGTCTTTTCACAGTGGGTGCATAAGCAAACGTGGTGAAGAAAGCTGATGGCGCCCGGCTATCAAAATATATGGCATCTGGGGTCTTAAAGGCTTGAAGATAAACAAGCGGCCATGTAGTTCAGAAGCAACAAAGCCCACATGGAAGAAGCACACCAGCCTGTGTGATTACAAGGTGTTGATGGGATCAGGTATCAGGTATCAAAGAACTAAAAAAATCTTAGCATTGTGAATGAGGAAGAGTGTGGAGTGGAGACCCAAAGCCCATCTGTAGACAACTGGACATCCCCTTACAGAAGGGTCGCAGGGAGGCAACGAGCCAGTCAGAGTGTAGTGTAGCAACAATGAAACATACAACTTTCCTCTAGTTCTTTAACGCTTCCCCCCCCCCCCATCATGATCCCAAGTCTACCTTATAAATCAAGCTAGACCAAAGAATGTACACTGGTACAGATAAGAACTGGAAACACAGGAAATCCAGGACAGATAAACCCCTCAGGACCAATAGTGAGAGCAGTGATACCAGGAGGGGAAGGGGAAGGTGGGGGAAAAAGAGGGACCCGGTCACAATGATCTACATATAACCCCCTCCCTGGGGAACGGACAACAGAAAAGTGGGTGAAGGGAGACATCGGTCAGGCAAGACATGACAAAATAATAATTTATAAATTATCAATGGTCAGGGAGGGAGGGGTAAATGAGGAGCTGATGCCAAGGGCTCAAGTAGAAAGCAAATGTTTTGAGAATGATGATGGCAACAAATGTACAAATGTGTTTGACACAATGGATGCATGTAAGGATTGTGATAAGAGCTGCATAAAGCCCCCAATAAAATGATTTTTTTTAAAGATAGAAAAAATAGCCTTCTCTATGAACCACTAAACTAATTGTTATACCCACCCAAAGGCTTTCCCCCTCTTAGACCTACAAGATGGGAAGGTTTGCCATGTGAGCAGGGCACAAGAGCCTCGATTCTCAATTCATCCAGAAAATATTTTTATTTGCTTTTGCTAAAAGAATTCTTCTTTGGAAAGCATTACGCCTGTGAAAGCTAAATAAGTCTACCTACACAGGAGCAGACCGCATGTCTACGAAATCCTCTGACCTTTCCCTCTAGAAACCTAGGAACAAAAAGTGAGGAGGCAGGATTGGCATCTCTACCAGTCCTTACTGCCTGAATCCTTAGCCTACAAAGGAGGTCCTCCACTTTAGCATGATTGGCAGCCAAGATTGAATCTCTTTTTGTTTGTGTGGGAGGCCACCCTGTATATAATAGGAAATTCAGCAGCATCCCTGACCACCTCTCAACCCACTGGATACCAGTAGCACCCACCCACACCAGTCACGACAACTAAAAATGTCTCCACACATTGCCAATGGTCTCTGGAGGGACAAAATCAGCTGGCCTGAGAACCACTGTCTTACAGACACATGAGGCACTAAAAGGAGTTCAATCATTTTGCTTAGGCAGATCTGCCTGGTGAGAGAGTCACAACAGCATCAGTTCACAAAATTTAGAGTTTCCTAGAATAGTCAAAAGACAACCCCCCCCCTCTCCAAATTTAATCTAAGAGGACTAAAGTCTCCAACATTTTGCTTTGCCAAAGAAAGCACTTCTTCCCAAATGATTACTCATTCTGAGTGTCATCAAAGGACAGTTAGCAAAATGAAAGGCAGACTGAATGAACCATCTTAGACCTGAGCACATTTCATTTTAAAAATAATTTTTTTGTCCCAATTCTTTCTCCTTTCACAGCCACCAGAGAGTGAGCTAGGTTGGCGAACACTGCCTTTCCGGCTACCAGAAGCAGGATTTTGCACTCTCAGGGCTCAGAGACACCCAAAGGGGTCATGGAAAGGCATCTAAGAGGCCCACCATCCCTCTGGATTAAAAAAAAAAAAAAAAGCTTTATTTTTTTACTACCCTTGCTGAACTTTTCCATTTCTTTTCACTATGGAGATAACAAACACCCAGACACCAGCTCTTTTCCTGCCTATCATATATAACAATTGTCACAAAGCTTCTAGAACACTGCTTAGACTCACCACAACTCTGAAAAGTACGGTCATTATTTACATCACTGCTAGATCCTTTGTTTCATGTGTATTTTTAAATATAACACATTTTAAACTATATTTTCATGACTAGTGAAATAGAATGGATTTCCCTTGGTGATTCTACACATTTATGTGCTATTTCAAACATTATATTAAGAAATGGGCCCATAGCCCTCAGCCAGTCAATGGGGTTCATGGACCAAACAAAGGTGGGAAGCGTACTCTAGTCCAGTCCTCACCCGCCCTCCCCGTCCAGTCTGCAGACGACGGAAACTAGCGGAGTTCCCAGACCAGGTGGTGGGTGGTGGCCTGGTCACCAATTCTCAACGTGTCCTCAGGCTGAAAGGTGGGCCCTCCTGGGCCGTTTGCCCCTCTTCTGAAGCCAGCCTCCGGACTAGGGTAGCGCGAGAAGGGTGACTGGTGTGCAATCTTGAAAGAGTCACGATTCTCAGGGTCATGTGAATGCACAGTCAGCACTAGAGATCCAGTGCTCCCTTAAATTAGGCATCTGGGGCACCTCTCTCCAGGGATGGTCAAATACATACTCAAGAGTTTAAGCAAAACTCATGAAAAATGCCTTCCTAAGCAGTCATTCTTAACCCTGGGGAGCTTGGGCAAGGTTATGCTGTTCAGGTTGCCTCCCACGCAATTTGTTCAGAATCACGTGGGGGGGGGGGGCAGCACCTACATTTTTTCTAAAGCTCCCTCCAAGTGATTCTCAAGTGCAGACAATTGTACTGCCTTGTTAGGACCTGAGAAAGATAAGGAGACCCAGACCCAGACACACACACAAGGGGAAAGACGGCATCAGGACAGGTTTCTGGCTGGAGTGCCAACGTCAATGCTACCATTCACTGGAATGGGAAAGGCCGGAGGGGAGAGGCTCACGCGTCGCACAATGTCACCCATGAATATTCTCTCTGATCTGCCAGGGTGCAGCGTCAAAGACTAAGCTAATGAATTGCTAGCAACAATCTGGAGCACTGGAAAAAACCGAAGCTCACTGCCATCCAGTCGATGCCGACTCTTAGCAACCCTGTACGACAGGGTAGAAATGCCCCTGTGGGTTCCGAGAGGTTAACTCTTGATGAGAGTAGAAAGCCCCCATCTTGTCTTTCTCCCGCCAAGCAGCCCAAGTAACCACTACACCACCAGGGCTCAGAGCACTCTCAGGAACAGCTCAAAGTGTGGCACAAACTTGCCCTCACTCTTACTCAGCAGATGTAGACCAAAGATGGTTTATGAAAATGTTAAAATAGGAACCCAGGAACAGGAATGGGAATAGCAAAACAAAAAGGGTAGGGGGAAGGAGGGAGAGGTGGGAGGGAGGAGGTACCCATCGCAATGAACAGCACGTAACCACACATCCCCATCCAGGGGGAAGAATAACAGAAACCAGAGGGGAAGGGAGACAGCGGTAGGTGTGAGATATGAAAATAATAACAATGTACAATCTATCAAGGGGCCATCAAGGGGGTTGGAGGGGAAAAAAGAGAGGAGCTGATCCCAAGGGCTCAATAGAAAGTAAATGTCTAGAAAAGAACGATGGCAACATATCTATTAATATGTCGGATACAACTGATGTGTGGATTGTAACGAGTGTTGTAAAAGCCCCCAATAAAATGATTTTTTTAAAAAAGAAGAAAATCCTAAATAAAGGCAGATAATTCAGAATTAGCTCTGGGCATACATAAACCCTCAGAAGTTACACTTCAGCCTTTCACCTGCAGAAAGTGTTCCCCTTTACAAAAGTGCTGGTTTGCACACTACTCTCTCCCTGCCCCCCTGGCAATTATGAAAATGGAGATCTCAACCAAAACATCTGGGGAAATAGTTCAGTCTAACTCGCAGTAAGCAATAAAAGTATCTGCCTTTTAAAGACGCTTGCACAGAACAAAGCAGCGCTAGCTTTTCTAGAAGGGAAAGTCGGCAGAAGCTACAAGCTTAATGAGTGACAACTATTAGTGCTTAACGCCAATTCCGAGTTTCAACGTGATGTGGCGTCAATCAAAGCCAGTGTCTTCTTTCTCCATGACAACTGTCTTTTTTAAGTGTTTCCCCCCGTCTTATTGTAGCAAGGAAGACCCAGCCAACTGCACCAACAATATTTCCTTGACCTACCAGTTCCGTGAACTCAAGCAAGTAGTATTAGCAGATGCCTTTGGGGTCAGATGTTTCCCGTTCAGTAAATGGTCCATGGTTACAGTCAACACCTTTTAAGATCTAGGCTAAGGGTTGGCAACCTTTTGAGATGGAAGAGCCAATCCTATCCCTCACAACACTTTAAGAATTATTCGAGAGCCATCAATATATTTTCACAAACAAATGAAATCACTAATACCTGGACTATCCTTTAAAATTTAATTTTACTTCAGAGACACATGTACACCCCCAAAGAGCCGCAGTTTGCCTACAAACAGTTTGCCAGACAAAGCAGGGAGTGACATTTGCCCCAATCTGCCCTGCAGCTCAGCAGATCCATGTGCCAAGCTCTGGCCAATGCAGTGTGAGCCACCGCCCATGTGGGTCACAAGGGCCGAAGCCTTAAGGCAGCAGTTCTCAACCTGTGGGTCCTGACCCCTTTGGGAGTCGAACAACCTTTTCTTCACAGAGGTCGCCCAATTCATCACAGTAGCAAAATGACAGTGAAGAAGTAGCGACAAAAATAATGTCATGGTTGGGGGGGTTACCACCACATGAAGCACTGTATGAAAGGGTCACGGCATTAGGAAGGTTGAGAACCACTACCTTAAGTGCTAGCGTGGGAGACTCAGTGGCCTCTTGTGGCCATTATGGAAGTATGTGGGGAGGTGGACGTGCCACAAGACAGGGTGACATCATCAGGAAAGAGTGGGTAAAAAAGTAGACTCAAAAACAAATAATAAAACTCGCTGGCATGAATCAAGTCGATGCCAACTCATAGTGACCCTATGGGGCAGGTGGAACTGACCCCGGGGGGTTCAAAGACGAACTCTTTACAGAGTAGGAAGAGCTGTCTCCCACAGAGCGGCTGCTGGTTTCAAACTGCTGACCTTGAAGCTCACAGGCCAACTCGTACTGCCTACACCACCCCAGGGCTCCTACAAAGGTCGACAAGAGAATGTTATTTTGCCACCACTCTACAATTCCCGCCGTAATCCCTTCCTGCTAGAGCAAGAAATGTACTTTAGCTGCAAGTGAGTGAAAAGGAAGTAGTCTCAGGTCACTCACTGCAGAGTTTTTGAAAAGAAAGCGAGCGAGCACCCGTTTCATTTGACAGAGGAGGCGAGGAAGGAAGAAGCAAACCCGCCCCAGCTGAAGGAGCAGGTAGGAAGCCCACTCAAGAGCCAAACCCAGCCCCCCAAACATCCTCCGATTCCCAGTCAGCTACTCACCACACGCCACGCTCTCCATCCGCACCGGGAGGCCCGACTGGGCCGCCGCAATTAATTTCAGGGCCACGTAAAACTGTGTCGGCCCAAAATAGCCAACACGCTTTGCGCCGCACAGGTCTGTGATCTGAAAAGAGAGACAAGAAAAATTGATGCCGAGAAGCCCATTGCATAACAGGAAGAGGAGACGAGCCACATGATGCAATACGGAGGGTTTCACAGTGCAGCGAACTCCAGCGGCCTCCAAGAACCTAGGTGCGTGCAGACAGGGGCTACCGAGGCAGGTAGTTTGATTTCCTTCGACCTACTCCTGGGGTTTCCAGACCCAGTGAGGGAGGATTCCTCCTCTTTCACAGATAAAACTAAAGGTGACAGAGGGTGGTTGATATACTTCTTACATAAGAGATTGACTTCTTCCCCCCCCCCCAGGGGGTAGATTCTCATGTTCAAAGTCTAGAGAGTCAGTGGAGCGGAGCGAGGACAGATTAGTCATTACCCTTACTTGTGGGCTCTCCCGGTTTACCAAGCCAAAGCCCAACACACATGTATTTTCAAGACAATGATCACGATCTTCCATTCCCAGGCCTTCAGCCAGCACTCCCCCGCTGATAGGTGAGTAAGCATAAATTCAAATCCCCAATGACTTTGAAAGAGCTTTTTTAAGGTCATAGGTCCTCAAAACCTCCAATGCAAGTACAAAATTGTTCAAAGCAGGGCCACGGTGGCCAGGCATCGTAGCTGCTCTGACTTCACAGGGGGGAGGGGCAGGGGAAGCAGCAGCTGCCCAAGGTAGATCCCAATGTGACTCATTGCGAGCTTAGACATGCCTGCCCTCAACCTTCTTCCCCAACACCGATACCAACTGCCCCTCCGTGACATGCCCTGACTTCTCAGCTGGGCTTCGATAACGCGTTGTGGTGACCACACAGAACCCACAGACACTGTCACTACCATAGTGACCCTATTTAGGGTGTCTGAGGCTGTAAATCTTTATAGGAAATGATAGCCTCGTGGTGGGTTTACAGACCCATCTTGTGAGTAGCAATCCAATGCTTACCCAACAGCTCCATCAAGATGCCAGGAGGGGCATTAACAGGTTACAATTCATAATCAGGATACCCTTTTTGCTCAGGACAGCCTCTCTTGGCCATGCCTACAGGTAAGCCTTTCTCTGGCCTTTGGCCTACCCTCTGCCCTGCTCAGGCAGTCTTACAAAGTTCTTTCGGTACTGCTGATAATGCCCAAAGGGCATGCCACTCCACCACAGCCTCAGTGCAAAGGCACTCAGCTATTGCTGTGAGTCAGCAAACCTACCATAGCTCCCCAAGTAAGTGTCTGGAGGCACTCTACTCCACGTGAGCCTCCTGCCCGGAAGCACTCAACTTTACTCTAGCGCGCCCGCTTCATCTTGTGCTCTGGCTCTGCTGCTCGTCCCCACTCCTTTGCTGTCACGGCTTTCTGCCCCTGCAGTGAGGAGGTTCTGTCCACAGGAGCTCAGAGTCCAAAAGGCACACTCTACATCCAGATTGTCTTTCTTGATGCCAGTGGGATTCCCACCCCACCCCCTTCTGCTTCTGAAATGGTAGGATGGCAAAAATCAACAAAGCACCATGATAGAGGTCCACGTTGTTATCGTCACAATTAGCGCTGCTAACAATCGCTCACAACTGAGTCATACCATCCTGCAGCACCTACCCACATATATCAGGAAAAAGTCATTTGTTGAGAGTGACTGGCGATGGCTGTTGAGTCCTATCGAGGAATTCACTGCATCACAGGGGTGACAAAGGAGACCTGGTGGCGTGGTGGGCTAAGCATTGGGCTGCTGAGTGTCTTTAGGGTCAGTGAAACAAGCTTCAAACTCACCAGCTGTTCAACAGGAGCAAGATGAGGCAATCTGCTCTCAAAGATAGATACGCTTGGAAACTATACAGCAGCGGTTCTCAACCTGTGGGTCGAGACCCCTTTAAGGGTAGAATGACCCTTTCACAGGGGTCGCCCGATTCATCAGTCACAAAATGACAGTGATGCAGTAGCAAGGAAAATAATGTTATGGTTGGGGGTCACCACCACATGAGGAACTGAAGGGTTATGGCATGAGGAAGGTTGAGAACCACTGCTCTACAGGGTCATTATGTGTTGGAATCAACTAGATGGCAGTGGGTTGGTCTT
>NW_022103951.1:11362610-11364280 GCF_000313985.2 Echinops telfairi
ATTTATAAATTACTATTACTTTTCATGTTTCACGCTGACCGATGTCTCCCTTCACCCACTGGACTTTTTCCAAACTAAAGAAAAACAGAAAAGGAAATAATCCCAGTCATCTTCTTTAGTCCAAATTCCAAACATTCCCAGCTGGATTCATCTTCAGTTACAAAGTTGTATAAATAAATATCTAATACACTAGAAGAACCTATAGATGAGTGTTTATTTTCTCAGGTGGAAGGCAAGAGATTAAAAAAAGTCAAAGCAATGGATGAAATCAGCGTCCGTCCTTATGGCTTACAGATGTACCCTGAACAGCCGGGGAGCTGGAGGGGAATAAGAAAAATCCATTGACCTTTTGGCAGAAACCTAGACAACATTCTAGAAAGGGATGAACTTACTTGGCAAGCCGAAGTGACTGCCGAGGAACCAGTCCACACATGCTCTGGTTGGCCTGAAATACACTTTCCTAACTCAGCTGTAATAAATTCCCAAGACTGTCTCAAGATTGGAGTAAGTGTCCTTCCTTCGTGTACTACAAAGGGGCTTCCTCAGAAAGGGGTTAAGAATGTGATACATCTCAGTGAGAGAGGCTAGAAGATGTCTGAAGGAGTACCCAGGGAACCCCCATTTGCTCTCCCCTCTGCAGCTGGCGTAGGTCAGGTTCGTGGATCTCCTCTCAACTGTTTCAAGTGCTCCCACAGTCCCAACATGGCATCTGTGCTTAAAATGCAATCACTCCCCAACTCAAAAAGACTCCCGGCGCCTCCCATTCTCTTGTCTGTAAAACCTCAACTCTTGAACTCGGCTTTCAAGATCCTGCTGTCTGAGCCCACAGGCCCTTTCCCACAACCCTGAACCTTTCCCCACCCCACCAGATGCCAATTTCCAGTCATGCCTCTGGGCACCTGCAGTGTCCTCTGCCCAGAATCCAAATATCTTGCCGTTTCCTGACTTGCCAAACTCTTTCTTCAAATCATCTCAAGACCAGTCTTGCCTCCGAAGTCTCAGTCAAGTCCATAGGGCATGCTTTCTGCATTCACCTCATACGGAACTCGCTTTCTGTCTTATCACTAGCTGTATAATATGGCAAAATTGGGATTGGGGGACTTGTGTCTACTGTACCCCATTTCTTTCCCCTAACACCCCCAGGTGCCCAGGAGCATGTCTTCATCATCTGTATCCCTCCAGGTGTGCACTTTCAGTGCTTGCTGGACACTCACTTGTTCGATGGGTGTTTCTTGAATTCATTCGTTTTCACAGCCTTTAGTAGCAGAATGTTCTTCCTTCTCTCCTCTGGTAATTACTTTTGCAAGTGGCTGCTAAATTGACATTATTCATCTCCCACTATAGAACCATAAGGGTTCCTGCAGGAATGTGACGCAGTATTCCTTTCTCTATTCCCTCTCTACTCGGCTAAGGAGAGCACTGAGTAGTGTCACTCGGAGCCTGAGGAAAGCCCCCCGCCCCCTCGCTGTCGGGAAGAGATCTCTACCTCAGTGGTACCGCCCAGCCACTCAGTTCATTCGGCACTGTAGACATGCACTGTGGGCTTCAGCTTGGGCCCTGGGCCTCCTTCCCCTCAAGTAGGCTCTCCAGCGGATGTCAGTGCCCAGAAACACATAAGTGAATTCGAAGTACTTGCTTACAAGTTGCAGCTGTCTCTGGGGAACGGGCTG
>NW_022103951.1:11364784-11366618 GCF_000313985.2 Echinops telfairi
GCAGAATGGAATTTCAAATTCTCATGGAATTCTGACTTCCAGAGCTGTGGAAACTGGATGGACCTTTGTCCTCTTAAAACCAAACCGTTTAGCTTAGCTACACTAGTAATGAATGTGTGTGTACTTTTGGCAATGTGTGCTTTTAACATCTATATGGAATCAAAGTGACAACAGCCAACTTAAAAGATAGGGGCTCATTTTTGACACAAAAATTGTATTAAGAATTCTGACCAGAAGAGGGGGAAACATGGAACACAATTTCAAATGCTCATGGAATCTAGACTTAAGAAGCTAATGAAGCTGGATGCATGGCCTCACATCTCTCTACCCCAAAATTATAGCCCAGAAGAAATCTGTCGATCTTTATCCTCTCAAGTATTGTAAAGATTAATTTAGCTTTAATTACTAGGAAATGTTTGCCTTGATTGTTGTGCTCTTTAAAAGGACCATCTATGTGATCAAATTGACAACAGCAAATTGAAAGATTAGATGAGATGCTTAGGGAACTGTGAGTTTATATTATTGGTGGTTAAATAATTGGGGGAAAACAGTGAATAATGTCACTGATGTCACTGAATTGTACACATTGAACATTCTGTATGAGTTTTACTAAATGAATGAATGAAACCAGATTTTCATGGAAAAAAATAACATGGCTACACTCACACTCACTGTCATTGAGTCGATTCCAACTCATAGGACAGGGTAGAATTGCCCTTGTGTATTTCTGAGACTGTAATTCTTTACAGGAGTAGAAAGTCTCATCTTCTCCATTGGAGAGGCGTGTGGTTTTGAACAGCTGACCTTGCCGCTAGCAGCCCAATCGATGGGCTCAAACATTATAATTGTGAGGATAGCACAGGACGGGACAATATTTCATTCTTGTAAACACGTGAGTCAGAACCAGTTTCATGGCACCTAACAACAACAAACTCAAACTGGGGCAGGGGGGGGTGGAGAAAAAGATGGGGACCAGGTAAGGACCATAGGGGGCAGTGAGTTCATGTTAATGGAGGAACAGAAGCTCAGGAAAGGAGAATGCAAATGGTTGTACCATCCAAATCATGTCATCGGTGACAGGGAATTATATGAATGGCTGCGCATGCTCAACAACAGCAACAGAATTTTTTTTTTTAATGTTGGGCACGTTTCCATTGAAAGCAATGTGCCCCATTGAACAAAGTACTCTGTAGACACATACACGCCTCCCTCCCTCTCAACCCTTACCCTCCACCACCCCCTCCACTCTTCTCCCTCCAATTTTGCCAGGTCATCTGAATATTAGTTTATAGACCTCAGGACACACCATCCCTAACCACTTTTTATGATTCACCTCCAAGAACAGGGATACCATTATCACCACACGTAGGGAAATCAACATTAATACAGTAATACCAAACCATATGCATGTGGTAGTCCACACTCACATTTTCTCAATTATCCTAAAAATGGCCTATAGTGCTGGGTTCTCATTGGCTGGACCAGGAATTCATCAATGTGTATGACCTATGTTTTCATCTTATGTCTCCAGTCTCCCTCCCTCTAGACAGATGCACTTGCCTCCCCCTCAATTGTTCATGATACATAATCCTTTCAAGAGCGTAGATCAGTGGTCCTGCAGAATTGGTCTGTTTCCTTTTAACTCAAGTCAAGCATTTCTGGCAAGATCACCACATAGGTGATACCGTGAGACAGTAAGAGGTGCACACATTACTGAACGTGCTCTTGTGGCCCAACAGTTTCGTGCTCAACTGCTAACAGAAAGGTGGGCAACTGGAGCCTGCCCCTCGGTTCCAAGGGATCTGCTTGTGTGTAAGGCATGGGCTAGGAAACC
>NW_022103951.1:11367260-11369906 GCF_000313985.2 Echinops telfairi
CACTGACCAATGTCTCCCTTCACCTACTTTTCTGTTGTCCGTCCCCAGAGGGGGTTATATGTAGACCATTGTGATCGGTTCCCCCCACCTTACACTTACCCTCTTAGTATCTCTACTCAGCCAGCTTTTCTTCCATGTGGTGGCAATGGAAGGGGACTTTCCCTGTGGGTGCAGGGCCTGTAGCACCTTTTATCTTCCAAGAGCTAGAAATAAGTGAGAAGCAAAGTATGCCTCTCCTTCCTCAGCTCCCCATTTTTTTTACCCACTTTTATCATTTGTTTGAAAACTTCAGGCACTTTCAAACAAAGCCTTCCCATACATCACTATAAAGCAGGGATCCTCAAACTTTTTAAACAAGGGGCCAGTTCAATGTCCCTCAGACCCGTTGGAGGGTCGGACTATAATTTTAAAAAAAACTATGAACAAATTCCTATGCACACTGCACATATCTTAAAGCAAACGGGGCAAAAACACCCGGCAGGCCAGATAAATGTCCTCTGCAGGCCGCAGGTGGCCTGTGGGCCATAGTTTGAGGACGCCTGCTATAAAGCTTCTACAGCATCCGATTGGATGCCATATTGCAACTATGACTAAATCTGCACAATAATCCACACGCTAAAAATAAGCTTGCAGGTGTTTATTTATTTTCGGAAAGAAGAGGTATAAATCTTCATACCATCCTTTGAAAACGTCCTTTTGCATTTGAGAACATAAAATGATCCAAGATCTCCCAACATGTAAGCAACTCCCAAGTTTTGAATCCATTTTGGAAACTACAGGACGTTTTAGATCCTGCCAGAGATGCCATCTAATTTAAGGCTAGGGAGCTTGTCATAAACCATAAGCCAAATCCAGCCCAGACACTAAATGTACGCTGTACTGGCCACAGTCATGGTTCAAATCTGGTTTGTCAGCATTTGGGGCACAATGCCTAAAGCTCACCCCTATAGTTGAGAAGATCTAGCCTGCCACCCTGTCTAAAATGACATCTAAGAAAAATATCTCTGGACGCCATACTTATACAAATTTGGAAATAATTCCTTGCTAGTGGACACCCAGATGGCTATAACCTTCATCAACCATTTGGCAAACACCTGAAGAATCAGTCTACCTTTGGATCTACCAAGACCCTCTCTAAGAATGCATGCTCGAAAAATGAGGACCTAATGCCGGGGGCTTAAGTGGAGGGGAAATGTTTTGAGAATGATGAGGGCAATGAATGTACAAATGCGCTTGACACAATTGATGTATGTATGGATTGTGATAAGAGTTGTATGAACCGCTAATAAAATGATTTTTTTAAAAAGAATGTATGTTCAGTTCTATGCAAAGAAAATAACTTATGTACAAGGATATTCAGTATCATCCAAGACATAAGTTGGTAAAGACCTGGAGGTCCACCATCTAAAATATTTTTAAAAGTTGTGGTTCACCAACACGATAGAATTCTAGTGGGCATCTGTCATATCCATGGGTCTTCATCAACTTATGAAAGGCCTTTCCGTACTGGGGGAAATTCCATAAGATTTATAAGGCTCACCACCCTGCTGACAGGTTGGAACTCAAATTCCTGGACTCCCTTGCAGCTAAGACATATACTTGTAATAGACTCCATTAGTCAGGCACAGTCACGTGAAACTTTGCTTCCAAAGTAAGAACACTAAGGGACACTGAAGGAGGCATTAGTGGAATCACAATAGGAGGGTGTGGATAGAGTTGAAGAAAAATGAAAACAAAACTCAAAAGTATTGAAAATAAAGACCAGGCTGATCGGTCTGATAGAGACTGGTAGAACCTATGATAACTGTGGCCCTTAGAAACCCCTCACCCCTGTGGATCAAATTTCAACTGAACAATAAGCTATGAGATTATCAATAATACCAGGGGCTATACACTCCTTAGATCAACCATCTGAGATCACTAAGTGCCGCCTTTGTCCAGGGATAATGCTCAGATAGCAAGAAAGGATCGGAGAGATGGAAATGGCCACTACATTGTGGGGACTGCAATCAATGTAACAAATCAAAAGATAGATGAAATTTTTCATGGAAAACCAATGTACTCTATTAATTTTCACCGAAATCACAATAAAGTTTAAAAAAGGGAGAGGGGCGGGATTCTGCTTCTAAGTATGGCTGGCATCTGTCTCTCATCCAATCCACCCCTGGGTAGGAAGAGTTTACAGTATACCATTTTGTACCTTCAGATTTTCAATCATGTAAAACTTATTACCTATTCATAAAACAAATCGGGAAAAGGTTCAAAAAGTAAACGACACACAGCTTAGGCCCAGTGGCAGCAAGAAAAGTGACAGCCACCTGTGAGAGCCATTCCCCTCCCACCTGTTGTCACAGCGCCATTTAAAACGCGAGTGCCCAGCTGGGCAGAGTTCCAGAGGGCCTCGCTCATGGAGCCCTGATTTCATACCCATGCTCGGTGCTCTTCCCTCGAAGCTGCCAACACAGAGCAAGGCTCTCTGACCAGCTAGGTGCTCTTGGGACAGTGCCTGGCCTCCCTCGGCCTCAGGTCACAGCTCCTGGAATGAGGCCGTCAGACTAGACAGGCGTGAGGCTGCACCTACAGTCAACCCATTTAGGAAGAGGCGTTCTGGAGTGAAATCTCATCCTAGAATGCTCCCCCGAGCTT
>NW_022103951.1:11372059-11399245 GCF_000313985.2 Echinops telfairi
ATTCTTTAAAAGCGGACTCCATACTCAGCCTAGCCCACTGGTTCTCAACCTTCCTAATGCTGCGACCCTTTAATGCAGTTCATGTTGTGGTGACACACCCCCCAACCATAAAATTATTTTCATTGCTACTTCATCACTGTCATTTTGCTACTGTTTTGAATTGGGCGATCCCTGTGAAAGGGTCGTTCAACCACCAAAGGGGTCACGACTCACAGGTTGACAACTGCTGGCCTAGCTGCTTTGGTCATGCCTCTGAGGTCAGAGGTCATCAGGCCAAAACTAATCCTAAGTGGTAAGAGAGAGTTTTGAATGTTGAATTGTCCAATCGATGTTGACAGAGTGTTTATACCTAGATTGTCCTTTGGCATGAGGAAGGATGAGACAGATCTCTTACTGCGCGTGCCTCCCTCTTCAGTAAGCCAATCCAACAGCTTTCCCAGACAGTCACCTGGTCCAGGAGCTCTCCAGAGCTGGCACCTGCCTGGGGAGAAGCCAGCTCTAGAGCATTAGTGGTGAGGAGAGGTGAAGAAGGCAACCAGAGGACCCACCCAAGTACAAAGGAAGCAGCCACCCACTGAAATGGACCCAGAGCAAAGAGTGGTGGCATCGACACGTGGAACTCACTCTTATTGCGCAGCAGGCACTGGCTGAAATGCCAGGAAGGGAGAGGATGAGGGCAGCGCACAAGCAGAGGCCTGTGCGTGGGTACAGACACCATCTTGACACTAGAACTGAACCTGAATGCGATGCCAGTTCAGACAACAGAAGCAAGTGCGTTTCAAGCTTCTGGGCCCCTGCCCAGGCCAGCCTAGCTGAGCAGCCGCGGCAAACTCCCAGGTGGAGCTAGGTGACCCGCCAGGATGAGGTGCAGTTTGCACCTGCGCTGGCACCTCAGCCCAAGTGCACCGCCAAAAGGATTTGCTTTGTTGCAGTTTGTTTATTGACGCTTGTAGTGTCTTTCAAAACTCAAATGACAGGTTAGGGTTCTTTGGCATTTGTCTAACTTTGTTACTTGCCAGCCACTCTATTTGGCATCTTTTATGGCCGTGTTTCTTTCCCAAAGTGGGTGATACCAACCCCTGGGGAGGGGGGATGCTGGAACGATAGAGGGGCCAGGTGGGGGGGGGCATGCAAAGTGGATAATGGGCTATAGTACAAAGGTTTTCATTGCCAGGAAGGCGCTAATTTTTTTTTGCCCCCTGAAAAGGGGAGGGGAGGCCAAGTTTGGGAACCCTGCTTTACTTCATGCACACACATGGGCACAACTACATTTCTTTTTTCAAAGAAACCAGTGCCTTCAAGAGAGAAGCGGTGCAGTCCAAGACTATATCAATGCTTGCCACACACAGCCCACAGATGCCCTTGGAGTCATCCCAGACCTGACCCCGGTGTGTGTGTGTGGGGGGGTCCTCACTCTGAAGGCCAAAGCCAGGCAAGGCAGCTTGGAGCTAAATCCAGATCACAAACAAACTGTGCGTGGGGGAGACAAGGCGATTTCACTCATTTCACTTCTGTCCAGATTCCAGGGAAAACCCTACCCAACTGTTGGCATACCAACTGCTCCCCTAGCTTCCCTAGCATTCCGGTAGCTTCCCTCTTGGCTGACTAAGCTGGGGACAAGGCCCACCCCCCTACACACACAGTCAGGTCTCAGAACAGCTCTCTCTGGCTCCCTGCACCAGCATGGCAAATAGAGAGGAGAGTAAGTGGCCCAAGCCACTCGAACCCAACCCCAAGGCCACCCTGCTGCTGGTCCTACTACAATCTAATGGCCACAAAAGCGACCAGACTGTGCTTTTGCCATGGTCAGATCCCCTTTTTATGCCCCAACTCCTAGACAGTACATTACACCCTCTTCCTCCGACACCCATCGCTTTAAGGCCATCCATCCTTATCTTGCATCTCACCTCCTGATGTTTCCCTGTACCCAAATTCCAGATCAACACCCCCTCTTGGATGTGCACCTGCCAGGAAGGAGCCCCGGGACCAACTAGAGCTCTGACCTTGAGGCACCTGTAAACACTGGTCCATCTCCCTGCATTGATTTCCCTCGCTTGCTCTTACACCATCCACCCAGCCCCCGAAACTGGCTGAGCTCCCTGGGCTGTGAGTTCTCCAAGGAGCCCTGGACCAAGTATAGTCCGCTCTCACCACAAGGGCCTAGGCTGGACGAACTCAAATATTTTCTACCGAAAGAGCAGTCCTTGGTCTCAGAGAGTTTATAATCTGGGATATGCTTCTAAAATGATTGTTTGTAAGTTAAGAATTTATCAAACACCAACTATACAAGGTGGTAGCCAAAAAATGGTGCTCATTTGGTTTTTGATGTGAGGGGGATAGTGCATTTGGAGTTCGTTCCACCAGGTCAGACTGTTAATCAAGCTTTCTATTTTTTTTAAGCTTTCTACTTAGAGCCATGGTTCTTAACCTTCCTAATGCCATGACCCTTTAATACAGTTCATTTTGTGGTGACCCCCCCAACCATAAAATTATTTTTGTTGTTACTTCATCACTGTCATTTTGCTACTGTGATGAATCGGGCAACCCCCAAAGGGGTCACGACCCAGGTTGAGACCCGCTGATTTAGAGGTTCTGAAAAGACAGCCTAACAGTGTGTGACAAAAAAGACCTGGTTTGTGGCAGACAGGGGAACTGGTTTTGCCACCACGGCAATGCACTGCTCACGCACTCATCTCAGTGTGCCAGAAAAGAAATCGAGAAACCAACTGAATTGAAAAGTCTGCTGGCCCAACAATATCTATTCTAAATTTCACATGAACCAGATTCATTATGCAGACAGATTCCCCAAGATACCATTCAGAAAGAAGTCCAAGATTCTGAGCAGAAGCTTGAATACAGCACTGATTGTCTCCAGGAACCGTGGCCTCCTCTACCTTAAAGCCAGAAAACAAGACGGTGGCCAGCTGACCTGCTACTATTACCGCACATTCTGGTCAGGATCCCAAGAGTTGAATCCTGATTGAAAAGCAAGGCATGGGGCGGTGAGGGGGTGGGGGGGACATGGGAAAGGGTGTGGAACAAAACTTCAACGTTTGAAAAGGATTCAGATTTAGGGAAGCCATTAAGAGGGAAGTTATCGAGAGTATTTTAACCCTCAGACAGTTTCTAGTCAAGGTTTAAAAAATGCCTCCTAAAATCACCTATTAACCACATGGCAGGTTCACTCAGAACGGAGAGAATTTCCCGATGCTCTATAGCTATCCCTATGGAGAACAACAGACAACAGTTACTCTAAAGCAGAGAAGAGAAGGTTGCAGGGCGGTGAAAGGAAACCACTGAAACAAAACCCCTACGAGGCAGAGACACATGCTGTAACCAGCAGCACCAGGCATGATCTGCAGAAACTGAGGGATGAGAACCTGCTTTGTACACTTCCACCAAAAATATAGTCAAGTGTTTATTTTCCAAGATGGCACAACGTGGCAGACCCACCAACTGAAAGACACACACTCTTTGTGCCTGGGCACCAGAAATAGAGGCAAATTGGACCCCCCTATTTCCTGGCCTCCCACAGGGCCATCAGCATCCGTCTGTGAGAGGGAGCAGGTGTAAGGGCTAGAGCCTCAGAGGGGACTCTTATCCTCTCGGTGCACAGTAGCTGCGGAACAAACCACAAAGCTGGCTTCATCAGAGGCGTGCCGTAGCCCAGCACACAGGAGAGAAATGAATGAGCAATTGCCATCTTTCCTTTTGGCTATCCAGCATCCGAACCCCCTGCCAAGGTTTCTGAAAATATCCACCTGCCTCCAGCTGAATGAGAAAAAACGGACACAGACACACATTCCTGCTTTCCTCTCAATCCAGGTCTGGGCGGGGGCTCGGAGGGCCAGGCACACCCGCAGGGGAGTTTGAATCGGTACGGAATGATGCCAAGCAGCCAGGAGAGTAGAGCATTGTCTTCTGCTAATAGCAGCAACCCTCAATCCCCAGAGGCAGCGGGGCAGAGCCCCGCACCCAACGCCCAGTGCAGGCATCAGATAATCCCAGCGACAGTCCCAGCATCCTCACTGGGCCCATTCTGGGGTTTGGGGGTGTGGTTTTGCCAGTTCTACCCCCCGCTGTGCCATTTTCCAAGCCTCTTTTTCCAGCATTCATGGAGTAAGACTGAGCTACCCAATATCCTGCCACCAAACTCCCCTTCTGCTTCCATTTGCCACAGACCATATGCCTGTCACTACCAGGCTTACTTGTATTTATTCCCAATAATCCTGGGTGTTCGTTCGTGTCTGAATCAGCCCAGAGCTTCCAAACATGACTATCAATGTTCTTTGCTGTATCAATTCTTGACCACTGCACAGAAAACAAAATCCCTGGATGGTACAGAAGAGGAAGCATACTTGTGTGTGCGCGTGCGCGTGCACGCGCGCGCGCACATACACCAATAAACAGAAAGGTTGGAAGTGCAATTCCACCCAGAGGGGTCTTGGAAAGAAGAAATGGGTCACTATGGAACGGTTTGACTCAGACAAACACGGGTCACCAAGAGTTGGAATCGCCTCAAGGACAATTGGTTTGGCCTAACACACACTCCAAAAACTGAAGTGCATTGACATGACATTTAACTGATGATCCTGGGGACCAGCAATTTGGACTGACCTCAGCTGGGCAGTTATTGGTCTAGGCCAGCGCCACTGACCTCAGGTGGGGCTCACTTATGCTTCTGAAGTCAGGAAGGGGGTCGGCCTTCATGCTCTCTCAGGTGGTCTCCTATCCTCCTGCCGGCCAGACTGGGCTTGTCCACATGGTGGCAGTGTTCCCAAACCCAGATGGACTGAGGCCCTGAAGGGCTTCTGGAGGCTGAGGCCCAAGGGTGGCGCAAGGTCAGGTCTCCAGTAGTCTCCAATCAAAGCAAGTCACAAGGCCAGGCAAGATTCTACAGATGGAAAAGAGGATGCCACAGATGGTGGCCATTTTGCAACCTACCAGACCTTGCTGATAGAAAATGTCTGTAGAAAAATGGAATTAAAAAACAGAATTTTTCCATGAACTTCCTGAAGCCTCCTTGAACTGCAAGAAGAGTCCTAGTAGTGCTGTCAGGGACTTGTTGGACTGCCAACCACAAGGTCAGAGATTCAAACCCACCAGCTGCTCCAAAAGAGAACATTGAGGCTATCACCCTGCTCGCAGAAAAGAGTGACCAGCACGGAAACCTGGCCGGCAGTTCAACTTTGCCCTACAGGGTCCACTCAACTCACTGCCATCGAGTCAAAGCTGACGGCTAGTGACCCCATGTGATTTTCCGAGGCTGTAACTATTTATGGGAGTCGAAAGTCCAGTCTTTCTCCCGAGGAACAGCTGGTGGTTTTGAACTGCCAACCATGAGGACCGCAGCCCAACTTGTAACCATGACACAGGATCACTGGGAGTTACAATCGACTCAATGGCAGAAGTTGTTTTGGTTTAGGGATTTGGTTTTTGGTTTGGGTTGTGGTTGTTCAGTCCCTAAAGCTCAAAAACAACAATGTCTGCATGTGAACAGGAAGATGGTTTATTCAGTCCAGAAAGACTAATTTAATTAACATCCTCACATTACAAGAAAAACTCGTGTACCCTTTAAGGAAATCTAGACGAATCCTCCCCTACCCCTTTCAAGAGCCTCCTCTAACTGACAGACCCCATAAATCGACTGAGACTAAATGTTTTCCCCACGATTGTTGAAGTAAGGAAAGTCTCCAGCCCGAAGTCTCCATGGAAACCACATAGTCCTTTGCATCCACCACGTACTTTATGCTTTGGCGAGCATTCAAGCACATCAAATTGGCAATGAAAATATAAAAAAATTGGAAAGCTTTGGGAACCGTTAGGAATAGCTATGTTTGTTACAGAGAGAATTTTCCAGGGGGAAAAAAGGCGGTATGTTCAGTCCAAATGTCTCGGGTTGCAGATTTCAAAGCCTCTGGGATGTCCAACCTCCTTTAAAAAAAAAAAATCTCCCGAGTTCGTTCTGAAACACGGGGTCACTATGAGCAGGTAGAATCCACTCGGTACCACAAGTCAGGTTGGTTTCATTTTTTTTTTTTCCTGTTTTACCTACTCGGTAAGGATAAAAACAAATGGGTGGCTCGTTACTTTGTGACCAAAAACTTGGTCACATGGCCACCCCCTGGCTGCCATGAAATCCAGGCAACACAACCTTTATTCTTTTTTTTAATCATTTTATTGGGGGCTCATACAACTGTTATCACAATCCATACACACATCAATTGTGTCAAGCGCATTTGTACATCATTCTCAACCTGGGGAGTTGACACTGCAAAAGCAAGGGAGGTGGACAGAGCAGGCAACTGGTCCTCTCTACCACACAGGCGAGAGAAAACCCACTCAAAGTGCGAACCCGTTACAGCGAGGAGATCGAACATCAAAGCTCGTGGGCTTAGGGAGGACCTCATAATTGAAATGCACACGCAACTTTTGTGTCTAACCAGAAACTGAAGCAAGAGGCCCGCAAACAGCACCCGGTGAACAGCCTCCCCAATTTTGTTTTAATCGTTTCATTAGGGGCTCATACAACTCTTATCAAAATCCACACATACATCAACTGTGTAAAGCACATTGGTACATTCATTGCCCTCATCATTCTCAAAACATTTTCTCTCTACTTAAGCTCCGGGCATCAGGTCCTCGTTTTTCCCCTCCCTCCCCGCTCCCCCCTCCCTCATGAGCCCTTGATCATTTATAAATTGTTATTTTGTCATATCTTGCCCTGTCCGAGGTCTCCTTTCACCCACTTTTCTGTTGTCCATCCCCCAAAGATAGCCTCCCAAATAAGAGAACCAGAGAAGCATTTAAACAAAAAGGCAATCCCACCTACATTTCCATATTGAGGCTTCCCGGGGCAGACATGGCTCCATTTCAGAACTAAACTGGGCGAGGACCTTAGAATGGCGCTGCCTCAGGCTCCCCGAAAGCTGCTATAGCACAAATACCTTAAGTTGGGTGGCTTTAAAGCACAGAAACTTATTTTCTCACAATTCAGGACAATAAAGTCTGAATTCAGGGCATCAACTCTAGGGCATAATACATGCACTTGCTCGCTTGCTCTCTCACGCATGCGTCCAGCCAGCCAGCCTGCCTGCCAGCCGCATTCCTAGGAGATCTTCGTGTGCTGTGGCAATTATCAACACCCCCCAAAACTCAAAAGTCGGTTCCTGAAGGCACAGTCTAATGAAATGGGGGGGGGGGCCCAGAGGGAAGCAACCATCTGATGCAACAATGAATGAATGAGTCCATGGCAAAACACATCCCACTTGGTAGCGTGTCAGCAAACGGCCTTGAATGAGATGGATTGACACAGTGACATAAAAATCGTGAGGATGATACAGGACCAGGTAGCCTTTACCTTCTGTTGGACAGAGGGTCACTTTGGGTGGGAATCGACTGAATGGCACCTAATAATGAGAGCCAATGACACTGAACTTTGCTCCTGTGCTTATTTGGGAACTGGATAGCCTCTACAGTGAAAGGCTTGTGTCTTCTGCTGATGTACCAATGGGATTGTTTCGGGAATTTTTTTTATTATTAATCATTTTAGTGGGAGGCTCTTACAGATCGTATGACAATCCATCATGCAATTGTATTAAGCACACTTGTACATATGTTGCCATCATCATTGCCGAAACACTTTCTTTCTACTTGAGCCCTTAGTATCAGCTCCTCTTTTTTCCCCTCCCTCCCATCCTTGTGAATCCTTGCTCAATTATGTTATTATTATTATTTCATATCTTACACTGTCTGTTGTCTCCCTTCATCCACATTACTATTATTTGTCCCCCTTGGGGGTGAGGTGAATATTATCCAACATTGTGATGTTTCAGGTATTTTTTTTAACTGTTGTGGGGTTTGGGGGTTTTTTGGATTTTTTTTTTTTTTTGCTTGTCGGAGCTGGGTCTCGGGCGCGCATCCACAATTCAGGAAAGTACGCACATGAAGGACCACTCCGTTTCTCTCCCTGTGTCCAGGTGACTGTTGTGCTTTGAGAGCTCTTTTTTATAGTCTAGTTACTAGTCCTTTGTCAGACATGATGCTCGATATTCATAAATATTTTCCCTGTCGGTAACTTGGTTTTTCACCCTCTTAACAGGGGTTTTCCTCAGAGTAAAGGTGTTTAATTTTAGTAAAAACCAAGATCTCTTTTTATGGACTGTGCTGTTGGTTGACACCAATATTTGAAAAGTAGCAATGAGGGGGCATCCTTACCTTGAAAATTATCCCAGAGAGACTCCCAGGAATACAGCAAGGAATGGAGGGAAAAGAAAGTAGCAAATATAAAGACAAATCTAAGTCAGGAGCTGGCAACCTAAGGGCTGTGGGCCAAATCTGACCTGCTGCCTGTTTTGGTAAATAAAGTCTTATTGTAACACAGGCAAACCCACTCATTTACATAATGTCTATTACCGCACTGGCACTTTAACAGGGGAGTTGAGTAATTGTGTTACAGACCATATGGCCCACAGAGGCGAAAATACTTACCATCTGGCCCTTCCCAGAAAAAGTATGCCGACTTTTGAGCTGAACAAAAGATGCCTGCATAAACAGTCCTGTTTTGTGGCATTGAATATTTCCAGGACTCAACTGTCCAGCAGAAGTAACATAAGTTGGGAGAAGGAAAGCCATCTTCTAGGGAAATGGGGCTCCACTGGTGTGATGCCAAACTGCCAATCAAAACCCAAAAGCCCAGGCAAGGACATAAGGGGGCAAGGAAACTAGAGTACCGGAAACAGAATACAGCCAGATCACCATGAACGAGAATATTGACACACTGACAAATTTAACTAATGTCACAGGACAGTTGTATAAAAACAGTCAAATGGGAATCTAATTCACTGTATAAGCTTTCGCAAAAACACAGGATATTGTTTTTCAGAAAAATAAGTTGGGGGGAATGTTGTTGGGGTTGTAGAATCGGAGCAACCCTGTGTACAACAGGACAACGCACTGCCAAGTCCTGCCCCACCCTCACAGTGGTCGCTATTGGAGCCCATTGTTACAGCCACTGTGTCACCTCCTGTATTTAGGGTCTCCCTCTTTTTCACCGACCTGTAAGAAGAAATGATGTCCTTTCCAAGGGACTGGTCCCTCCTGATCACATGTCTGAAGCATGTAAGGGGAAATCTCGCCAGCCTCACTTCTAACGAGGCTGTTCTTCCAACACAGATGTGTTCATTCTTCTGGAAGTATGTGATATCTTTAATATTCTTTACCAATAGCATAATTCAGGTGCACCAATTCTTTACTCTTCCTTATTCACTGTCCAGTTTGACATGCACATGTGGCCATTCGTGTTTGCGATCAGACCCTGGTTGGTCCTCAAAGTTTGACATCTGTGTTTATTAAGACTTTAAAGAGGTCTTTTTGCAGCCTAACACAACAGGTCATTTGATCTCTTGATGGCTGCTTTCAACAGCATTGACTATATATACACAAGTAAAACAGAATCCCTTAAAACCTCAATCCCTTTCACCGTTTATCATAAGGTTGCTTATTGGTCCAATTGTGAGGATTTTTTTTCGTTAAAGTGTAATCTACATTTAAGATTTTGTAGTCTGATCTTCGTCAGGTGGTACTTCAAGTTCCCCTGGCATTCAGCAAGCAAGGTTGTGTCCTCTGCATGTTACAGGATGGTAATGACTTAATGGGAAAGATACATGAAGTTCAAGATCCTTGCATTGTCAAAGAGAAAGATGAAAGTAAACATTAATGGTGGGTTTTTTGTTTTGTTTTTACGGGATTTTGCTTTGTTTTGTTTTAACCAAACAGTGCAAACACATTCTCTTAGGTGCAGAAAGGAGAAAATCCTGTGACATCCTCTCATTCCACTGTTTTGTTTTGTTTATTTTTCCTATCAAGTCAAAGTAGAATTCCCCCCCACCCCGGAGGATTATCGAGTAAGAGGGTATTGTTACATGTCTAGCATCAACCTCTCCTTAAAATACCTATACAATACCCCCAAGGTCCAAGCTATGCCTTGTTTTTCTTTTTTCTTTTTCTATGACTTGTTTTTCGCTGCTAGAGTGACTGACCATCCTGGTTTGCCTGGGACTGAAGGGATTTACAAGGAGCCCTGGTGACAGAGTGGTGATGAGTTGAGCTATTAACTGCAAGGTTGGCAGCCCAAGACCACCAGCTGCTCCTTGGGAGAAAGAAGAGGCTCTCTACTCCCATAAAGAATGACAGTCTCAGAAACCTACAGGGACAGTTCTACCCTGCCCTACAGGGTCACTCTGCGTCAGAATCAACTCCATGGCAGTGAGAAGGGGGTATTCCCACACTAAAACCAAGAAAATTGGTCACAACCTCCAGCACCAACGGGCAAAGTGGGCTGAAAAGGGCACGCGCAGTTCTGCTCTTTGCCATTCATTGCTCTCTATGAGAAGGTCACCAAGTACCTTCTCATATGAGAAGGCGGAGTCTTTTCATATGAGACACATTCGTGTCTAATGAAGGTGGAGTCACACAGCCTTCCCTAAAGGGCTCAGATCTCAGCGCTCCCCAAATAATGCCTTTGGAAGCACACACTCCCCTTGGGGGAGCGGTGCGGTCCTCAAAGCTACCATGTGCTGTCAAGTTCACCAAAATAGAAGAACTCCTGGAGAGCTGCTCGGCCTGCCTCTTCTCCCTTTCTGAATCCCAGTGCCCTAAAACTCACTGATATAAGCGTGTAGCACAGAAACACAATCTATGTTAATCTGAGAGCATTGGAAAACGTCCAATGAGCACTGACCTCAAAAGTCTTGACATAACATAGGAAATTGATTTGTTCACCAAAACCCATGGAAGAGATGAGATGCAGATTCAGGCCAACAAAAGATTTGCATCCTATCCAAGTCCCACTCTAACATGGTGCGCAGATGAAAACATGCTCTCTCGGCAACAGACTGAACTGACACACGCTAGAAAGTCAGCTCTCAGGAATGCTGGTCCCTAAGGGGAAAGCACAAGATGGAAGTGGTGCGCAAACGTCCCTGGCGGAGCGCAGCAGCCTCCCTCTTCTGCACTTCTCTCCCTGGCCCCTTCACAAAAAGACAGAAAACTACATCTGTCATGGATTTATAATGATCAAAAACATTCATTAAGATTGACCATGGATGCCTTCAAATTATAAGCACCTCCAGCTTCCACCCCTATGCTGCCACCACCCCACACACCGACAACTGTAAAACTAGGCCTCATTTTTATTATCGCCACTGAATTAAGGGAAGGTCCCATGCCTACGATACACTTAAAACCAAGGCTAGTATTGGTCGCTGGCTTGGTCTTGAGCTGGCACCTAGACTGGTGGTGCCGTGTGAGAAGGCAGGTCTGCCCATTCAGGTGCCGCCTTAGGCTCCCAGGGGAAATGGAAATGAAAGCTGCCTCTTTCCCAACATTACTTCCTTTTGCAGACTTCCCTCCCATCCCAAATAGTGCTTCCATTTTCTCTGTGTGTCCCAGATAGGAACGATGATGCATGGGAAGATGTCAGGTCACCAGATGGAAGGGCAAAACCCAACAAGAGCTATGCCTTCGTAAATGGAGCATGTCAACGGGGCAGGAGACATCAAGGACAAGAGTGTGTGAACCCGCCTCCAGGTCCCATCGGTCACAGCCAACTGAACACAATTTTAAAAGGAAAGGGGAAATGACTTGAAGAACAAAGAAAGCTCTAATCAACAACGGCCCAAAGTGATGGTTGATTCCTGAAGTGGAAACACTTTTGATTTCACGGTTGTGTGATTAGACACAGTAAATCCATACACCTCTGTACCCAGGAAGGGCCCAGCTTTTCTTCTTCAAAGCTCAGAACCAAAAGCAATGAAGAATAGGGTGAAACTCCTCCAGGAGGGAAAGGATCAGTTAACATGGTCAAGTTTCAGGAAGTCCTAATACAACCTTTACAATATATAGCAAAATCTCGGCTCTGAATTTCCTCAAACCCCTTTTCTGAAAGCCACTGTACTTGGTGGGCACCAGCCATCCACAGGAAGGAGATTCTGTGGAGCAAAAGCTAACTGAAAAGAGGAGGGGTGCCTGTAGGACGTCTCCATGGAAACCATGGAGTCCTTGCATCCACCACGTACCTTATGCTTTGGCTGGCATTCAAGCACATCAAATCTGCAATAAAAATATAATGAACTTGGAAGGGCTTTGGAACAATTTAAAATGTATATGTTCTACACAGGAAGATTTTCCAGAGAGGGGAGGGGACAGCACCATCCGTCCAATTTAGTCATGACTCAAGAAGCCTGTCAACCCCATCCATTCAAAATGTGAAGTATTTGCTACATAGCTTTTATATTCAATAGCTGGTTTTACCTATGACACCAAAGGTTCATAAAAGTAAGTTTTGTTGGGGTGGGGGATAGCAAAACGAATGTAAATTTGTCTTTTTATTGGATGTTGGGAGGGATTTGGGACTTTGAACTGTGAAATGGGGGCTTGGCAGTTTGGAATATGAAAAGGAAATGCAGTTCATAATTTTTCAAGTACACACAGACCCCAGGTATTGATCGTCCGCCACGCAGACAACTCCTACTTGCGTTTTAATATTTTGTACGTTTTCCCTCCTTTTGAAATGATGGAGCCAACAAATTCTACAACACAATCAACTTCACTTGCTGCCATTCGCAGCGTTGACGTCACTGAGAGAGCCTCGAGTCTGTTCTTGCACGAGCCCGCCCACCCCTGCCATCGAGTGGATTCGGGCTCAGACCAAGCCTACAGGACAAAGTTGGATGGCTCCACTGTATTTCTGAGATGGTACAGCTTTATGTGAGCAGCCAGTCTTCTCTTGCTCCCACAGAGAAGCTACTCCGTTCAAGCTGCTGACCTTGTGATTAGCAGCACAACCCAAAGCAGGGGTCCTCAAACTACAGCCCATGGGCCACATGCGGCCCGCCGAGGACATTTATCCGGGCCACCAGGTGTGTTTGCCCTGTTTTGTTTTTTACTTCAAAATAAGATATGTGCAGTGTGCATAGGAATTTGTTCATATTTTTTTCAAAACTATAATCCGGCCCTCCAACGGGTCTGAGGGACAGTGAACTGGCCCCCTGTTTAAAAAGTTTGAGGACCCCTGACCCAAAGCATCACCAGGGCTCCCTGCTTCCTCCCCAGAGTAAAGCAAAGTAAGAACTGGATGCACCTGTTTCCACTCACCAAGAAGTCCACTTAAAAGACACCATTAGGAATGGGCCTGCTTCATGACCCAGGGACTGACTGCAAGGGAAATAAGGATTCTTTGTACATATGATAGGCCAGCGGTTCTCAGCCTGGGGGGGGGAGGTCAAATGACCCTTTCACAGGGGTCACGCGATTCATCACAGTAGCAAAATGACAGTGATGAAGTAGCAACGAAAATAAATGTTATGGTTGGGCAGGGGAGGGGGTGTTACCACAACCTGAGGAACTGTATGAAAGGGTCGCGGTATGAGAAAGGTTGAGAACCACTGGTCTAAAGGAAGCCAGCTGCCATGTTGTAGAGACCCCCAAGCCCCACTCTGAGAAGCCCACAATAGATAACCAGTGCAACACGTACTTGTTCTAAATCAGGCCTTCATTTAGGTTGAACTCAATACTAAAGAGGTGGCATTTAAAAAAAAAATCAAAACCCACTGGTATCGAGTCGATTCAAACTCATAGTGTGATCCTCTATCTGAGACTGCAACCCTTCCCCTTGCTCAGGGAATGAGCCTGGCGAGTTGGAACCACCAGCCTTATGCTTAGCAGCCCAACACCTGAGCCATGGCACCACTAGGTTTCCTTAAAGAGACAGCATAGCATTGGGAAAAGAACACGGAAGACGACAGACCTGTCACCGATTCTCGGCCCACCACCTAACATGACCTTGGTCACATGCCTTCACTTCAGTGCCCCCATTTTCTTCATCTACAGTGAAGTGCCAATGGGACTAGCAATTTCCATTCATGTTTTGTCAAAATTGAAGTGCGTAGAAAATTCCATGGCACCAAATGAACACTCTTTGTCCCCTCCCATTTTTTAGGGGTCTGGTTCTGCTAAGACAGAGTCTAGGGTTACAACCAAAACCACAATCAAACTGAACTACTGAGCCTCAAGGAAGTAGACTGCCCATGGATGCAAGGGACAGCTCAGAGCTGCCACCAGGCTCTGCCAGTTACCAGAAAAAGAAAAAGGTGGGGGGGGGTGCCCCATGTGCACTGTGTTTTCTATAACATGTTCCATTTAATCTTCTGAACACCCCTGCATTTTCCAGAATAAATGCGATCATGCTAAAACAGGCTTTTGCAGCCCTGCATTGTCAACATCGAGGGTCAGGCCGCTCTGTTGAATGGGCTGGCTGTCCTGGGTCATAGAGGATGTTCAGTAGACATCTCTGTGCTAGATGCCAGGCCTACCGCCCCAGATGTACCAACCAAAACACTATCTCCAGCTATCATCTATGTCTCAGGGCCGAGAGGGGAGGAGGAGGAAACTGCTTCCACTTGAGAAATGCTCTGTGAAAGGAGAAGTCACCATGTCTCAATGGCTGGCTCTGCCCAACAGCACAGTCAGTGTGGAAGCCAGGCTGACGCAGCTGCCTCTACCTGCAACATAGCAGCAGGAGCAACAGGTGACATGGCAAGTCGCACGCTGGCTCACAAAGTTTCTGCTTGGGAGAAGACACATATCATTCTCCCCCCTTGCAGGCCACTGACCACAGCAAGTCCATGGCCAAGGCTGGGATCAAGAAAGGGACAGTGAATCTCTGAATAAGCACTAACACGGTCTGTCAGCCCACAGGTACAGTAAGGTTGCAGCCCATGCCTCCGGACCATTGGTTTGCCAACTGCTCGGTGGAAGGGAACTGTTTCTAAAAGCCTTTCTTGGACTCGCTTACATTTCATTCCAATTTCATGTCATTTTTGAAACATTTCTGATTCCTACATATAGATCCAAACGAAGTGAAAGCAAGTGTTCCAACAAAAGCTGGTCCCAGATTCTTTATAGCAGCAGCACTCACAAGAGGCAGCAGGTGGGAAAAATCCAAGTGTCCACCCACTGCGACCTGGATAAAAGAATTGTGGTCTACCCAGGTGACGGAATCCAATTCAGCCGTAAGGAGAAGCGAAGCTGTGACCCATAGAGTCTCTAAAACTGTAAATCTTTTTTTTTTAATCATTTTATTGGGGGCTCATACAGCTCTTATCACAATCCACACATCCATCCACTGTGTCAAGCACATTTGTACATCTGTTGCCATCATTTTCAAAACATTCTTTCTACTTGAGCCCTTGGTATCAGCTCATTTCTTCTCTCCTTCCCCCGCCCACCCTCCATCATGAACCCTTGATAATTTATAAATTATTTTTTCATGTCATGTCTCCCTTCACCCATTTTTCTGTTGTCCGTCCCCCTGGGAGGTGGTTATAGATAGATCATTGTGATTGGTTCTCCGTTTCTCCCCCACCTTCACCTTCCCTTCTTGGTATTGCTACTCTCAATATCAGTCCTCAGGGGGTTATCTGTCCTGTTTATGTACATGCTCTGGTCTAGCCAGATTTATAAGGTAGAATTGGGATCATGATAGTGGTGGGAAGGAAGCATTAAAGAACTAGAGGAAAGTTGTATGTTTCAATGGTGCTATACTATACCCTGACTAGCTCGTCTCCTTCCCACTACCCTTCTGTAAAGGGATGTCAAATTGTCTACAGATGGGCTTTGGGTCTCCACTCACCACTCCCCCTCATTCACAATGATATGATTTTTTAAACTATTTTATTGGCATATAATTCACATCCTACAATTCAATAGTTCAATCACATCAAGAAGACTTGTACAATCATCACCACAATAAGTTGTAGAATATTTTCCTCATTCTTGTCCCCATTGCTATTCAAAGCTGTACATCTTTATGGGGACAGCCAGTCTAATCTTTCTCCAGCACAGCAGCTAATGGGTTTGAACGCCTGATCTTGTGATGAGCAGTCCAACGTTCACCTGGCAGCACCACCAAGGTGCCTTATAGAATTCCATTAAGTGGATTTGACTCCACTTACCTACAATGTCCCAAGCCGACAAACCCAGAGAGACAGCAAGTAGATTTTTGGCTACCCAAAGCTAATGAAGGGAGAATGAAGAACAACCATTCTTGGGGACAGGCCTTCTTTTGGGGGTGGGGACAGTGCTGTACAATTGCCTGGGGTAGTGGCTGCCTCATTCTGCTAATTCTGTGACTACCCTGACCACCACTGACTAGAGGTGTGCACTGGAAGTGGGGGAAGGGCACGACATGTGAATAAAGTTCTCCAGAAGCAGCTGTTTTGGAAAATCCCAGTTAATCAAATTGGCTTGTTTCTGTTATTGTGGGCCCTCCCCTCCCCCCCCCCCACCCGATGCCTGAGACCTCCTGATGGGGGTAAGGAAATTCGGGGCTCTCTGCTACAGTTGCTGGGTCCCACTTGCAAACAAGTGCCTCCCTACCGGGAGATGAAGAAATTGTCACGTGGAAGCAAAGGAAGGTGGAGGGCTGAGCTCCACAAACTCAATGTTGGCCAACCGTAGATGATGTGCCGTGGCACAAGCACACACATCATTTGTGTTTGTAAGATAGCACTGATCACAGGATTAAGTCCCACCTGCCTACCCATGATCTGGGTCATGTAACAGGCCCAGAGGGTGTACATATCACAGCAGATTTGGCAAAATAAGATCTTGCAAACTGATATCAGGTGCGGTATTCAAACCTCCCTGTAGTCATCCTTGCTGGGTTTTCTGCATACCTCCTTTCCCAGCCACGGCTGACGACAGGGTTTCAGGGCGAAAGATCAGGGAAGCCAGCCGAGCCCCAATTCCCATCAGCATCCACATGCCCAGATCTGACCCATGGAGGCCCAGTCCACCAGGAATGAATCTTCTGTCTTTCCCAGGAATTAAACAGCTTTCCTGAGAATATAGGAGTCCTGGTGGTTACGAGGTGGGCTCCGATTCAAAAGGTCAGCAAGTTCAAAACCACCAGCCGCTCCTCAGGAGAAAGACAGGGCTCTCTACTTCATAAACAGTGTCAAACTCACAAGGCAGCTCCAGCCAGTCCTATAGGGTTGCTATGGGTCAGCATCAACTCGGTGGCAATAAGGGGTTTTTTGTTGTTATTCTAGAGACTATAACCCCCCCCAACTCAAATGCATTTTTCTTCTGAAATGTCCACCCATGACAATACCTTATCACCTGAAGCCAAATTGTCAGATGAAAGCCAAAGGTAATTGATGATAGTACTTTGTGGGGCCCCAAAGAAGAGCCAACAGAAAAACCATTCCCTTTTAAGGTTTCGTTTTAGGTTCAAAACTTGCTGTGAACGGTGGTTAAGTAGGAAACAGCTTTCTAAAGCTGTGCTCTGAAAGCCCAGGGCTCTTATCATCTGCACCCCATGAGGCCTGAGGTTCCCGATCTGGCGGGAGGGGACCCGAGTCACAGAACCCTCTTGGCAGTCTGGTTCATGCTTTCGGATTCCTTTTAGCAATGACGTTTTTTAAATACAAAAAGACATAGGAGCCTGCAAGAATCCGAGTCTATTGCCGGGTGTCCTACAACAGCATAAAGATAAATTTGTGATACACTGACATATGGAGTGGGGAGGGGCCTCAAAAAGTTGGCTGGCAAATTTCATTCTCATTGGAGTCCAATTTTCTCCACCATTGTTTTTGAAGCCCTTGCAGCAACGTCTTTGGGCTGTGGTATTTCACCACAACGAGCAGGCAAACTCTAGTAACTACCAAATTGTTGAAATCATTCTCTGCATCGAGGACCATTTGAGAAATAGACACTAAGAAGCTATCAGATGGCTGGCTGGCCACTCTGACTGTGTGGTTTCTTGCCTCCAGTCTTTCAATCAGAAGGTTCGATGGTTAATGGAAATAAAGGTGCGATTTTTTTTTCTCCACTCAAAGTCAGAGTCTCCTTGAATTCTTTCTGGCCAGAGAACCCAGGAAAAGACCTCCCCCTGTGTGTGTAAAATTAATAACCTAAGATGTGAATCCTTCACAAAGGGGCACAAACATTTCGATGTCTGCCAGACACTATTCAGGAGGTTTCTTTCATGTTGCCAATGCCCCATAGTCGGCATATTATGCAAGCTCATGTGAATCAGCAAAGAGCACGGGCACCTCAGCTCGGCTCCCTTTCCTTTGACTCCAAGCCTTCACTGGCCAGAAATCCTGGCCCACTGCCAGGGGAGTTCTCTGGACAAACCTTTAGCCAGAGAGAAGAAAGGGAAGCCCTAGGGTTGACCTTCCACATACCACCTCTGTTTCTTCAGATTGTTCACAGATTTCTTCATCAATATTGAAGTACAAATCCCCTGTGATTGTGAATTTTGGCACGCTCAGCGGTATCCATGGAAATGTCCTCATTGAAAGCACTCAGTCCCCACTGGCTCATCTGTATCCTGCAAAGCATTTAAGGGAATTCATTTAAATCCTCCCCTGAATTTGACATCCTATAAAGAGGATGATGATGGGGGATATGGTAAGCCTGGGGTGGGGGGTGGGATCCAAGCACTGAAAAATCATTTTGGGGACACTCTTATGGGCACTCAAATGCCGGACACAGGATGTGTCTACAATGCTTGGCAACTTCTTCATTGTATCTAATACAATGTAACATATCCAGCACTCTGATGTGAGATGCAGCAGTCCGGGACTATCCTATACTCCACTCAAAAGTGACCATTTATTAACTTAAGCCATAGAAGATAAGGGGTGAGAAGCTGGGAGCCCCCCCCCCAATTTCTCATCTTCCCCATCTATACGGATTCAGAATCTACATCTTACCACATGACCCACAGCCTCGACTAGCCTGAAACCAGAAGAACTAGATGATGCCCAGCCACCACTACCAACGGCTAGGGAGCACAGCAGTCAGTCCTGGATAGAGTTCTAGAACCATGTAGGACAAAATTGAAATGCATAAGTAAGACCAAACTTTTTGGTCTGAAAGAGCCTGGTGGAACCCCCAAGACTAGAGCCCTTAGATGTCCTTCAAACTTGGAACTGATCACAACCCCCAAGATCACATGATAACCAAGAAATCAGCTGGCCTATAATGTGGCCCAGAGGAATGTCCACCTCAAAGCAATCCATAAGAGACCTACAGGGCAGCAATGTGACGGGCAGAAGGCAGACAGGGGTGAGAAGAAAGAATGGAGGGAAACAAGAATCCAGGGATGGTGGAAGGCGGGTGCTGTCATTGTGGGGGACTGCATGTGAGGTCAGGAGACAAAATGTGTTTACGTTGCTGCCTGAGAAACAAATGGGTCCTGGAAACCATCTCCTGCACAGTGGAATGTTATTTTATTCCCCTCTACATTTTATCAGAAAGCCCAGATTGAAGCGGTTTTTTCTTCCCTGACTATTCAAAGCCCATCTGTTTGTGTCATGAGTCATGACGAGGAAGGAGAGGGTACCGATATCAGATGCTGGCGTTAAGAATTTTCATACCTCTTCCTTCTTAACCTGTGCAATGAGAGTTAGTACACCAAGTCTTCTGGACCACCTGGAACTTCGGAGTATTGTAATAGAATGTTGCTCCTGCTTTTAGTGCTAACAGCATCCTTTTGAAGTCAGCAGGAGGGCTCAAGGGCAAAACAAAACAAAATTTAAAAACACCCATACACTTAAAACACACACACACACACACACACACACACACACACACTACCCACAAGGGCAGGGAGAGCACATGGAAGGCCAGCCAGGACTGGCAGAGTTTCAATAACCTGGGACTACAAAAGCTGTGCAAATATATTTATTATCAAGATGTTCTTATGATTATTACCAGCTTACTCAGATAGGGCACAAGGTCTTCCTGGGTTCCCGCCAGATGGCTAGAACAGCACTGTGAGCTCATTTTGGAAGGAGTGGTCCCAGTGAGTAACCCGAACTAGCCAAAAGTTGACCCTCTGCTATGTGGACAAAGCCATTATCTGCACACAAGGAGCCCTGGGGGCATAGTGGTTACCCATTGGGCTGCTAACCGCAGGGTCTGTAGTTTGAAACCACCAGCCAATCCGAGGAAGAAAGAGGAGGCTTTCTGCTCCCCTGTGAACAGTTACCGTCTCAAACCCCTATCGGGTTGCTATGAGTCGGCATTGACTTGATGGTAGCGAGTTTGAGTTTCTGATTATCCACACACAGAAGAATGAAGAGTCCTTTATCCCTGCAGTGTCCTTCCCTGAATGGGTTACATCACATCGAAATAAGAGGATACCGATCACAGTCCCAAGACGAAATGTTTTTACCAATATGTAAGGGACTTTTGAGTAGGTATCACTGCCCTGTAAAACACACAAGTGCTCACAGACCACTCTGAGGATGGCATCGCATGGAAGGAGAGAGGCCATTCCTCTAGGGCAGGGTTTCTCAACATGTGGGTCGTGACCCCTTTGGGGGTCAACCAACCCTTTCACAGGCTGATTCATCACAGTAGAAAACTTACGGTTATGAAGTAGCAACGAAAATAATTTTATGGTTGGGGGGGGGTCACCACAACACCAGGAACTGTATTAAAGGTGGCGGCATGAGGAAGGTTGAGAACCACTGCTCTAAGTATAAAAGCCACCCAGGAAACGGCACCTCCAGCCACATACCAAAGCCGTCACAAGCAGAGACAATCTACCTATGCAGCGGAGACCTAGCCCAAATTCCTCACCAACAAAACTGAGAGAGTGATATAACCAGAACTGAGAACAGCCAGGCACCACGATCGGCATGGGCTTGTTGGTACTGCCGGGCAGAAATCATAGAATCTGGAAGCTCTGCTGAAACCTATTCAGGATAGCCCTGGTGATAAACTGCAAAAGAAAAGGGGGCTTCCAACAGTTCAAGGAAACACCAAGATAAAAGACACATACACTTCAAAAGAAAAAAGAAGGGGGAAAAGGCAATGAAATTTCTCCAGGAGCTTTTTGAAGTCCCTTCATAACCATTGGAAAAGCGTCCAACATCACAGCAACGAAAGAGCCACTCCAGAAAGGCTAAGAGTGGGCTGGTCGGCATTGCCTTTGCTGATATCAGGGTAGTCCTCAGGAGGTAAAGCAGGCTCATGGCGAGCCCCAGGGGGCAGAGTAGAACTCTTCACGGAGTTTCTCAGGATGCACTCTTTTCGAAAGCAGCAGATTGCTGGGCCCATCTTCCACACCGCCTCTGGGTCGGTTAGAGGCACCCACCTGTCTGCTAACTCTCCATGCCACCCAGGACTCCTTCTTGGCCCACTGTAAGCCTCCAAAGTACCCCACACCCCTAATGGGAAAGAATAGAAAGGGAAGGTTAAGACCACTTCCTCTGTGGTTTGAGAAAGAGCTTTAATTTATTTACTTGTAAAATTAGGGATAAAAAATGCAGCTAATAAAAGGCAAACTTCTAAAAATCATCTAATGATTCTGAAACATTTCTGATAACTCTCGGAAGAAAACAGTTTCACTTAGAAAGATGTGGACTTCTGCCAAAAGCCAGATATTTTTTTAAATGGCAAATAGCGTGGCCTGGGAGCACTGTGGGGTAGGCGTTGGGCTGATAACCTCAAGGTTGGTAGTTCAAATCTACTAGCCATTCCTCACAAGAAACTCGAGATTTCCAGCCTCAGAAACCCTACCTAAAGTCGATTAGGAACCCTGGTGAAGTAGTGATTATGCATTAAACTTTTAACGACAATGCCATAGTTCTCCATGGAGAAAGAAGGGGCTTTCTATACACAAAAGAGTTACAGACTCAGAAATCCACAAGGCATGGGCAGTTCTACCCATGTCCTATAGCCGGGGTCCTCAAACTTTTTAAACAGGGGGCCAGTTCACTGTCCCTCTGACCCGTTGGAGGGCCGGACTGTAATTAAAAAAAATATGAACAAATTCCTATGCACACTGCACATATCTTATTTTGAAGTAAAAAAAGGGGGGGCAAAAACACCCAGCAGGCCAGATAAATGTCCTCGGTGGGCCGCATGTGGCCTGCGCAGGCCGTAGTTTGAGGATGCCTGTCCTATAGGGCGGCAGCAAGTTAGAATCAACTAGATGGTGATGAGTTTTGAGAGGAGAGGGTCTGAGTTTGTTTAGTTGGCATATATTTTTATTGTAATCCTGATTTGGATACAAAAGGTGAGCGATATTATCCCTGATAACCCAGGAAGCTAGTACTTATTCTAAAATATCAACATTGTATGTAAAATGCCTGCATGAGAACAGGAAAGATTCATGAATAGCTACATCAAGCATTCAATATTTCAATGATGAAAAAATGAATCAAGAAAGAACATGTAAAAACAGTTGGGTCTTCGTGTTAGGGATGTGTCAATTGAAATGGTTTTGAAAGCCTTTTCAATCATAATTTTTCCACTTACAACACTGTTGTGACTAACAGTCTCCAAGGAATTGATCATGTAGCTAAAAACACATTAAGACTCGGCGAGACGACATTTTTTAACCAAACGAGCAGAGTTCAAATCACTAATGAGAGGTGCACACCCTGTGCCACAGACACACACATACACACACACATATCCCTTATGCCATCTTCCAGACAGAAATGTGTTCTCTGAATCAAACATGACGGGCCATCAACCAAGGCTGGAGTGAGGTCGATTCCACAAAACTGGTGCGTGATGCCAATATCACATGGGACAAAGAATCACCAAAGCAAGGAGACCACGAAATTCAAGACATAATCGGGGCTGAGTTCTGGATTGTGGGGTGAGAAAGGAGGATAAAAGACATTTGGGGAACAATTGATGAAACTGGAATATGGATTACTTGTCCAAAATGTGTACCAATATTAGATTTCCTGAATTTAATGAGGTTAACCACCAATCACTAACTGCTCCCACTCCAAACACAGGAATTTTTTATAATGGAAATAAACAAACCCACAAGCCTAAGAGAAAGGGAAAGAGGGCAATAGCAGAGAAAACAGGTCAACCAAATTATGGTGGCTGGGTAACAGATGGACATGTAATGACTGTAGGGACTGAAGCCCAAGAAGACAGTCAATCCACATGACAGACTCTGGGAAAGGATCCAGCTCCCTCTGAGGTGTAGACAGCTAGAATCGGGGGGGATAAGGGCATTTCAAATCCCAAACACCATCACTGATGGCGGCACCAAGAAAACACTGCCTGCTTCATTTTGATTGTTGCTATTGCGAATGTACACAGAATTCAACAGTTTCTGCCTGTAAAATTCAGTAATGCCTATGACATCCTTCAAGTTCTACAACCATTCTTACTCTCCCTTTCTGGCCTTCGTCCTCTGTCAGTAATATAAACTCACAGCCTGGCTTATCTTTCAATGTGTTATTATCACTTGCATCCCATATAACTAGATCTTAAAAGACGACAAAGTTCAAAGGAGCCCCCCTCTTTACTAGTTACGTAATTGTTTGGTTTTAAGAATATCATGGGATATTTTGGGGTGACGGTTGAAAGTGCAGCTCAGGGCAATCGTTTCAGGGATCCCTCAGCCTCCATGGATCCAAAAAGTATAGATTCTATAAGAGATTTTGAAATTGTGTGTGTTGCTGCATTTCTTTTAAAGATCCATCAGACAGATAAGGGCGGGGGTGAGGGGGAAGAAATGGGGAGCTGATATCAGGGGCTCATGTGGGAAGAGAATGCTTTGAAAATGATGATGGCGGCATATGTGCAAATATGTTTGACACACTGGAGGAATGTATGGATTGTGATAAGAGATGTAAGAACCCCCAATAAAAGTATTTTTTTTTTAATCCATTAGCTGGACTTTTGGAATTATGTAATACCAGCCAATTTTTCTAAGCCTGAGGGACCATCCAACTTACCACCTCTCGCTCCATCTCCACTTCCCAAGCATTTAGATCCTAGGAGTTAACAGGGTTCTAGTATTGTCTTCTAAACCACCAACACCCAGGCCTGTAGGCTTACATGAAATTTTAAGAGACCATTAATTATAAAATATTCTAATTTTAATTGTATGTGCTGGGAAATTAGATAAAATAAATCAAGGCAGTGTGATACTAGCATACACAGAGAAAAACAGACAAGTAGAAAACAATCAATGGTCCAGAAATAAGCTATTACAATTCAGGGCGACAGATTTTAGACAAAGGTTCTCAAGACAATTCAACAGACAAGAACACAGAATTTACAACAAAATGCTGGGACAATTGGCTAGCCCCCTACCTCACAGCAACAGAAGACTTAGTGCATACAGAGGACAGCACTGAAAATACAGCCCAGAGAGAGGAGCAGGTTTGCCCAAGGGGAGAGAGGGAGAGAACGAACAGCATCCTGGCCCACCAAGCTTCAAGGATGTTCCCGCTTGGAGCAGCCAATGCAGAGAGGACTGTTGGGTTGGCCACACCAGAAGGTATGACATCCCCTTACAGTGCTATGGA
Organism: Echinops telfairi; assembly: GCF_000313985.2. Classification (NCBI taxonomy): domain Eukaryota; kingdom Metazoa; phylum Chordata; class Mammalia; order Afrosoricida; family Tenrecidae; genus Echinops; species Echinops telfairi. Next base: position 11,396,428 of record NW_022103951.1, read on the forward strand.
GGGCAGCACCAGAGACACACTATGGGAATTGTGCCCGGCCTGACACCACCACCACCACCACCACCACCACCCCACACATACACACCAGGGAGTAACATGAAGGGAGCACAACAGAGCAGCAAGGGGCACAAAGCAACAAAGTCCCCGAGAAATTCTGAAAATAGACTTCAGACTCAGGGGGGCAGGGTTTGGCACTGCATCAGACCCGACTGGAAAATATTCATAAGGGTCAGCAGGCAGACCTGGAACAATTCATAGGCAATTTTTTGGTTTGGGTTGTTGTTTTGGTTTTTTTTTTCATGTCTATCTATATAAGATAGGCAGCATAAACAATCCGAAGGAGAAAACAGGACCGGCAGTTCTGGGAGGGACAGGGGAGAGGAGGAGGTGGGGGAAAGGAAGAGGGGAGTCAACAAACCCAAGAACAAGAGAACGAGATCTAAAATTGATGGCAAGGAGGGCACAGAATGCCTGGTGTGGGTAAATCAAGTGCAATGTAGCTGAGAGGAAGTAGAGAGCGCCAAATGAAGGTTGAACATGACAGTGGGACAGGAGGAAAGTAAAAGGAAATAGAGGAAAGAACTAGAGGCAAAAGACATTTATAGAGATAGAAACATAGGCATGTACATATGTAAACATATTAATGTATAATGATAGGGATATAGGTCTATGTACATATATTTATAGGTTAACTATTATGACAGCAGATGGACATTGGGCCATTTTTCAAGCCCTCCCTCAATGCAAGAACTCTTTCTTCTAATAACCTGCCATTCTGTGATGTTTACCTTCCCAACATGATCACTGAAGACAAAATGAGTGTATAAGCAAAATGTGGTGAAAAAAGCTAATGGTGCCCAGCTATTGAAAGATATAGTGTCTGGGGTCCTAAAGGCTTGAAGTTCAACAAGTGGCCATCCAGCAGGAAAGCAACAAAGCCCACATGGAAGAAACACACCAACCTGTGTGATTATGACGAGGTGTCAAAAGGATCAGGTATCAGAAGACCCAAAATAAACAAGCATTTCGCTGCGAACGAAGGGAGTTGGAATGGAGACACAAAGCCCATCTGCAGACAATTGGACATCCCCTCCCAGAAGGGTCACAAGGAAAGGACGAGCAAGCCACTATAGCACTGATGAAATACACAACATTCCTCTAGTTATTTAATGCTTTCACACACACACCCATACTATCATGACCCCTGTTCTATATTACAAATCCGGCTAGACCAGAGCATGCACACTGGCACAGATAAGAACTCCCCACACACAGAATCCAGGACAGATAAACTCCTCAGAACCAATAATGGGAGTTGCGATACCATAAGAATAGGGGGGGAGGAGAGTGGGCAGAGAAAGGGGAACCGTTCAAAATAACTGACATATAACACCTCACCCTCACCCCCAGAGGAAGACAAACATGAGTGAAGGGAGACAACGGACGGTATAAAATATTTTTTTTAAGTTTATAATTTATCAAGGGGTCACGAGGGGGGTGGTGGAAAGAGAGGAGCTGATACCCAGGGCTCAAGTTGAAAGAAAATGTTTGAAAATAATGAAGGCAACATATGTACAAGTGTGCTTATTACAATTGATGTGTGCATTGTTATAAGAGATGTAAGAGCCCCCAATAAAATAATTACTATTTTTTTAAAAGACAGTGTAAAAGTAGAACATAAACCTAGACATAAGAGTTAAAACTAAAAAATTCTAAGAAAACATAGGACTCTATCCTTATGACTTTAAATTAGACAATGCTATCTTAAATATCACACACACAAATCCACAACATAGAAAAAAGGCAAATCAGACTTCACCAAAATTTAACATTTTTGTGCTTCCAAGAACACCATCAAGAAAAGGAAGTGTTTGTAAGTCGTTTTACAGATAAGGAACTTGTATCTAGAGTAAATAATCCGTATAACTTATTTTCTAAAACGACAACTCAATCTAAAAAGGACAAAGGACCAAAATAGACACTTTTCTAAAGAAGCTATAAATGGCCAGTAGACATATAAAAAGATGCTCAAAACCATTAATCACTGTAAGAGGACAAATTCAAACCATATTGAGATGCCATTGCACATTCGCTAGGAGGCAAGGAAAAAAAGAAAAGACAGCCAGCATGTGCTGGCAAGAATGAGGAGACATTGGAGCCCTTTTACACTCCTGATGGCAATGTAAAATCGTGCCACAGCTTTGGAAGAAAACATACAAGTCCGGTAGTTCTTCAAATAGAGTTGCAAGATAACTCAGAACTGCCATTCCTAGAGAAATGAAAATGTGACCATATAAAAACCATATATGAGTGTTTTGTGACACAAAAGACTATAGTATATTATTCCATTTATATGAAATGTCCGGAAGAAGCAGATCTAATTCACTGCTGTGGAGTTAGTTCTGACTCGGAGATCCCTTAAGACAGGCCAGAACTGCCCCTGTGGGTTTCCGAGATTGTAACTCCTCGTTAAGGGGGTAGAAAGCCCCATCTTGCTCCCATAAAGCAGCTAGTGGTTTCAAACTGCTGGCCTTGTGATTAGCAGCCAGTGCATAACCCAGTATGCCACCAGGACTTCTAAACAAATCTGAGAAAAACAGAAAATAGACTGGTTGCCTAAATCAAGGCAGGGGTGCTGGAGTAAAAGTGAAGTGGCTACTATTTGGTATGGGGCTTCTATGGGAGGTTAGAAAATGTTCCAAACCTGCAGTGCCCGATGATTACACAACTCTGTAACTATACCAAAATCCTTTGAATTGTATAGGTTTAAATGGGCGAGTTGTCTGGTGTGTGAATTGTATTGCAATAACTACTTTGA
>NW_022103951.1:11399468-11407176 GCF_000313985.2 Echinops telfairi
TGTTGGCTAAAAGCCCAAAAGTAGAAAGCATCGCAGTTAGCAAGAAAGAGAGCTGGGAGTATGATAATTACTGACCTAGCAGCACAGAAAACACATTAACCAGCACAATGATCAAAGTCATTAGTCCCTCTCTCTCTCATTTGAAAAGGCTTAGGAGTATCTGTTAAGTTAAAAACCAACACACACGAGTGCGCAAAGAGAGCTGAACTCAAGTGTGTTTAAGTTACACCACAGCAAGGTCAATGAAGCTTGTAAAAAATAAAATAAAATAAAACAAACATTCAGCAGGAGAGAGGACAGAGCAATGCATGCCAAATAAAATAAAATAAAATCCAAACAAATCTGAACCTGCCCATAAAGCCAGCTGATTTTATGGCTGGTGCCATCTCCCCTTCTAGATGCAGAACACAGTGTAGAGCAGAAATTGTAATGGGCTGGCGGTCCCGAGTTTGTGGTGCACGCCTTTGGCCTCAACTACTCTCAACTTGACTGCTGTGGTCAAAAGCAACCCACGACAATCCGTACATGAGCCCGCCCGCTTGTGTTCCAGTGACACTCTGTTAGGGAAAGTTAGATCTGAATGTCATATCATTTTTACACATCACAAAATAATCTTGATGTTTTGCAACTAGGTTTGGCTCCAAACACCAGAAACCAAGCCCACTGGCTTCTAGCCTAAGTCAACAGCAATTGCCCCCTCCCACCACTCTACTCTTCAGTTGGGTTCAATAATTCATTGCAATGGTCACATAGAGCTCACAGACAATACTCACGATTATGGGGTTTATGAAGGAAGTTAACAAATTACAAAAGTTCGGGATACAATTATTTGGACAGAATCTCGTTCTCCGCCATACCCACTAGGCAGGCATTTCTCTGGTCTTTGGCCTCTTAGCCACATGGCTTATGGGCCTCTACCCTGTTCAGACGACTTTGCAAAGCTCTTTTAGAGCTGCCAACAAATGCCCAATGGGTGCGTCGCTGCCATAAGCCTCAACCAGAAGGTGGCACTCAGCTCTAGCTCCACGGAACAGCAAATGTAGCTCCCCCAATTAAGTGCCTGAAGCCACTCCACTCCGTTCCACAAGCCAACCTCCTGCCTGAAGGCATTCAACTTTCCTTGTTCTGTGGGCCGGGATGTCCAACGCTCTGCCCCAGGGCTCTACTGCTGCTGCTCTTCTGACAATCCTCTGGTGTGAAAATGGTCTCTTGGATCAAGGAGGTTCAAGGCGCAAGGATCTCAGAGTCCAAAAGACATATTCTACTCCTGGCTCTTCTTTCTCACTGGTAGTGAAATGTCCTCCCTCTCTGCTTTCGGGTTGGCTCTTTTTATACTCAGCAGGATGCCTAACCCAATTAACCCTGTGAACAATCACTCACAACTGAATCATACCATCTAGTCAGCATCTTCCCCCAGCTTCTCGCAGTGGGAGTAACAAAGGCTCTGGTTACACAAATTAAACAATTCACTGCACGGCAGCAACCCTCTGGAAGAGAGTAGAACTTGTTCCTTCGGGTTTCCAAGATGGTCCACCTTCATAGAAGCAGATGGTCTCATCTTTCCCCACAGAGCAGTGAGTACGGTTGAACCAATGACCTTGCTGTTAACAACCCAACATTGAAGCTGCGACAGCACCCGGGCTCTTCGTCTCAGCTCAGAGACCATAGCAAAAAAGCAAAACAAACAAACAACAGTCTGCAAGCTAGACTTGGACCATGGGGCCATTGCCAACTCTGAGAAAAAAGAATGCGTCCTCAGCAAAATCCAAAAGGTACAGGCAGCGACAAAAACAGGTGAGCCCTGGTATCATTATTCAATGAGATCCTACCCAATGTTCTGAGAGTTGGATGGGGTACTCAGCAACCCACTCAGCAGCGCTGTCAAAAGCAACATATATTGACACCAAGAGACCAAGCTTGGGCCATGATTTCGTTTCAGCAGAACAATCTCTAGCTGAATGCAAGATCTAACTTTTAAGCATCAAAAATGCCCAGTCAGGATCATTTTCTGAGCCCATCCACAACCATCAAGTGGATGCCAACTCATAGTGACCCTAGCTAAAGTTTCCATAGCTGCCAATCTCTCTGGGAGGGAACAGCCTCCACTTTCTCCCATGGGGTGACTATTGGGTTTGAACCCCCGACTTTACTGTCCGCTTCCCCATCAGCACTGCCAAGGCACCTTCGTTTTCCAAAGAAGGCCTCTAAACTTCCTCATTAAGAGTGCTTTTCCAAAGTGGGTGAATAAGCAAATGCAGTGAAGCAAGCTGATGGTGCCTGGCTATCAAAAGATATAGCATCTGGGGTCTTAAAGGCTTGAAGATAAACAAGCGGCCATCTAGCTCAGAAGCAGCAAAGCCCACATAGAAGAAGCACACCAGCCTGTGTGACCACGAGCTGCCAAAGGGATCAGTTAGCAGGCATCAAAGAACAAAAAATCATATCATTCTTTGCTCACCTCCATTTTGAAGACAAATAGGTACATAAGCAAATGTGGCAAAGAAAGCTGATAGTGCCCGCCTATAGCGTCTGGAGTCTTAAAGGCTTGAAGGTAAACAAGCAGCCATCTAGCTCAGAAGCAATAAAGCCCAAATGGAAGAAGCACACCGGCCTGTGCGATCACAAGGTGTCGAAGAGACCAGGTATCATCAGAACAAAAAATCTTACCATAGCGAATGAGGGGGGTAAGTGCGGAGTGGAGACCCAAAGCCCATTTGTAGGCCACTGGAGATCCCCTTGCAGAGGGGTCTCGGGGAGGAGACGAGCCAGACAGGGTGCGATGTAGCAATGATGAACATTACAACTTTCCTCTAGTTCCTAAATGCTTCCTCCGCCCCCCACTATCATGATCCCAATTCCACATTGCCAGTCTGACTAGATCAGAGGGTGTACACTGGTACAGATAGGAACTGGAAACACAGGGACTCCAGGGCGGATGATTCCTTCAGGACCAGTGGTGTGAGTGGCGATACTGGGAGGGTAGAGGGAGAGTGGGTTGGAAAGGGGGAACCGATTACAAGGATCTACATGTGACCTCTTCCCTGGGGGACAGACAACCGAAAAGTGGGTGAAGGGAGACATCGGACAGGGCAAGATATGACAAAATAATAATTTATAAATTATCAAGGGCTCATAAAGGAGGGGGGAGCGGGAAGGGAGGGGGGAAAAAAAGAGGACATGATGCCAGGGGCTTAAGTGGAGAGCAAATGTTTTAAGAATGATGAGGGCAATGAATGTACAAATATGCTTTAGACAATTGATGTATGTATGGATTGTGATAAGAGTTGTATGAACTCCTAATAAAACTATTACAAAATAAATAAACTAAAAAAAAGAGTGATTTTCCTTTGTCAGCAACAAACAGCTGCTGTTTACCTGTGAGACCAACGTCTATTAGAGGCGTGAGATGGGTGGCCAAATGGTTGGAGTTCCTGCTCCAAGAAGCTTCCCCAAGGACTTTTTTTTGTGCCCAAGGAACATTTCAGATGAGGGTCTCCTTCCATCTCTGACTACATGTGGGAGGCCAATTCTAAAAACCAGCAGGGAGGCTGACCTTCACCTGAACAGGGTTGTACTGCTTAAGAACTTACACCAGGTTATTAGTTGAGAAAGGGCTCATCTATTCCCCCAGAGCCACTTGCTAGTTCTTGGTTGATAACAGGGCTGCCAATGGGTTCATTCCGGTCCATCGCCCTGCTGAGAAATTGCCTCTCCAGCCCAGACTGAACCAGAATCTACCACTTCCCCAGATCCCCAGGTGATGCTTATGCAAATTCCCAGCAGGGGGCTGTGCCAGTTCATAAATTCAAGGCACTTAGGCAGGACCATTTTGTTCAAGGAGAAAAGTGCCCCCTCCACACCTCACCCCCCACCCCCTCTGACCTGGGGGTTGCAGTTGTTAAGGGCACAGCTAGCGGCTAACCTAAAGGGTGGCGGTTCAAACCCTCCTTCCCACACAGTCTCCTTGGGTCGAGATGGCAGCCTTGGGGGCCCTCTGGGGCAGGCTTGCTCTGCCCTACGGGGTAACAGTGCTCAGGGGCAGGCAGCGAGTTTCTGCTCTGGGTAGCTCCCACAGAAAGAGTAGAGACACCACGTCCTTTTTTCTGGGAGGGGGCTTCCATCACAAGTATCAAACTGACCCACAAAGGAAGGTGGGTAGTTCAGAATTAAACAGAACACCAGGACCTGCCTTTTCTAGATAAAATTCCGTTTTGGGAAAGGGGGGGCAGGGGGGAAAGGGAATCAGTCTTGATTTGGGTTTCTCGACTTTCACCAAGGGAATGCTGGGAACCAGCTCCTGAGAACGCCAAGTGCTCTATACATTCACCCACCCGCCTGTCACAAGCATCATCCTCATACACAAAGGGCCATTTCTATGTGCTGCAGTACAGCGATAGATAATATCCCATCGCCATGGCAACAATTTTTCCAGAAGATATGTTAACCCATGACGAAGGCAAAAGAACAAAGCTCGTTCTTTGCATTGGCTTTTTACTTTCAGCTCCATGAGGAAGAGTCTACCTTGCTGGGGTTGGTTTTAGGGCATTGCTGGACTCAGAAGGGCCTTGGTAGGGCTGAACCAAGTCCATAGAAATCCCCAGTGGGCACATATGAACAGAGAGCTATGTTTAGAGTGAGGAGCAAGTCCTAAAGGGGTCTGTCCTTCAGGGAAGGAAAAATGTCAAATGAACACCAGGCTCTACCCCCAAGCATTGCTATATGGACATTGCTATGTTCTCCAGTCCCCAGTGCTGGGACAACCTTCCCCACTGTCGGCAGCTACTCCTGCCAGAGGCCCCAGACAAGCCCAGCCTGCTGTCTTTCTCCCAGTGCCCTGAACAAGGAGAAATACTCCAGCCCATGGAAATGCCGCACCTACAAAACACACACACACACACACACACACACACACACACACGCCCACATCCAAACACAAAGTCACATTCCTCAGGGCCTCCCTGAAGAGAAACCTGAGGAACTGGAGGCTCCTGCCCAGCCTGCCCTTGTCCCCCTGCCCCCCTCCCCGGGAGATCTAGCCACTCAAGGCCCTGCTTGGCACCACCCGAGGCTCATTCTCTGTAGGAGGCAGGGCAGCGGTCCCAACTTCAGCCTGTAGCCCCGCTGGTTCTTTCCCCCAGGAGTCCCCACAGCCTGATCTGCCCTTTGGCCTCCACTTGGCCCAGGGTCCCCTGCCTCCTGGCGCCAGGATGGACTAGAACACCTGCACCAAATGAGAAGGCAGGAGACAGAGGGCAGTTCACTGGCCCCCACCCCAATGCCCGTTTCCCTTCCTGGACCCAGTTCTGGAAATGGCGAGGTTCTTCTCCAACTGCTGATCCTATATGGGGGACCATCTCCCCCAGTTCTGGCAACAACATGCCCTTTCTCTCGCATTGCCCCTCGAGGTGTCAGGTAGTAATGGCTTCCCACCTGGATGCTTCAGCATTCCTATGTGCAGACAAGTGCTGGGAACATGCTACTTCCTGGGGGACCTTGAATGATACATCACCTTTCCCCAGTTCATTACCTCCTCAGCCTCAAAGTTGGATACATCTTCCTTGACCCTTACCTGCCCCACATTCTGTTTCACCGTAGCACAGACACTCCGCAAAAATGGACCAAGGTCCTTACCCAGACACACACTCCCCCCTGGGAGTCCTCCCTTTAAACAAGGAGGCCGCCACAGCGTCGTCATGGGAACACCATCCTTTCCAATGCCGGTTCCTGGCACTTTGTGTCCTCAACCAAAAGGGAATTTCAACCCAACTGTTGAATCCATGCCATCTAGTCAATCCCAAAGCTTTCCGGAACACTGACCGCATCTCACCTACTGGCAAAGTAAACTCAGAGACCAAACTCAGTAAGAGTCAGACAGATCCAGAAGCCACTTACCTCCGTGGTCTTGGACAGCTCCTTGAACCTCTGTGCCCTGGTGTGGTTTTCTTGAAAGAGGGGGAAGAATACCTGCCTGGTGGTTTGGGTGTGAGAATCTGGCAATGTCGGGAAACTTTGTAGTAGTAGTTCATTGTGGTTTTGGTGACAGTTTAGATAGCACTTTAGGTTCCCATTCAGCAGTTTCTATACAAATTGTCCTGGGACATTGCTGGCATTGTTCATTCTTACCCTTCTGACCTGCTCCCATTCATCTAGTCTTGTGGCCCCTTCACCTTCTCATCTCGGTTTCAATGATTGACCTCACATCGATGATGTTTACGGGATACTCATGGGTGATAGTCTTCATTTTAGTTTTTGTTTTGGCTATTCTATGGCCAACAGGGACCTCCAGGACTCTTAGGTCCAGAGATTAAAGAGCATCTCAGGACAGGAGTGTCAGTGTATCCTCCAGGCTCAACGGGTCAATAAGCCTGGGTTGTTTTTATTTTTTTTTAAGAATTTGAGGTTCTGTCCTGTGTTTTTTCTCCTATTCTATCAGGATTGATTGTGGCCCTGACCAGAATGGTTGGTAGTGGCAGCTTGGCACTGTCTAGAGCAGTGGTTCTCAACCTTCCTAATGCCACGGCCCTTTAATACAGTTCCTCATGTTGTGGTGGCCCGCCAACCATATAATTATTTTCATTGCTACTTCATAACTGTCATTTTGCTACTTTGATGAATCAGGCAACCCCTGTGAAAGGGTCATTCGACCCCCCAAAGGGACCACAACCCACAGGTTGAGAACTGCTGGTCTAGTGCTTCTGGTCTCAGTTCAAAGTAGATGAAGCTGAAGTTCATGTAGACCAGGAGACTCATTTCTTCATTGAACCTTTGGTTTCTGAAGACATCTGTTGATTGTCACAACTGGGGAAATACAAGGATGTGACTGGCATCTTTGTGGGGCAACCACCACCAAACACAATGATCTGGCCCCAAATCCTAAGTGAGAAAGCTTGATTTAGAAAAAGTAGTGACTGTCTAGTTTAGGATATCTCAACATACAGACTATAAAGGTACCAAAGCATGACATTTTTAGATAACCTTATTTTGATCTTAAGGGGAGGGGGGAAACCTCAACATGTAGAACACATCCAACACCTTCAGAGACAAAGCTGTCATGTGCAGTAGGGCTTCAAACACATTATAGATATGCTCCGTTATCTTTCACTTCCACATTTTCCACAAACCTTCTGAAGGCCTCTCATATAATCATCTGGTTTTCAGAAGGCAACCCCTGAGCTAAGTGGGGAAGAGCAACAAAGAAATGGTTGTATTAAATACCCTATAGGACAGGGCAGAACTGCTCCCTAGAGTTTCCTAGCCGGTAAATTTTCACAGGAGAAAGCCCAACTCACCACCCACGATTCCACCAGAGCTCCTAGGGGTTGTATTCAATAGCTTTTTAAAAAGGGCATCAGGGGCAACTATTACACATTGAAGAAAGTCCACCTTTAAAAACACTTCTTAAATTGCTGGCTTTTATGGTATTTACCTGAATTATTCAGGAAGTTAACACAAATGACACACTTTATTACCCCCACCAAGAGGTGGGACAAAAAATTTCTGCAAACACTCAGCAAAGTGTTACAAATTAATGAAGTAAAAAAAAAAAACACACATTTGTTCCTGAACACAAACTAATGTTAGAAGATTCTCCTGGTTCTTAAAGATGTTAGGAGAAGCCAAGCTTCCTGGGTCTATTAAAATGACTCCTTCCTCTGTAGGGCTGGCCTCAGCTCAAGACATGACATCCCCTCCCTAGACAACAGTACTA
>NW_022103951.1:11407320-11409137 GCF_000313985.2 Echinops telfairi
AAAGCCACAAAGTCCCTGAGGAATCCAGATTGTAGACTTCTGACTCGGAGTCAAGGGTAGGGGCCCAGCACTTGACACCTCATTTGAACTGGTTAGGGGATTTTCACAAGGGGATCACACTCAAAGTCTAAAGGTATAATGGGGTGGTGCACTAGACATCCCTGACTGCAGGAAGAGCAATGGGGTTTTTGTAGAAGGCAGGCCCCTCGGACAGGAACGCTGAGGACTAAAAGAGTATAAGCGCTGTTAGGTAAGTAGGTCCTGGGTTATGGATCCCTGAAAGAATAGGGGATTGGACCAATGGATTATATCAGGGCCTGCTCGCTATTTAACAGAGGGATTCTCATCTACTCTGGGTCAGGACCACAGTTACACTTGGAACTACTTGTACGGTCTCTCTCTTTTCCTTTTGATGTCTATCTACACAAGATAGGCAGAATAAGCAATTCCGAGGAGACAGCAACGGGACTGAAGGTTGGGGGGCTGTGGGGCATGGGAGAGGAGGAGGTGGCGGAAAGGGAGTGGTGAGCCAATAACGCCAGGAACGGAGCATTATCAATGGATCTAAAATTGATGGTGAGGAGGGTGTAGTGTTCCTGGTCATGTTTGGTCAATTGAAATGTATCCGAGACAAATTACTGAGAAGTGAACGATGGGTAAACAAGATAGTGGGGCAGGAGAAAAGAAAAAGAGGAAAGAACCAGAAAGTAAAATATTATATATAGGTATGAACATAGATATGTAAATATAGATGTATTTGTTTATATGTGGAAATACAATAAGGAAGCAGATAGACTTTAGGCCTCTACCTAAATCTGATCTCAGTACAAGAATGGTTTGTTCTAATAATGTGGCAATGTATGATATTTACCTTCCCAACATAATCACTGAAGACAAAATGGGTGTATAAGCAAATGTGGTAAAGAAAGCTGATGGTGCCCAGTTATTAAAAGATACAGCATCTGGAGTTTTAAAGGGTTGAAGTTCAACAAGCAGTCACCTAGCAGGAAAGCAACAAAGCCCACATGCAAGAAGCACACCAGCCTATGCGATTATGAGGTATTGACAGGAATAGGTATCAGAAATTCAAAAACAAGCAATAAAATTGACATGAAGGAGAGTGGACAAAGCGGAGACCCCAAACCCACCTGTAAGATAATTGAACAGTTCCTTACAGAATGGCCACATGGAAGGCATGATATATCCAGGGTACAGTACAGCACTGATGAGACACATAACTATCCTCTAGTTCTTTAATATTTCTTCCCCTTAACTATTAGGGTCTTAGCTTTACCTCATGTCTTATTAGACCTGTGTATGTTCATTTGTATAATTAAGATTGTCCAATGCATGAAATCCAAGATAGATAAACCCTTCAGAAACAGTAAAGTGAGCAACGATTCCCTGAGGGTATGGGAAGAGAGGGGGGAAGGAGGAACCCATAGCAATGAGGACTGTATAACCCCACTTGAGGGGAACGAATAACAGAATTGTAGGTGAACAGATACATTACGGAGTGTGAGATACAGTGAAATACCATATATACTCGTGTATAAATCGAGTTTATAAGAATAATTTTAATGCAGTTTTTGTGGTAAAATTAGGTGTCTCGGCTGATATTCGGGTTGGCTTATACTCAAGTATATACGGTAATAATAATATATAAGGTGGCAGTTACATAATCCCTGTCAACTTGCGAAGGGGTGGAGTCTACCCTGTCAATCAGGTCACAGCTTGACCTCATTTGGAGGCTCCACAGAGATAAATAGCTCACTGGAGGCCAAAAACTCTCTCTGTGAGATATTCCTGTTGATAAG
>NW_022103951.1:11410719-11412906 GCF_000313985.2 Echinops telfairi
CACAGCTCTCTACTTTTCAGCTGAGTTCTATAATTCATTGCGCTGGCCACGTAGTACTCACAGACAGTACGATCATAGGGTTTATTAAGGAAGTTAACAGGTTTTAAAGGGTCAGGATACAATTATTCTGGAAGGACAGCATCTTCATAGTTGTTCTAACAGGCAGGCTTGGTCTCTGGCCTCTCAACCACAAGGTCAGTGGGTCTCTGTTCTGCTCAGGCCATGTTGCAAAGTTTTTGTAGAACTGCTAATAAATGCCCAAGGGCATGCCACTCTGCTGGAAGCCCCAACCCAAAGACACTCTGCTCCAATTCCAGGGATCAGCAAACCTACTTCCCCCAATTAAGTCCCTGGAGGTACTCCACTCCACAAGCTAGCCTCCTGCCTGAAGGCACACAGCTTCAGCTTTACTTGCTCAATGGGCTGGGGAGTTCACCACTGTTTCAAGCTCTGTCTCCTGGTTCTGCTACTACTGCTCCTCTGCCACCCCTCTGGTAACAAAGGTCGTTTCCTGGTTCAAGAATGTCCAATGCACAGGTATTAAGATCCAAAGGATGCCCTCCACTCCTTGCTCTTCTCTTTTGCTGGTAGTGAGATACCCACCCCCTTCCTGCTTCTGAAATGGCTCATTTTATACCCAGCAGGATGGCAAGCACAATTAATTCCTTCAAAACCACTAACAACAGAATCCTATATCAGTGGCTTCCTTGCCACTTTCTCTTGCTCAGACTCATCAGGAAAAGGTTGTTTGGTGGGAGTAACAGAGACGATGGCTAGAAGAGCCATATTAAATAATTCAGTGCACTGCACACATTAATAATGGAAACAAATGCTCAATTTCCATTTAAACATAACAATAAAGATGCCATTCTTTTCCCACAGCTAAGTTCCCAGGTCCCTGGAGTGGATCCAGGTCAATAAGCCCTGCCTTGGAATGTTCTGTGCAGAACTGGGCTGCCGAGGCAAGCAGGACATTCATATCTGCCTTCCACCTGGGGTTTTGTTTTGTTCTGTTTTGGGGTTTTTTGTGGGGGTTTTTTTCCTTCGACTGGGTCTGATTTTTTTTTTAAAAAAACCTAAAAACTAAAATTTTAAATTAGTTTAAAATTAGCTGTGAACCTATATTTGCCAGTTCTGCTTAGGATGAGAAAATGAATTATGCATGTAATTTTTAAGATAAATTTGAAATTAGTAGCTGAGTGAAAAAACACATATGTAATTCTGGCCCCCAAAGGCAAAACTATCATTCTCTGCTTTGGATAAACACTGTAAGGTAGGAGTGGCAAAAATACTTCCAGGAATTATTTCGTGCTGTCCAGATGTTTGTGAAATCTTCTCCCCTTGCGTGTGAGTGGAAGCTCTGCCTTGTTTCTAGCCTACAGAATACGGTGGACGTGATAGGTTCTCAGTTCTTAGCTGCCTGGAGTGCGAGCCTCCTTCTGGCCTTGAAGAAGCCAACATCTATTTGTGAACTGCCTGTGGAGGGGCCATGCGGCAGAGTGCTGTATAGGAGCTTCAGTGTTAAAGGCATGAAGAAGTGAACTTGAACGTGGAAGAAGAACCCAAGGCTCTAGAATGGTAAACGGGTCTTGGTGGCAGCCATGTGAAACCCTGAGCTGAGGAAGCCCCTCGGCCAAACCAGACTGCAAAAATAATAGTGTGTGTGGTTTTAAGTTGTTCATTTGTGACCAGTCATTATAAAGCAATTGGTAATGAATACAGTAAGTAATCTATCCAGAGGTGACGAGTGTGCACAATCTCTCCTAGCTAAAAAATGGGAAGTCCCAAGGCCTAGGAAACATCACGGTCCTAAGCCATCCAGATTGGTTGGTTGGCTGGTTGGCTGACCTACCAATAGATGTGTGCTGATGATCAGAATGGAATGTTCCTTGTGCTTGCTGGGTGTGGCGCAAAGTGCCCTCAGATAAGACACTTGCCTCCAGGAAACCAAGAGAATGTCTGAAGAAACCTGGAAAAGGAACCAAACAATCTATGGAGGGGAAAAAGAAGCTACTCAGAATTAGAAAAACATTTCAAGTCTTTCCAGTCAGAAACGACTACTATGTACAAACCCATCTTGTATCCAGAATCTTAAGTGTGTTACCCTTTAAATCTGCCTATTGGTTTCCTGGATCATTCCCCTGCACCATAACTTGCATTACCCAATGGCCCAATGGTGTTGAATCA
>NW_022103951.1:11414459-11415559 GCF_000313985.2 Echinops telfairi
ATGCACCTATTTGTCTTCAGCGATCGTATCATGGAGGTGAGCACACAATGATATGATTTTTTGTTCTTTGATGCCTGATAACTGATCCCTTCGGCACCTCGTGATCACACAGGCTGGTGTGCTCTTCCATGTGGGCTTTGAATCATTCTTGAGTCATGCCCCTTAGATTTCATTGACCACCCTGAGCTTCCTCCCTGCAAGATAAAATAAACTGTATGAATCAGATGATCCCTGGGTCTTGTGTCAGGATAATCGAAGAAGTGAATGAAGGTGGGAACCTAGAACAAGATTGGCAACATGTTGGTAGTTGTGGATGGTGCTCAAGGGGGCTTAATGTGGTTCTTCTAGCAACTTATTTGGACGAAATTGTTCATTTCAAAAATGCCCAGGGAAACCTAATTAATTAGCTCAAAAGTCCTCCGGCACCCTTAATATCAGTATGCACCCTGCTATTTATGAAAGGGGCCTTCATGTTTGTACATGTTTGAACAGTACCCAGTCCTGCGACATCCAACATAAAGGAGAAAACATGTGTGTTAGTCTAGGTAAACTAGGGAAACAAATCCTCAGAAATTCATATGGATAAGAGAGTTTTATATAAAGGGTAAATGTACATTAAGAAAGTATCCCAACCCAGTGTTGCCCAAGCCCATGGGTCCAACATTAGCCCATATGTTGGACACCAATCCACAAAGTCCTCCCCCATCTCACAAAACACACACAGTGACACCAACTGCAGGAGGACAGCCTAATCCAGGCGTCCTCAAACTATGGTCCGCGGGCCACATCCGGCCCGCAGGTGTTTTTGCACCATTTTGTTTTTTACTTCAAAATAAGATATGTGCGGTGTGCATAGGAATTTGTTTATAGTTTATTTAAACTGTAGTCCGGCCTTCCAATGGGTCTGAGGGACAGTGAACTGGCCCCCTGTTTAAAAAGTTTCAGGACTCCTGGTAATCAGTGAACATGTAAGCTTCTCAGTGCTGGCACAGGTCTCCACACAGCTGCTCCAGCACCCAGGGCTGCATCGGGGTAGGTCCATGTGGCTTCTCCTCAGGGATGTCTTGCAGGAAGTGAGCCTTGGCAGCTGAAGCAGGGAA
>NW_022103951.1:11415659-11428597 GCF_000313985.2 Echinops telfairi
CGTATCTAAAGCACCATGTGGATGAGTCACTGTCAAGAGGGAACCATGAGCGTTGTCTTTTCAAGAAGCATGAACTAACTAGTGTTACATGTGTCAACGAGGAGAAATTTCAAAAACAATGAGAAGGAAAGCAAGCTGTCGTAGTTAAAAGAGCACAAGGCTCTGCATTTTCTGTTGAAAAGTCACACACAATATTATCTTAGTATGATGAATGCATCCACTGTGATAAACCCGTCCAGTAAAAGAGCCCTGCTAGCACAGTGGGTTAAGTGTTAGGCTGCAAATCGAAAAGGTCAGTGGCTGGGAGATGGATGTGGCAGTCAGATTTCATAAAGATTTAAACACTAGGGGCTAGTTCTAGAGCAGCAGCTCTCAACCTGTGGGTTGCAACTCCTTTGGGGGTTGAATGACCCTTTCACAGGGGTTCCCTAATATATCCTGCATATCAGATATTTCCATTGCAATTCATCACAGTAGCAAAATGACAGTTATGAAGTAGCAACGAAAATAATTTTATAGTTGGAGGGTCACCACCACATGAGGAACTGTATTAAAGGGTCGCAGCATTAGGAAGGTTGAGAACCACTGTTCTAGAGGGTCACTATGCGTCTGAATCATTTGGAGGGCAGTGGGTTACCAAGCCTCCAAAGTGTAAATCCAATGCAGGTGCCTGTAATGCTTAAAAGAGAGTGATCATGATTGGAAATCAATTGGAAACACCTCCAGCCACTGCATCAAGCTACAGTCAGTCAATAATGGGAACAATTTTAAAGCGCAAAGGAGTAAAAAAGAGTCCTGGACCACGTGACAGGCTCTGCCCTGGTGAAAGATACAGTGAGCAGTATGCAAAGCGTCGTACCTGACTCATTGAAATGAAAAGGCTACTGATCATTTGGTTAGACGATCAAAATCATGGTAATATGCCCCTAAGCCTGGAAGGCTTTTAATTCAATGGTTTAATAAAAGCTGTGTGTGAGGCGAGTAAAGATGATTGCGATGGAGATTTTGTGAATACAGGTCTTCGAGTGTGGACAAATTTCCATAGCACCACAGTGCCAGGTGAGGCCACCGGAGAGCACTCGTGTAAGTGCAGGTAATTCTCCTAAAATGTTCAAACCCATTGGCTGAGGAGCAGCGCCAAGATGAGGGAGTACCTTCTCCTGATCTGGCCTGAAAGGACAGGAGTATGAGACTAAATGGCAGGCGGGCTCCCTGCCTGGACCAAGTAGGCAAAGGTCAAGGGACCACCCAGCTGAGACTGAGGACAAGTGTTGCTGTGGACCAATGATTGTATTCTTACTGTTTACTAATCCCAATTCATGGTGACCTAGTAACTTTCTTAATTAACGCCCTTAATTGTGAGTTTTGTCTATGAGTTGTGTGTGCCATTGCAACAGATTATCACAGCCAGCATAGATGTAAAGTGAATGGGAGGAATGAAGGATGAGGCCTGTCTGACCCCTGCCTTGTGGCAATAGGGAAGCCAGAAGAGGTCAGTACTATATGTAGTTCTTTTTATTACTGCATTATGTACTGTATTATGTGAAAATGTTTTAATGTATTTTAAAGTCATTTTAGATGCATAGAAATATATACTACCTATTTAACACATCTATATATAGTAATGCTATATCAAACCAGAAAACCCACTGCCTTCAAGGAGCTTCTGGCTCGTAGCAACCCTCTAGGACTCAGCAGAAGTGCTCTCCTTCCGGTTTCTGAGTCTGTCGATCTCTACAGATGCAGATGGCTTCCTCTTTCTCCTGAAGAGCAGCTGGGAGCTTAGTATTTCTGATCATTTTGGTTGGCAGCCCAATGCCTAACCCAAAGTGCCACCAGGCCTTCAGATATGGTATACTAAGGGGTGGGGGCTTCAAAACGTTGGTGAAAAAGAATGAAAAGATAATGAAATTTTTCCACAAGCTTTTTGAAGCCCCTCATATATACTGTAGACTGAGCATATAGTATAGAGATTCAGTGGCACTGTTGGGTTAATCTTGGCCTGCTAATCACAAGGTCAGCGGTTCAAACCCACCAGTAGCAAGACTGGGGAAGGATGAGGTTGACTTCTCCTGTAATGATTTACAGCCTTGCAAATGAAATATAGGGTCACTATTAACTTTGTGGCAATGGAAATATTAGGTGCCAACAAGTCAGTTCTGACTCAAAACAACCCAATAAACAACAAAATGAAACCCCGCCCAGTCTTGTGCCAGCCTCACAATTGTTCCTGTGTTTGAGCCCATGGTTGCAGCCACCATGTCAATCCATCTCATCAAGGGCCTTCCTCTCTTTCATGGACCCTCCACTGTACCAAGCATGATGTCTTTCTCCAGGGACGGGTCTCTCCTGACTACATGTCCAATGTCCGGGCGATTCAGTTTAGCCAGCCTCATTTCTAAGGAGCATTCTGGATGCACTTCTTTTGAGACAGATTAGTACGCACAGCTGTCAGTCCATCTTAGGTACTTTCGATCATCTTCACGATATTCCTTTATCACCAACTAATTCAAAGGCAACAATTCTTCTGCAGTCGTCCTTCTTCATTGCCCAGCATATGCCATGCATGAGATTACTAAACATTCCACAGGTTGGATCAGAAACATCTTAGTCTTCAAAGTGATAGCCTTGCTCTTTAATACCTTAAAGAGGCCTTGTGCAGCAGGCTTGCTCAGTGCAATGCACCCTGTGACACATATGTAAGACACAGGAGCCCTGGTGGTACAGTGGTTACACACTGGGCTGCTAACTTCAAGGTCAGTTCAAAACCACCAGCTGCTCCATATTAGGAAGATGAGGCTTTCTACTCCTGTAAAGGGGTCGTGACCCACAGGTTGAGAACCACTGCTCTAAGGTGTGTGGCTCGGCAGCTGCTCAACATGGAAACCAAATTTTCTTACTTTTTTTTTAATGTTCATCTGTGCAACAGCAAGTTCTAAGCACTCATCGTAATGTTCATTTCGTCCAAAGATATAAAAAACTAGATGGAATTATGCTTGTAATAATTATTCACTTCCTAAAACTCATTACCCTTTTGAAGAACTACATTTTTATTTCCTTGCATTTGTTACTTCAGTAAACAAACCTGAAATGTAAAGAGAAAAAGTGCCGAACAACCAGAAGGTGACATGCTGTTATTTCGGCTTTATGTTATGGCCCAAATTCCCACAAGATATTATTACTGAATTACGCAATTCCTAAAAGTGTTCAAAGAGTTCAAAATATTGTCAGAACAATATTCTGGAAAATCAGAAAGGAAATTTTCAAAGATGAATATATGCTCAGAGAAGAGAAGTCACCTGTTTCTAATACAGTGAACCCTCATTTATCGCGGTTAATCAGTTCTAGACCTTACCGTGATAAATGAAATTCCGCGAAGTAGGATTCCTTATTTGGAAATCAAATATTTTCGTAGTTAGAGCATAGAGGACATGAAAAAACAACCTTTAGTCACCATTACACTCGTATTACCCAATTTATTAAACAAAAAAGGGAAAATACAGTAAAACATTTTGGACGTTACAACTATCATTTATTATTTATTATATTATTTATGGCATCTAGTTTACAGTATTACATATTTCACATACAGTATTATTACACATAGTTCTTACAAATACTGTAATCAATAGCCTATGAAATGACTTAAGGGATGTACTCTACAGGTGGGTCGCCGTCTTTTTCCTCTGAAGGAGCGGGTGTAGGCAGTGGGTACTGTTACGCAAAAACCGCGATAGAGTGAAGCCGCGGAAGTCGAAGCGCGAAGTGGCGAGGGTTCACTGTATAGCTAACATAGTAATCTGTCTACTTGGTCTACCTCCTACCCCGCCTTCTGTAGGAAGGGGGATCCTCTCCCTACATAAAAGCTGGTGCTTGGATAAAAGTGAAGAATATTACAAGTGAGGAGGCCCATTCAAAATCAAAATGGAAATATCTTCAACAACACTTTTACTGGTTTGGGTCAGGCATTTAATATTTTCCATTAATATTTTAAAACAATCTAGTTTTATATACCTCTTATGATTCAAGTATGAACTGTTTGAAACAATAAACTACCTTGCAGCATATCATTTCTTAATACTTCAAATGGTCATTGGGGCAATGAACCAGTTGTTAAATTATCTGATGCCCACGGCTGATTACCAACCATATAGGGAATTTTTCAGACTGTGCACTCTCCATTCAGGAAGGAGAGTGGGAGGGAGGTGGGGCCAGGGAGCAGCTTACAGGAAGCTGGGACTCCAACTGGACTCTTCTTAGGTGAGTGGTAGGTACACAGTTCTCTGTTAGGTAGTTCTCTAGCTTTGCCCATCTGACGTTTTATTATGAAGGAGGCAACAAAAAACTTATGTAAATGTCCTCCTTTCAAGCACACAATAGCTTGTCTCGTTCATCCTCTCATTCTCCCAGCATTCATTTTCTTGCAGGGGGGCGGGGGGAGGCCACTAGCATGAACAGCCTATATTCCAAGTTACTTTGAGTATGCTGTGCACTGGCATCTTTCATAGTGCTACAAAATGTGATGGAACGCAGACAGAGAACACTGCGCATGTCCATTTAAAAAAATACTCCTGGCTAAGAATCTGGCAATGCGAGCGGTTTGTAAGAATGTTGACTTTTATCGATCATTGTCTTTAATGATTAAACAGATGCTTCAACAAACTACAACACAACCTTTCAAAGATGACTTCCTCGAGAAGGTGGGGTTGGGTACAGGAGTTTATGAGACAGCCCCTATTTCCCACAGCTTTGTTTGATTTCTTTATCTCAACCAAGGTGCTCAAACAACCAGACTTTACTTGTGGGGGGGGGGGTCCCCGAAGAATGATTTCCCCTAATACTGAGCCAACAATGTTTCATAACTAGTTCCCCTTAATGTCCAAGAATTAACTACTGTACAAATGAAAACCAATTATGACTATTTGAAAATTAGATAGCACACCCAGGAAAATTAAGACACGATCCTAAATGAAGATGGTATGTTGCTTCATTATGTCAAACAGAAGACTAGCCAGCTTATGGAAGCCCCACACAGCGAGGCTCTACAATTGGTGAGAATATAAAATGGTACAAACACTGGGGAAAGCAGTGTGGCACTTCAACAAACAGTTGGAACTAGAAATACAACATGACCCAGAAGTCCCTCCACACGCAAGTCAATCACAGCACTATTCACACTAGCACCTGATGAAAACCACTTAAATGCCCATTAATGGAATAATGGGTTAGTACATTTTGGTGTATACACACACACACAATGGAATACTACATAATGTTAAAGAATAATGATGAATCTGAGAAAAGCCTAACATGACTAAATCTGGAGGATGTTATACTGAGGGAAATCACAAAGGGACAAATATCTATAAGACCATAGTTTTAAAAAAATTTCAGATTTCATATTAAAAGAAACATGTTAATGACTACCAGAGGCAGGAGGGGAAGGGAGAAAAGGAGGAAAGTCATAGGGTAGAGGGAGGAAAGGTGTTCATTTGGACGGAGGGGAAGACAGTATCTAACAGGGAGATGAGCAAAAAATGATGGTGCCAGGGGAAGGCACTCATTTGCAAGAGTTACAGACAACAGAGGCAAAAACTGTTATAGGCACAATTCTGCAATAGTGAGGACCTATGAGTAGCTTCCGGATAGACGTGGGCTAAATGGGTGTGGAAGGGAGAGTGGGAGGATATCCATGAAGGTATACATGTTTAGCAGAGGATATTTGTATAGGTGGATTTACCTTCACTACAAAGCTATCCATGATTGTGGAGCATAGAGGAGGCAACGTTATGAAAATGTCATAGACATAACCAAACTCCTTGAGGGAATGAACTGCTGGGCCTATAGAGGATCAGGAACAAGGTCTCGAGGAACACCAAGGGCAACTGGCATAACATAATTCATAAATGATATTCTATAGCGTACTTTGTGGGTAGGACTGGGGTCTTAATATCTTGTGACCAACCAGCTAAGGTATAACTACTGGTTTCTCCCCATCTGGAGGAAAGAAAAGTGATGAAAACTGAATCACCTATGGAACCATTTAGTCCAGTGGACTCATGGACCACACAAACATCAGTCTCCACTATCCTGAGATCAGAAGGACTAGATGGTGCCCAGCTACCACTACCACCTCCTCTGAAAAAGATCACATTAGAAGGTCCTAGATAGAGTGGGAGAAAATGTAAAACAAAACTCAAACTCCAAAGAGACCAGGATTATAGTCAGAAAGAGACAGGGGGGATGCCCAATACTACAGCCCTTGTTGTTGCTGGTAGGTGCTGTCAAGTCGGTTCCGACTCATAGCAACCCTATGTACAACTTAGCAAAATACTACCTTAGTCCTGCACTATCTTCACAATTGTTCCTGTTTGAGCACATTGCTGCAGCCACTGTGGCAATCCATCCTGTCTAGGGTCTTCCTCTTTTTTGCTGCCCCCCTCCACTTTACCAAGCATGACATCCTTCTGTACCAACTGGTCTCTCTCTTTTTTTTAAATCATATTATTGGAGGCTTGTACAACTCTTATCACACTGCATACATACATCCATTGTGACAAGCACATTTGTTGCCCTCATCATTTTCAAAACATTTGCTTTCTACTTGAGCCCTTGGTATCACTTCTTCATTTTTCCCCTCCCCTCTCCCTCACGATAGTTTATAAATCATTATTTTGTCATGACTTACACTGTCCAACGTCTACCTTCACCCACTTTTCTGTTGTCCATTACCCAGTGAGAAGGTTATATGTAGATCCTTGTAATCAGTTCCCCTTTTCTATCCCACCTTCCCAGTATCACCACTCTCACTACAGGTCCTGAAGGGATCATCTGCCCTGGATTCCCTGTTTCCAGTTCCTATCTGTACCAATGTACATCCTCTGGTCTAGCCAGATTTGTAAGGTAGAATTGGGATTATGATAGTGGGGGGGGGAGCATTTAAGAACAGGAAAGTTGTATGTTTCATCGTTGCTACACTGCACCCTGACTGCCTCATCTCCTCCCCACGACCCTTATGTAAGGGGGTGTCCAGTTGTCTACAGATGGGCTTTAGGTTTCCACTCAGCACTCCCCCTCATTCACAACGATATGATTTTTTGTTCTTTGATGCCTGATACCCGATCCCTTCTACGCCTCATGATCACATAGGCTGGTGTGCTTCTTCCATGTGGGCTTTGCTGCTTCTGGGCTAGCTGGCCGCTTGTTTACCTTCAAGCCTTTAAAACCCCAGATGCTATATCTTTTGATAGCCGGGCACCATCAGCTTTCTTCACCACATTTGCTTATGCACACATTTGTCTTCAGTGATCGTGTCAGGAAGGTGAGCATCATGGAATGCCAGTTTAATAGAACAAAGTGTTCATGTATTGAGGAGTACTTGAGTGGAGGCCCAATCAGACTGGTATCTCTTGATAACATGTCCAAAGTACATGAGAAAAAGTCTCGTCGTCCTTACCTCTAAGAAGTCTCCTAAGGGCCTTAGTTATCCTTCAGGTCTGGAACTGAATTCACCCATGTGGTAGAAGAAGCTAACATCTAAGAACAAAGGGGCAGCATGGACCCAGGGGCAAAGCTTGCAGGGTTAGGAAAGGGGGAAGAATGTAAACAGGAGCTATAGGGAGGAAGTGGGATAAGCCATGGCCCATTAAAGGGATTGCAATGGATGAGTTGAAATAGAATGTGTACAAATTGTTGAATGTGAAACTAGTAATCCGCTCTGTAAACCTTCTGCTAATGCACACTAAAAAGTTGAGAAATAAATAAAATAAGGGGTGGGGGGACTTGCCAGTTTGAGGTAGGTATTTTTCTTATACCCTCCCTACCTCCCCCACAAAATGAATTTCTAAAGAATTGAAAAACAAAACTTGCATTAGCATGCAAGCTCCATAAGGACGGGGGGTTTGGTTTCATTCATTGCTATAACCGCAGTACCTAGGACAGTGCCTGACACACCAGATACTCAAATACATTGTGTGGATACACTGAAAAAATTGCTCCTTTCAGTCCAGGGCAGATAAACCCCTCAGGACCAATAATGAGAGTAGCGACACCAGGAGGGAAAGGGAAAGGTGGGGGCGAGAAAGAGGGAACCGATCACAAGGATCTACATATAACCCCCTCCCTGGGGGACGGACAACAGAAAATTGGGTGAAGGGAGACACAGGTCAGTGTAAGACATGAAAAAAATAATTTATAATTTATCAAGGGTTCGTGAGGAAGGGAGGGAGGGTGAAGGTGAGGGGGGAAATGAGACGCTGATACCAAGGGCTCAAGTAGAAAGAAAATGTTTTGAGAATGATGATGGCAACAAAAGTACAAATGTGCTTGACACAATGGATGGATGGATGGATGGATGGATTGTGATAAAGAGTTGTAGGAGCCCCCAATAAAATGTTTTTTTTTTAATTGCTCTTTTTAGAACTCCCATAGTTGGAATCTCCAACTATGTCTCTTTTGATTTGACAACAGTCAGTAAACTGGCCATGAAGACTAATAGCTAACATTTGAGGACTTTGATATCTGTTGCACAGATATCAACAGCATAACCTTCATTCACAATCAAAGCCACGGCCATCTAGTCCATTCTGACACATAGTGACCCTACAGGACACAGAAGAACTGCCCTACTGTAAGTCTTTACAGAAGCTGAAACAACAGCTTTTTCCTGGGGAGCAGCTGGTAGGTTCAACCCTTTCTGTTAGCAGCCTAATACTTAACCGAAGGAGCCAGCAGGGCTCCTAAATCCTTACAATCCCTCAACCGAATCCCCACGTTTCCATAGGGAAGCGCCTGGTTTGTAAGTGCCCACTGGACCCCATGTGCATCTTTGTTAAATTTTTATTTGAGTATTCTGCTTTCCAATCATTACTCTAAACACTTTATAAATATCAAGTTACTTAATTCTTACACAACGTTTTGAGTGAGACAGGTAAGCTCTATTACAGATGAGGAAACTATGGCATGAGAAGGTAAAATATGGTGGCCGAGGTCCCCCGGTGCCACTGCTGCTTTCTGTGGTCTCCCATCCTGCAACAGACTGGGCCAGATGTGTCCTCATGATGGTTGGAGGGATCTGGGAGGGAGAGTGGAAGTTTCTGGAGGGCTGGGCTGGGAACTTACACACCATCAAACTTCCAGCACATTATACTAGTCAAAGTAATTCATAGACAGCTCAGATTCAGGGCATAGGGGCAGAGATGCCCCATCCTCTTAATGGGCAGAAATGCTAAAAGGGACCCGGGTCCGGAGAGGGAAATTGTGATCATAATTTCTGCAAACAAGCTACAATAATGTACCTGCAAACAGCCCTATCAGAACCATCTACAGCAGGAGTCAGCAAACTGGGGCCCAGCCCAAGGTAGCTAGCTGGGTTTAGTGAATAATGGTGACTGTCCCTTGCTATAATGGTAGAGTAGGAGAGTTGTGACAGGGGCCCCAAATGATCTGCAAAGCCTCAAATATGACCCACCCCACCACCCAGCCCCTTACAGAATAAGTCTAGGGACCCTTGATCTACATTCTTTCTGGAGATGAGAGAACCAGAACCCCAAGTCGCCCACCACACCCTCCGTCTGCTAGGAAATCGGCCACCCTTTGAATGGCAAGGAAATAATGCACAGATCAGGGAACCACTGACAGACAACCTCAAAATACTAAGCAAGAAGGAGTTATTGACCTAGTTCTCTGATATCTATCTTTTTTATTCCTCCTAGATTAGAAGTGTTTCATTCTACCATGTTTCCCTCCTACTCCTAAAGTCTAGTCTTTAACAATATATCAGCGAAGGCAGGCAGATCAGTACTCTAGAGAGACACCAAAATGTCTTTTGCAATAAGGCTACTATGATGTATTGGAACATAAGTCCACTGACAAAGCACTCCAAAGATACCTCTGTAGGCTAGAGTCCGTGATAAAGTTAACAGGTGCTGTGGCTTATTTTGACTCCAAGGACAAGATCAAGTAAATCCTTTTTTTAACATTTAATCACTTAATTGGGGGCTCTTACAGCTCTTATAACAATCAGTTGTATCAAGCACATTTGTACCTATGTTGCCCTCATCCTTTTGAGTTAAATACTTTGATGGAACATTTACTAGATAGGTAAAATTCCCACCCTTCCTACAAACATTGGGTTAACCTTATTCACGTGCTTATTAAGGAGCCCTGGGTAACTGGCAGAAGTCAGAGGTGTGAACCCACTAGAAAGATCCTCTTCCTTCAAAGATGTCAGCCTTAGAGACCCTATGGGGCAGTTCGACTGTGCTGTGGGGTCACTGTAAGTCAGAATCAACTCAGTGACAAAGGGTCTGAGGTTTTTGTTTTATGAGAGGAAATCCTGGTTGTGACCACAGAAACTCCCTCAGCTGATGCAGTCAGTGTCACCATGATTTGAGTAGTTATACCTGTTGGGCCACTTGAATCTACACTTACAAGTTCCTGTTGTTGAACAAGAAGGGAGTGAAAATGGCTTCCTTTATTTTCCAAACTGGTAGATACACACAGGGGTCATGCAAATCAAGGCGAGTGGAACACAGCTACACCCACCTCCACCCACTCAAACCCACCCCATCGCACACCTCCCACGAGGTGAGGGCAAGCGGGGCAGGGAGCCACTGCTGTTGTTTTCCTCTCTTCGGCTAACACTTCCCTGTCCCAGAGCCTTGAGTGTTCCTTATCACCTGTCTAGAGAGCAGTGGGCCATGGCCATTTTATCAGGCTCCAGGGGAACAAGGGGGGTGGGGCTGGATCCAAGAAGGGGGCGTAAAGCCCTCAGGAGTTTCACTCCAACCATCTGCAAGGGCAGCCCTCTTTGGCCACCCTCTGAGGCAGCCTTGCAAGCAGATTGCACCTGGCCATCAAGCAGATAAGCGCCGTCATATAAAAAGCATTGTGCTTTGGCTTCTTTTTCCATGACGTAGGCCACAAGGGAGCGTGGCTTCGAATACCAGGAAAAGTCCCTCTCCTCCCTGATGGCTGAGGAGCCAACCAACGAACTCACATTGCGTTTGCCTACCTCCTCCGCAACGCCCTCCATTCGATCTGACCAAAACCAGACTCACTGCCATGGAGTGAATCTCTCCACTCACAGGGACCCTGGAGGTCAGGCGAGAACAGCCCCTGTGCGGTTCCAAGACTGTAACTCCTTACGGGAGTAAAAACCCTTGTCTTTCTCCTGAGGAATAGCTGGTGGTTTTGAACAGCTGACCTCGTCCACTGAGTAGCCACCAGGGCTCCTCTCCTCAATTCACTGATGACAGGTTCTCAGCTGCCACTGACTGGCTATGGAACCTCAGTCATGTCCTCTTCTCTCAGCTGGGAAGAAGCTACCAGCGAAAAAACAACCCGAGACCATCCTCACTACCTAATTCGCTTCAGAGTTCTGCCCTCCACAGAGTTTTATAGCTGTGACGTTGCAAAAGCAGATTGCCAGGCCTTTCTTCCAGGGCACTTCTGGGAGGGTCTGACGCACTAACTTTTCAGTTCGCAGCTGAGTGTGGTGATGCTGTGCACTGTCCACCAGCTCTGTGGAGATAGCGTGCTGGGAAGAAGTCAAGTGGCATAGGGAGTTAAGTGATGGGCTGCCAAAAAAAGATCAGCAGTTCAAGCCCACCAGCTGCCCCTTGAGACAAAGATGAGGCTATCGGCTCCCGAAAAGAATGAGTCTCAGAAACCCAATGGAGCAGTTCTACTCTGACCTAACGGATCACCGTGAGTAGCAGTGGGCTTGGGGGCTTTGGTTGGGATTGTACTTGGGAGTAACCAGAGGGCCTCAGGCAAGAGCCCTGGTGGCACTGATGGGGGGGGGGCGGGGACAGGGGGCAGTGTTGGGCAGCGCTGACCAAGGTAAGGAGATTCAAACCCGCCAACGCCTAGGCACAAGAAAGATGAGGCTGTATGCTCCTGTAAAGACTTACCACCTTGGAAATCCTACCTAGGGTGGCTTGGGTTTGGAATCAACTCAAGGACAGGGGTTTGGTTTCATTTGGGGTCATGGAATAGCCATGCTTGGTGTTTGAAGACATGACTTTCCCAGGGCTTCGAGGTTGCTTACCAGGCAATTTACAGATGGTCACTTAGAGGTGCGTAATGGGAGGCCTGGCAGCTCCAACAGCCAGGCAGTTGGACGTTACCAACACTTTGCTACCCAAAGGGTCAGTAGGGGAACCCATCGGCCATTTCGAGGACAAAAAGCCTTGACGACCCGCTTTTGGACAGATTTCAGCCTCAGAAACCCTCTGGGGCACTTCTGCTCTGCCCTGTTGAGTCGCCATGAGTCGGAATCAGAACTTGACAGCCATCAACAGCAACAATAGCACAAACATATGGGCACCCACTCACATGCCAACAGCAAACCCCACAGACAGTCTTCAATGAATAAAAATATCCTCCAAAGAGGGATCTTGCTGGTGAACCACAAAAGTCTCACGTGCTCCTTTGGAACCAGGCTTCATCAAGCACCACTGGAAACAACCCACTGCAAACCTGGGAATTGCGTCCAAGAAGAGCTGCCTTCCACATGCTGAGCCTGCTAGGAAGCATCATATCACCATGAAGTGCTGGTGGTGCCCAGTGACAAAGTGCTTACTCCAAAGAAAGCACAAAACGGCATCTGCAGTGGCTCACCCGCCCCTCGTCCTTTTTCCAGGTTGGAAGCGGCAAAAAGGAGGGAGCCGTTAACACCCACTTCCTTCCGATTCTATTTCAAGTCCAAGTCAAGCTGGGATCAGAAGCTACAGCTGTCCTCCACCGTGGAGGTGTGGGAGCTACCCGCAGCCCCAAATGGCAAGCCTACCTTTGCCTTGCTGAGTCCTCTTGCAGCCAGCCCCAAGTCCCTGCTCCAAAGCTTGTCATTAACATTTTCCTGAATTGGTATCTAATAGCCTTGCTGTCCATGCACACGAGAACCTTAGTTCTGGGCCCCCAGCCCTACAGACAGA
>NW_022103951.1:11429870-11443592 GCF_000313985.2 Echinops telfairi
CGGAGGGCTGGCCGGCCCCACCTGGGCCAGAGCGGCTGCGGGCCGAGGGCGGACGGCCCTGCCCCTGGGCGGGTGGAGCAGGTGTGTGTGCCCGCGCTGAGTGCGCAGGCCCTTCTCCGAAAACGACGGAGCCGGCTACCGTCCATTTCCTTCTTTTGCTTGGCAGTGTTGTTTCCGTCCCGGAAAGGGGGTACAGGAGCCAGGTCCCAGGGCGGCCACTGGGTTAGGCCACGTTCCCAGGAAGGCTTCAAACCTGGCCTTGAGCCCTACTGCAAAATCTTAGAGCCAGGGGAGCACCAAGTGAAAGCTTAGCCATATGCAACCCCCCACAGCTAGCAAAAAGGCAAGCCTGGAGATCTGCTCCAGTCAAAAGTACAGCCAAGAACTCCCCGCCGGGTGGTCCTACTCTGTTAAGTGGGGGCCCAAGGGTGAAATCGACTAGTACCTAACAAGAATCACAAGGCCCTTCAGTCTTGAACGTCCTGAGCAACGGTTCCACTGTCTCCTTAGAGTTGTCCAATGAGTTGGACTTAACTAGAAAGCAGCCTGGAACAGGTTGATCAACTAAGGCCTGAAAATAGTCTTGTTTTTTTTAAGCTTCAACCGGTACACCTTCACAGTAATGCCAACACTAGAACCTACATCTTTAGACTCCTGCCCAGGCACCATCCCCCCAATCCCTCCCCATTTGCAAGCAAGAACACTATTCTTTCTCTTGCTTTTTTAAAAAATCAGTTTATTTGGGAGCTCTTACAGACAGCAGAACATTCCATAGTTCAATCACATCAAGCAGTATTGGACACTTGGGACTGCAATCCCTTTCAAAACATGTTCTTTCTTCTTGAACTCCGTGAAATCTGCTCCCCTTTATCCCTGCTATTACTTTTCAAAGACTATTGGCTCCCCCTCATTTCCCCTGACTAATGTTTACCCCACAACCTGGGGTCCATCAACGCTGGAGATGCCATTATTAGTCCTGCATACTTGCCTCTCTTTTCCCAAAGTTCTCTCGTAAAATGTTAACCTTCCTGGAAGGGATTGCACGGGCATATTCATTAAGATTAGCCAGAAACACTAACACAGAGGGGGGAAGAAAGCAGCCTAAGGTAGTAAAAAGAAAATGTTTTGAAAAGGGTGATGGCAACTTATGTACAAATGTGCTTGATACAATTGAGATCTGGATTGTGATAAGAGCTGTAAAAGCCCCCGATAAAATGATTTATAAGAAAAAGAAAGAAATCAGCCCAAGGTTAAGCACCAATTTAAAAGAAAATTTCATTTCAGAAATTGCTTTAATAAAGATATATATAAAAAGTTTCAACCCAAATAGGTTTTTGTAATTAGTTGGGATTTAATACATATATCATATCATTCCATATTTCAGTCATGTCAAGTAGAATTGTACACTTGCTACCACAATCAGTTTCCAAACATTCTTTTTCTACATGGTCTCCTTGACATCATCTCTCTTTTACCCACACACTCTACCACCACTGAACCCGCTCCTCCCCATGAGCCCCTTATTCTACTTGCTGTTCCTATAAGGTTCATCAGTCCTGGGTGTCATGTACTGAAACATGGAAAAGCATATAACACAGCTTCAGGAGGGTGACCTCCATTGACATAACACCTCTGAGATACACTCTACTATGAACAAACAAAAAGCAGACAAAACCATACAAACAAAGATACACACAATTCTGGAAAGCAGGTCAGGTCCAGTCTGCATCATAGCGGGGATCAACTGACAAAGTTGTAACTGTTCAGGTCAGGTTTAGGCCTTTGATCTTCTCTATTCTTCTTTCCCAAGCACTCTGTTTAGTGACCACTTCCCTCCCATCCCTCAATTTCAGATAGGGTGGGGGAGTTCTACGGAGGCTTATTTACTATGTAGTCCCACAAATGAATCTTGGCTCCCATTGTCATCCGTCATCTTCTGCACACCGGATTCTCACAATGTAGGCTCTGATCCTGATCCCTCCTTTGACTTTGGGTTATATGGATTCCAGTCCTCCGGTGAGGGATGGTGGTGTACTTCTTCGGTACCGAGTAGTTTTCATTCAAAACAGAAAGCAGTCGATGAGGGAGAGGCAATTCAGAAAAGAAGGGTGAGAGAGGTGGCGCAACTGGAAGAGTCCAGTCAATGCCACTGATTTATGTAGATGCTGTAGATGCTGGACTTGACTGTTTTTGTATCTTCTCAACGATCACAGCAAATTATTTTTTTTAAGTCATAAGTGAAAAACAGAAGACAAATGGCACGTCAAGGAAGAACACGAATTATACCTTGTTATTACGGCCCAGCTAAAATGAAGATGAAGGCCAGAAGATGCTGAGAAGAAAAATTAATCAGCAGATGGCACTCACAACTCCCTGCCGTGGAGTCGGTGCCGACTCGGAGCGCCCCTACAGGACAGGGCAGAACTTCCCCTGTGGGTTTCTCAGACTGTCACTCTTTATGGGAGGAGAAAGCCCCGTATTTCTCCTCAGGGGATGAAATCATGACCAAGAATAATGGGTAGAGGAAGTGAGATATGAAAAGAGAAAAAAATAAAGAAAAAAAAAAGGATGTCAATCTCATAAAAAATGGCCAGGACAGTACTTCTCTTGTAAAATTCAGAGAAATGAAAGAATTAAGACATCAAGAGGCAAGGGAGCATGGGTACAGAAAGGAGAGGTATGTTAGAAACAGTGATGACTCACTTAGCTTGGGAATTTGCGTGTCAAAATCTCACCACCTTTGTATTTCCCACAACTTCTCCTATCATCCACCTTTACAAGAAAACGCCAACATTCCAGATCATCCCAGCTCCTCAAACACCCACAGTGGAGTCAGGAAAGCCAGAAGCCAAGAGAGCATGCTTATTCCCTCCCCCCTCCCTTTGGAGTCCACCATCTATTGGTCAGTTTTGATGACTATGATGTGCCTGCCCCAAGCCATGGTCTTTCAGTCGCCTCATATGCGTGTGGCCGTTGAATAAGGAAGACAGAAGAACTGATGTGCTCCGACTGTGGTGTTGGGGAAGAAGACAGAACTGAACGGACCGTGGGACTTCTAGGAGAATGCACAAATGTGTCTTAGAAGAAATACAGCCAGAAGTTGAGGCTTCCTGTCGCTCACTCCACCTAGGTCATCAGGAAAGGTGAACTGCGAGAAGAGGAAGGCTTGTTTGGCAGAGAGTCCATGAGAGTAAAAGAAGTCCTCAAGGACATGAGTTGAAAACAGCCACAACAGTGGGCTGAAACATATCAGACCAGGCAATGTTGCATTCTGGGATACATAATGGGGACCGAGAGTAGCAACCAATTAGATCCAAACCAAAAAACGTCTGCTATCATGTCGATATTGACTCATAGCAACCATGTAGGATCGAGTAAAACTGCCCCTTGGGTTTTCTGAGACTGTAGATCTTTATGGGAATAGACAGCCTCATCTTTCTCCCTTGAAGGTGCTGGTGGTTTTGAACTGTTGACCTTGTGGCTAGCAGCCCAATGCGTAACCCGCCACACTACCCAGGGCTCTTTGCCAATTACGGAAGACAGACAGCAACGAACAACAACCTTTCTGTTTGTCCTCAGCCTTCCTTGAGAATGGTGCACCATTCAAACTGAGGTTACAAAGGAAGCCCCCCTTCATGATAAACACCAAGCTCCACTTTCCTCTATGACTCACAGCAAAGGAAATGTGAGGGACAATACTATCTGTCAGTCACGCAGTGATCAGTGGCCTTTCAAAGCACTTTTCGTACACATTATTCATTTTGGCCTCACAGGAACTCTCAGAGGTAGGTTGAAGACGCTGTTATCTCCATTTTGCAGATGAGAAAATAGGCACATCGATGATTTCATTTGCCCAACAGAATACTGGGTTTGGCACAGATCTTCTTCATTACTCAACTCAGTTTAAGAAATCTGACAGATATTTATGAAGTTCCATAGACTGCAGAGATGGGCAGGAAGCCTCCCATCTGTGTCTGTAAATCTGTCACTCAGACAGTCAACATGTATTAGTGGAGCAGGAAGCTTGCACCACGGTGTCCTGGAGTACTGTGAGAAATTTTAAAATCTACAACATGGATCTACATGCAGACACACACACACACAAGATAAGATATGTTCTTTCAAGGAAGGAGACTCCAGCGCCAAGAAAAAGTCAAAACTAAGGCAAGGAACAGAAACCAACAAGAAAAGACAATTCAGGGCTAAATTGTGCCCCCTGGGCTAAGTGCTATGGGACTTACCAACAACAAGAACAACTCACCGCCATCAAGTTGATGCCAACTCATAGCGACCCTATAGGACAGGGTAGAACTGTCCTTGTGAGTTTCCAAAACTGTCACTTTTTACAGGAGTAGAAAGCCTCCTCTTTCTCTGTCCTTTCCTTTCCCTTCCCCAGCCTCATCCATTCCTCACCAGTCACTCAGGCCCTGCCATCGAGCCTTTCTTCTTGGGCGCCGGCTCAGGGATTTCTCTTCTCTAAAGCCCTGGTGGCATTGTGGTTATGTGTTGGGCTTCTCACTGCAAGGTCAGCAGTTGGAACCTACCAGCGACACAGCCTTCCCCATCACAGCAAGCCACAAGCCACCACAGTGTGACCAACTGACAAACAAGTGGTTGTCAAGGATTTCGTCTTGCTTAGATCCACAATCAGTGCTCAGGGAAGAAGTAATCATCAAGAGACCAAAGGACGTATTGCCTTGGGTAAATCTGCTGTGCAAGACCTCTTTAGAGTGTTGAAAAGCAAGGGTGCTACTTTGAGGACTAAGGTGCACCTGACCCAAGCCCTGATATTTTTAATGATCTCATACGCATTTGAAAGTTGAACATTGAATAAGGAAGACTGAAGAAAAATTGATGCATTTGAATTCTGGCACTGGAGAAGAATATTGGAAATACCATAGATGGCCAAAAGAACAAATAAATCTGTCTCGGAAGAAGTACAACAAGAGCGCTCCTTCAAGGCAAGGATGGCAAGACTTAGTCTCATATATTTTGGACATGTTGCCAGCAGAGACCAGTCCCTGGAAAAGAACATCATGCTTGGTAAAGTCGAGGGTTAGCAAAGAACGAGGAAGACCGTCGATTAGAAGGATTGACACAGTAGCTGCCACGATGGGCTCAAAAGTAAGAACAATTGTGAGGGTGGCACCGGACCAAGCAGTGTTTGATTCTGTAGTACTTAGGGTCGCTATGAGTCAGAACTGACTCAAGAGCACCTAAAAACAACAACAACAACAACAACAACAACACGGCCCAGCAATCCCTCGACATATCCTAAAGAAGAAAGAGTCATAACTCAGATAAACATATGCACATGCATGTTCAGTGCAGCACTGTTCACCATAACAAGAAGATGGAAATAACCTCAATGCCCATCAGTGGAAAGTTGGATAAAGAAACCCTGGTACAAGAACAGATAGACCCCTCAGGAACAATAAGGGGATCAGCGATACTAGGAGGGTAAGGGGGGACTGATCACAATGATCGACTTATAGCCCCTCAACCCAGAGGGACAGACAGCAGAAAAATGGTCCTCATTTGCCCATTGAGACAGCAGTCAGTGTAAAACATGAAAAAAAGGAGAATAATTTATAAGTTATCAAGGGGTCATGGGGGAGGGAGCGGGTAAATTAGGAGCTGATGCCAGGGGCGCAAATAGAAAGACAATGTTTTGAAAAAGAAGATGACAACATATGTAAAGATGTGTTTGACAAAATAGATATATGTATGGATTGTGATAAGAGCTGTAAGAGCCTGCAATAAAATAAAATAAACTTTTAAAAAATTAAGAAACCCTAGTACATAGCCACAGGGGAATACTCTGCACCACTTCCCAACATGGGTGAGCCTGGAGAACATCAGGCTGAGTGAAATGACTCAAACACAAAAGGACAAATATTATATGAGATCATTATAAGTGAAAAGCATTC
Source organism: Echinops telfairi (assembly GCF_000313985.2). NCBI lineage: Eukaryota > Metazoa > Chordata > Mammalia > Afrosoricida > Tenrecidae > Echinops > Echinops telfairi. The sequence goes on from NW_022103951.1 coordinate 11,435,801, forward strand.
ACAAACCGAGAGGAAAGCGTTCATACCAAAGGGAACAGACATTGGAGCCTGCCCAGGGCAGGAGGGTGAGGGAGAGAAGAGAAAGTAAGAGACTAAACAGGGGATGGGTGTTAACATGGGTGGGTGTAAGGGAGGGTAGTGACCTATGCGAAGGAGAAGGGGGTCAAGCAGTGGGAATAGGATAAACTTTTGAGGGTGTTGATTTGTAATTTAAACTGTTGACTATAAAGTTAAGGATCCAAAATATAACCCCACTCTTAACTTAGGATTTAAAAGGCAGGGAGAGGGGTAAGCCACATCACTATTAACTCAAGTTTGATTTGTAATTTAATCTGTTGGCTACAAAGGTAAGGATCCAAAATGTAACCCCCCTCTTAATTTACGATTTGAAATGGGGGGTGGTAAACCACATTCCTATTAACTAAAGCCCACAGTCCAGGTCCTCATTGGGTTGTACAGTCCTATGAGATTTGACAAACACAGGGTGTTGACGATCCACCTGAAAATACTCTGTGCTCTCCCGCCTCAGCCCTGTGAACCCCTGGCTACCGCTGCCCTTTTCACTGTTTCTGTAGCTTTCTCTCTGTCCAACATGTTCCTTGATGCCTGATCCCTTCGGCACCTCGTGTAACTTTTTTCAGATTGCCTTCTTTCACCTCGCAACGTGGTGAAAGGTCCCTCTGGGTCTTTTCATAGCTTGGCCAGCTCATCTCTTGTTAATCACTGAATAAAGCTCCACAGCACAGCTGTGCCACCATTGGTTGCTTCATTCGTTTGTCCAAGGACATCTTGGTGGCTTCCAATTGGGGGCAATTATGAATAAAGTGGCTATGAACATTGGTGTACAGGTTTTTCTGTGAATGCACATTTCAGTTCATTTGGGATAAACATCTACGGATCTGATGGCCGAATTTTAAGGTTAAGCGTACATCAAGCCTGGTAAGAAACTGCCAGACAAACACAGCAGCAATTTTTTTTAGACCCAGGAGGAAAACAAATGGCATTTAGGAAAAAAATTTAATATGTAAGGAACATCAAGTGCTAGTCTTCATTTCTACATGTTCTTTAATAGAAGAAATCGCTGTAACCAATTTCCAGAGACACACACATAAGACTGTAGAAACTAGAAACATGAATATCCCTTAAAGCTGATGGGGAACAAGAACCTTCTAGAAGGCTGTACTTTTGGGGATTCTAAGGACCGGGCAGTGTTATGTTCTGTTGGAACAGACCGGACAGCCCTAAGAATAACAAAGTTTACCCATTTATTCAAGCTCTACGGTTGCCAGAAAAGGTAGAAGATCAATACACTCCAGGAGAACCACTTTCCACTCTTCTCCTCTGAAATCCAGTCTCACTGTTCAACCCAGTAGAGTCTGCAAGAGCCTGGCAACCACTGATTCACGGTGACCCCCCATGCACAATGGGGAGAAAGGCTATCCAGTCCTGCAAAATCCCCACGATTCTTGAAGATCACAGCAATGTGATCCGTTGGATTTTCATAGGCTGATTTTGAGGAGTAGATCTTCAAATCTTTCTTCCTAATCTGGAAACTCCACCCAAACCTATGTAGCAGCAGCGTAGCAACACACGCAAGCTACTGCCGGGCGAGCCGTGGCTCAACCTGAGGTGCATTGCCTAGGTCCACCTCAGGACTTCCCCAGGCCCCTCCCTGTGTGAAAGAGAATTCAAAACCCGGGCCGGCCAGCTGGGACCAGCAGGCCTCCCTTGCCTATTTTTGCGCAGCTGTTGAGTAAAGAGATTCTTTTACTTCTTCTTTAAAAAATGGTTAAGAACAGGACAAGCCATTTGGGAGCTTCGATAAGTTGCTGAATGAAAACAATAATCTGATCGGTAAGCCCTCACAAGTAATTCACAAGAAATAGCTTTTTTTAATGCTTAGGAAAAAAGCAGTGTTCTCTGCGTATTGAATAATATTTCACAACACAAGAGAATTCCATGAGATTAGCACTGCAGTGCCCATAAATAAAGTTTTATTAGAATACAGCCACACCCATTTCTTTATGAATTGTTTAAGGCTGCTTTCACACAACAAAAACCGTTCAACTGTGACAAGAAAACCATGACCCTCAAAGCCTAAAATATTAATGAACCCCTTTTTAAAAATTGCCAACCTTAGAAGTATCAGAACCTAACATTTCCTTATGCTTCTGTTTACAAGGAACCCTGGTTGTGCATTGGGCTGCTAACAACAACATCAGCCATTCAAACCCAGCCGCTGCTTCTCAGGAAAAAGATGAGGCCGTCTTATTCCCATAAAGATTTATACCTCAGAAAACCCACACAGGGTGCTATGAGGCCGAATTGGCTCGATGGAAGTGGTTTGGCTGGAGGGTCATTTTAATGAGCTTTGGTGATGCCATAGTTAAAATGCTTGGCTGCAAACCCCAAAGTTGGTCGTTTGGACCCACTAGCAACTCCGTGGGAGAAAGTGGTGGCAGGCTGCTTCAGTAAGATGTGCAACGTAGGAAACCCCATCGGGCAGGTCTGCTCTTTCCTACAGGGTCCCTAGGAGTTGAAATTAACTGGAGGGCAACCATTTGAAGTCTGATTTACATGACACTGGGGGTGGGGGTGCAAAGGGAAGAAATCAGTATGGGTTCTCCGGGTGTCAGCATCTTTCATGAGTAATATTGATTACGGTGGAAGGCAGTTCATAGATTGTGAACTTTAAAAAATACTTCGCAATGGACTGATCGATGTAAACATTATTACCTGCTTGGGTGATTTAAACTCTTTTTCTCCCCTAATAATGAAGCAAGGTAAATCGTTAACAGCGTGAGTGCAAATCTTTTCCCCGGGCTGCATTTTCATGAGCAAGTTTCTACTCTAGTCCCCAGCAAAGGATATGAGGAGGCTTCAAAAAGGTGGAGGGAAAGTTTCATGATCTTTCCATTCCCCTTTTCCACAACCTTTTCGTTTTGTATCATTTTATTGGGAGCTCTTACAGACACCACAACCTCGTTGTAGCTCCCTTATATATGAAAGAGCCCCAGCACGTCCCTACCAAGCCCCTCTCCCTTCTGCTCCTCCATGGAAGGCGAAGTGACGGAAGGGTGAAGAAACAGGTCAGTCCTGGCTCAGCCCGTCTTGCCTTTGTCTCTCTCTCTCTCCACCAATGTTGTAGCTGTCGGGTGCCATCAAGTCAGTGCCGACTCATGCACAACAGGAGAAAACATTGCCCTGACCTGTGCCAGCCTCATAATCGTTACTAGGTTTGAGCCTGATGTTCCAGCCACCACAGCGATCCATCTCATTAAGGATCTGCCTCTTTCTCAAGTATGATGTCCCTCTCCAGGGACTGGTCCCTCCTGACAACATGTCCAAAGGACGTGAGACCAAGTTTCATCATCTTTGTCTCTAAGGAACATTCTGGCTGTACTTCTCCCAAAACAGATATGTTAGTTCTTCTAATGATCCATGGTATGTATACTCCTTATTGCTTTCCAGCACCACTACCCCTGAATTCTGCCTTGAAAGGTCGCCCCCCCCTGCCCCCGCCGGATTCCACGTGAAAAACACACCCATTTAAGGGGTCTATGTCCTCTGATCCTCGCCACTTTCTATTCCCAACTGCAGAGATGATAAGCATGAGTAATTTCCTTGTAGATGCCCAGGTTGGGCAAGTTTGGGCACCCTCACGCAGATGGAAAGGTGGGGTGCAGGGAAAGCAACAGACTCAGAGAGGGGATGGGTTTCTTGGCATTCCCTACATCCCAACAAACTATTAATGACGACAGAATCTTAAACATTCCTGTCTTCCAGGAAACTTGTTTTAAACATTGGTGAAATGATATCTAGCTGTGTGTGTCTGTGTCTGTGTGAGTGTGAGTGGAGGGAGGTCTGGTTGTATGTGTGCAGTGTGTGAGCCTCTGGTGTATGTGAAGAGAAAGAACATGCCCATGCCCTTCCTAATGCCAACTCTAAAGCAAAAAATTGACAAGTTGAGAAGGTGGCTGTGAGCAGGCAGCTTGTTCTAAGCAGCCCTGTCCACTCTTGTGTAAGATACCAGCTAAGTCCCCCATGGCATGACCGAGAAGCATACAAAGCTTTCTTTGCACCAGGAAAGTCCAATAGTTACATCAGGCCAATTGGAGCCAAGAGTTCTCACTTCTTGCTAACAACAGCGAGCTGCTGAGCCCCGAAAAGGCAGCGGCCTGGTCTCCTTTTCCCCCAACAAATTTGGATAATTATCCTGGATATATTTTCATGGTGCTATTTTTAATGACCATAACACCCAAAAGTACTGTCAGAGCATTTTCCTATTTTTGTAAAAGAATAGGAGAAATGTCCTAATGATAGTTGTTCAGCCCTGCCATTACCACAGACGGAAGCAAAGGATTATTATTGATTGAATTGGTAGGGTTCTGAACATCAACGCTTCAGAAAATGTCCCTGTTCTGGAACATGGAGGGGTCATTAAGTGAGTCAGGGTAGGCTACCTGTTGATGCAGACAATCTGAGGCATGTTGGTGGGTTAATATACTAATGATGATCTTCTGGCTCAAGTCACAGTCCAACCAGGGTGGGTGGAATCTCTTGGTGCTCATTCAGGGACACTACTAAGGAGAACCTGCATCCCCAAGAGGCTCAGAGTCCTCCGCTACCCCAGGTCCTCTGCATCGTTGAGCTGTTGGACAAAGACCAAGGAAGTCCAGCAAAGCTGGAAACGGGGAATCCAGAAAACTGCTTAGAGGTCTTTGGGGCCAAACCCAGAAGTAGCACTTCTCCCTGTTGTTTTTCATTGGCTAGAACTGAGTCACATGGCTGCACATAACTGCAAAGAAGGCTGTGCGTCCAGGAAGAAGAAGAAAAGGACTTGGGAAATATCTCACGACTGTTGTTGTGAGTCTGCCTAGTTGGTTCCAAGTCATGACGACCTTTGTGTGCAGAGTAGAATCGCTCCTTGGAGTTTAAAAGGCTGGGACCTTTGGGAAGCAGATCACTGTCTTCCCAGATGCTCCTGGGTGGGCTCAAACCACCAACCGTTCAACTAGTCAAGTCCTTAACCATCTGCACTAACTAGGGACTTCCTACCGTAACTACTATGTAAAAATTATAGGACAAGATTCCCTTCACCAAGTGATTCACCCAGGAACTCCGGGTGGTATAGTGGTTATGCATTGGGCTGCTAACCACAAAGTCAGCAGCTCAAAACTACCACCTGCTCCATGGGAGAAAGATGAGGCTTTCTACTCCTATAACTTGGAAAGCCACAGGGGCTACTCTACTCTGTCCTATAGACTCGCTATGAGTCAGAATGGACTCGATGGCACTGAGTTTGGTTTTGAGGGGACACAGTGTTTTCTGCTAATGGCTCACCTTCTTCAGTGAATCACCTCCAGCTAAACTGGAGCCCTTTCTGGGAGGTGACACCTCACCAAGCAGCCCACCACCAATGACCAACTGACCCCAACATGAAAGGCCAGCCCTATGCCTCAAGGTGGGGCCAATTCTCCAGTATAGGCATTGGGCTGGCAACTGCCAGGTAGCTGACTCAAGCCCACCAGATGCTTCATAGGTGAGAAATGAAGCTGTCAACACCTGTAATGATTTATAAAGCTTGGAAAACCCATACAGGGTTTCTATGAGCTATTGAATAATGAGGAGCAAAAAAGAATCGGTGCATTAGAATGATGGTGCTGACAAAGAACACTGAAAGTCCCATGGACTGCCAAAAGAATAAACCAATCTGTCTTGGAGGAAGTACAACCAGAACGGTCCTTAGAGGCCAGGCTGGGGAGACTTTTTCTCTGCAAACTTTGGACATGTTACCAGGAAACGCAGTCCCTGGAAAAGGATATCATGTTTGGTAAAGTAGAGGGGCAGCAAAATAGAGGAAGCCTCTGGATTCGATTAACAGACACCGTGGCTACAATAATGGGCCCAGACAGAACAATTGTGAAGTTAGTGTAAGGCCGGACAACAGGATTTCATTCTGCCTTGCATGAGTCAGAACCAAGTCAACGGCATCTGTCAATGGATAACAGGTGTCAGAATTGATTCGATGGCAGGTCAGTTTGGTTTGGGGGTTCCCTATGGGTCCAGGAGTCTTGGTGGTACAGTGGTTAAGAGTTCAGCTGCTACCCCAAATGTCCGCAGTTTGAAATCGCCAGCCACTGCAAGGCAGAAAGATAGGACAGTCTGCTTCCCCGAGAAGGAGTCTTGAAACCCCTCCGGAGCCATTCGGCTTGCTCCTATAGGTTTGATAGGAGTCATCATCAGCGGAGCCCGCACCGTTGCAGAGCTCCTTGGCATAGTTTCCGGGGGCTGCCCTAACAAAAGACCACAAAGTAGCTGGTTTTCCAGAAGAGAAATTCCATTGCTCACCATGCTGTAGGCTAGAAGTCTGCGTTTAGCACATTGGCAGTGTCAGTGGCTTCTGGGGTGTCCACAGACAAACTAGTCTAGGCCTCTCTCCTGGTTGCTGGTGGCAACTAGCAATCCTTGGCACGCCTGTGCTGCTTATGCATGCATCTGTCCCTGTCGTCGATGCCTTCTCTCCACTCCCCCCACTTCCCACCCCACATACGTGGGTCTGTTTCCTCCTTTTTATAAGCCATCACTTCAAAGGGATTAGGACTAGCACCCATCCTACTCTGGCATGACTTCATCAACAATATCGCCAAAAACAGACGTGATTTTCCCATCACCAGCGCACAGTACCTGGAAGGGGTCAGCACCTGCTACCCTCTCTCCCTCCCTATGTCCTGAGTGCACCGATCAATGAGGCACTTACACAGTGAAGCACTTCCCCAAGACTTCCCGGCTTTGTTTCTACTCCGCACTGCCAACAAGTCGACTGCTGACTCAGAGCGACCCTATAGGACAAGGTAGAACTGCCCCTGTGGGGTTCCCGAGACTGGAACTCTTTACAGCACTAGAAAACCTGGTCTTTCTCCTGAGGAGTTCCTGGTGGTTTCAAACTATTGACCTTGCGGCTAGCAGCCCAACATGTAACCACTGTGCTGCCAGGGCTCCTCTATGTTGGCTCCTAGAGAACCTAACCCAAGGCTGGAGTTTATAGCACAGTCACCTGGACCCACGTCTCACAGAGAGAGCGCCTGTAGTACAAGTCACCTGCAAGTATTTAAGTGCTCACAGTAGCGTCTCTGTCCTTTTACACTCAATAAACCAAGACTGCTTACATAGCATGCCCTAGAGAATCCTTTGACAGCGAATACAGACTGACAACAATTGTTCTCATTTTCCATAGTTGTTTCCTGCCCTTTCCTACTTTGGCCACGGCAATGGGGCTGCTGGGTCATCTAGAATTTGCCATCGTGGCTTTGTCCCTTTTCGGGGGGCGGGGGCTATCTCAACTCCTAGGAGACTGTTAGTTCATACATCCCAGTTCCACCTCATGGGTTTCCATCGACAGTGATATGGTGTTCTGAACATCATTCTCTTGGACACACAGCATGCCTCCTCTCGATGTGTCAGTTCTCTTTGGAGAAACTTCCAATTTTAAAAAAAACAGCTTCTTAAATACAGAGTCATAAAGACCAATGAAGGAACTAAATAAGGACAATGAGACTGAAACATTTTCTTTTACAGCAAACGCTGTTTCCAAGTAACCGGTTCCAAGTCCTCCGAGTGGGAGCTCAAGAAACCATCGTTGATTTAAGTCGATGGATGAGAATTACCTGGGCAGTGCTAGAAACACCGTGGCACAGTGTCCTGCCAAGATGCCCTTGCCTTGGAGGCTTCTGTTTGCCTGTGCCACCCAATCCCCTCCTAGTTTCCACCCCCTTTCCTAGGAGCATTTCAT
>NW_022103951.1:11444051-11467180 GCF_000313985.2 Echinops telfairi
GACCCTAGAGGAGATGGATTGGCACAGCGGCTGTGCCAATGGACTCAACCATAACAATTGTGAGGATAGCACAGGACTGGGCAGTGTTTCATCTGATTGTACATAGGGTCACAATGAGCTTGACCCCACTCGGTGACACCTAACAACATGATAACAACAACCACCCTCCAAGCATGTGAACATCTGAACCCCTCGGCCTATAAATATGGCCATGTGTAGAAATAGAAGTTTTCTTGGGTGATGAATGAGGCCATGCCAGAGTGGGTGAGGTGTTAAATCTCCTCACTTGAATGGTGTCTTATAAAAAGAGCGGCACAGATGAGAAGACACACATGGGGGTGGGGAGACAGACAGTATATGTGGGTCCATCTATAAGCAAAGGAATGTTTAGGTTGGCCGGGACACAGCAGATGCTAGGAGATAGGCTCATAGACTCCACATGGCCAAGACCATGATTTGGACTTTCAGCATCCAGAACTACGAGACAATCGATTTCTGTTCTTCAAAGCCCTGGGTCACTATGGCAACCCTTATCAGACACTCAGTCTGCCTAAGCAATGCCTTCTTCTTTCTCCTTCCCACCTGGACCTTACCAAAGCAAATTCACTGCCACTGAGTCCACTCGGAATCATTCTGAGACTGTAAATCTTCATGCCAGCATACAGCTGCCTCTTTCTCCGGTAGGCTGGCTGGTGGGTTTGAACTGCCCACCTAGCAGTTAACAAGCCAGTGCCTACTCCGAAGTGCCACCAGGGTTACCTGGAAACCAATAATCACCTTTTGTTGCCATGTATCGGCCTACCTACGTCAGATATTTCATAGAAGTGGAGTTTGTCCTTTTCTGTCTGATTTCTTTCACTCAGCATACTGTTTACTGGGCTCCTCCATGTCAGCACATGTATCCACATTTTATTAATTTCTTTGAGAAACTCTCTTCACTAGGCGGGATAGGCAGTCACGAAAAAAACCCACAGGACTTAAATTTTAGTTGAGCTGCTTCCTGATGACCTCTAAGAAGGTACCATCATCTCATTCATAAGAGTTACCCAAATAACAATGTGAATGTGGTCATATCTTGGAAGTACTGTCCTCAACATCTGCTCTTATTCACAGATTATAACAGAATCGGGTGGGAAAATGATTTGAGTGTTTAGGCAGCAGTCTAGACCTCAGGCCTCGTGACTTCAAGGTGCTTAAGATAAGGGCTTGCCTTGGTTATTTACTGCTACATGGCACCTTACTCTGAGATGTGGCTGTTTAAAAACCATAAGAACTGGAAACACAGGGTATCCAGGACGAATGATCCCTTCAGGACCAGTGGTGAGAGTGGAGGGAAGGTGGGGTGGAAAGGGGGAACCGATTACAAGGATCTACATATAACCTCCATTCTGGGGGGACGGACAACAGAAAAGTGGGTGAAGGGAGACGTCGGACACGTAAGATATGACAGAATGATAATAATTTATAAATTATCAAGGGTTCATGAGGGAGTTGGGAGCAGGAAGGGAGGGGGGAAATGAGGAGCTGTTACCAAGGGCTTAAATGGAGAGCAAATATTTTGAGAATGATGAGGGCAACAAATGTACAAATGTGCATGACACAATGGATTGGGATGTGTTGTATGAGCCCCCAATGAAATGATTAAAAAAATAACAAACAAAAAACCATAAACACAGTATTGACCCTGGGCTTCAAACTCATTCTGGTCCAGCCCCTGCTGAAAAAAGGTGAATTTCCATACCAGATAGTCAGACTCTCAATCTACAGTTTAACAAGACCCCAAGGTGATTCTTACAGCTCCTCAGTGACCCCCCTGGGGATCTTGTTAAAATGGAGAGTCTGACTCAGTATCGCTGCGATGACCATGGAAAATTTCCGCAGGGGGGACTCTTCCAACTCCTGTTTTCACCTCCAGCCCTGTGCATCTGGACCTTGAGAGACTTAGTTGGGGAGTTCTGGCTCGAGATCGCTCATGTGAGTCTAATCAAGCTATCAAACAGGGCTCTCTGTAGTCAGCTCTGAGATGGACAAGAGTGGAGGCTCTGCGCCCATGATGGCTCCTTTCCTAGCAGGAGGCCCTAGCTCCTCACTGCCTCAAAAAAGGCCTCAGTCCCTCCTCAGGCGCGCCCCTCCCCCGGGGCTGCCTGGCCTCCTCCCCCAGAGCTTGGAACCTAGTCCAAAATCTCACCTCTGCCACATTTCTGTTCATTAGGAGCAAGCTGGGGAATGGCCAGCCACCTCTTGAGGGAACGAGAAGGAACTGGTGGAAACATTTGAACCCACCACAGGTGTATTCCATGAAGAGCTTCTTAACTTCTCACAGTTGGTAACTTGTTCCTCACAGTCGTGGTTGTCAGGTGGCATCCAGTCAATTCTGAGCCCTAGCAACCTTCTGCACAACAGAACAAAACCCTGCCCGGTCCTGCATCAGCCTCACAATGGTTCCTGTGCCTGAGTCCTTCGGGGGCCGCCTTATTTTCTGCTGCCCCTCCATTTTCCCAAACATGATGTCCTTCTCCGGGGACTGGTCTCTCCTGACAACATGTACAAAGTGTGTAAGATGAAGTCTTGCCATCCTTGTGCTGCTTCCAAGACAGATGGGTTTGTCTTTCAGCCATCTGTGGTATACTTTTGAGAATATTCTTCTCCAGTTCCTCACAGAGTACCTCTCAAATGTGCAAAGTCCATCTTAATGCGGCTTTGAGTTCACATTGCCACCCACCTATTTTCGTGTTAATTCACAAGGAGAATGGTAGTTTGTTTTCTAATTCTTGGGCATTATTTTATTTTGTTGGTATGACTTTCAGACTCCAAATTTAAAGCTGGAAAGTCACCGCAATTTAGAAACGAATTTTTTTCTGCATGCCATTTTAGGATGTTGATACATGCATTAAGAATGGTGTACAAATTGTTCATAATGTCTCTGTACTGATCTCAAAACAACCAAAAATATGCCAGTTCCAAAAGAATTCCTGAATACGTTTCACCTCAACGCCCACCCACCCCCACCCCCACCAAAGAGTTACCACACTTGCTCCATCACCTTCTTTGTCTTTCAATCTCGGTTTCTTTCTGAATCGTTTGCAGACATACTGTCCCTTCGCTTCTGCAGGCTTGAGTGTAGACTTCCTGAAAACAAAGGTACAATAATCAAAACCAGGAAAGGAGCTAGAGCTAATTTACAAAGCTTATTCCATTTTCAGCAATTTTCCCACTAATGTCCTTCAGCGTCAAAGAGGAGAGAGAATTGTTTTTTCCTGGTCCAGGATCCAATCCAAGATGACATGCTGCCTTTAATTGTCAGGTTTCCTTCATCTCCTTTAATCTGTAACAATTCCTTCGTCTTCCTTTGTCTTGGTGCCCTTGACATTCTTATTATGCAGCATGTAGCTTAGTTTGGGAGCAGATCCTTGTCCATTTGCTTCCATACCTTCATTCCTGCTGAGGTTTGTAAATCTATCTGAGAAGGACAAACAAATAAGCATGGCTAAACAGTCTTTAAAATCTATCAACTGCCTATGAGCCAATGAACTCTTCTGAGAATGAGTTAATGAAGACAAAGGCTCACACACTATTCTTGCCTTCCCTGTGGGACTGTACCACTGAAACATCACATTGGAAATGAGGTAGATGTGGGAGGTTTCTCTTTATAGAACTTTTTCTAGCAAATAAATGCACAAGGAATGCCAGAATTGAAATCGCATTATTTTGCGATACCTAATAAATCAATACTGGGGACAGTGGTGGTCCTGTGGGAGAATTCTCCCTTCTATGAAGAAGACTCAAGTTTGATTTCCAGCCAATACACCCATCTGGCACTGGAGACGTGTGTTGCTAGAATGCTAACCAATTTTAGCAGAGTTTTCCAGGTACAGAGGACTAGGAAGAAAAGCCTGGTAACCTATTTCTAAAATTCTGCCAATGAAAACGCTATGGTTCACAATAGTTGGAGCTACAACCTAGCATGGAGGTGGTATTGTTGTGTTCCCTTGTCTTCAGGAGTCACAGGCAACTCAAGGTCAGCTAACAACAATGACAATGAACAAACGAATCCAATATTGATCATCAATAATTGCTACCATCACCAAAAGGGATGGATATTATTTTGGATAGATACACAGAGCACCATCTGGGAAGTACCACTGCTCCCAAACAACCCTAATGCAAGTCACATGTGAATTTTTAAAAATTTTGCAGCCACCTTAAATAGAAATATGGGAAGTTGATTTTAATAATGTATTTAACCTAATGTATCCAAAATGGTTTCGTGTTAGCAGGCAATCAGTAATTGTGAAGAGACATCAAAAAATATTGCTACAAAGTCTAAAATCATAGAAACCTATATTAGACAAATATTTCAAAATGTGAAATGATCATTGCTCCAACATACCCTCCGTCTGGGCCTATACACTTCTGAAAACAGTGATTCCATCTCTCTAACCTTCCCTGAAGAATCCTGCACCTCATCAAATTATTCCACTTTCAAAAACCAGTTTGGGCACCCTTCAGGGACTCAAATTGGCGTTCAATTTTAAAGTTCATTTCGATGGTAGTTTCAAAGCAACATTCCTGACTTTTTTCTCACCAATGTAGTTTCCCATTGTGAGAGTTAGGTTTATTGTGCTAACTAGGCCAATAGGAACATGTGGGCAGAGTTTAATCAGGTCAAAGCTTGACTGGAGGGGAACAAGATAAATGGCTTTCCCAGGCCCACCCCCTTCTCTCTTCCTTCCTGGGGATAGGACCAGTGTGCTGTGGCTTGAGCTAGTGTGCTGCACTACCTGTGGACCAAGCAACATGGATTGTGTCACTAAAGCTTAAGGCTCCTTTGAGGACTGCTTCACCACACTGCTGATGAATACATCCCTTGAACTTGAGGCAGGTGGATCCTGTCGTATTGTTTGAGTTAGAAATCCCATGGAGCTTGCTTCGTTAAGCTCCCATGATACTTACCGTTGCGGAGCCGCCCTACTGTCTGCTGCCTGCAGGCAGACTCTGACTATCTTGCCTGAAGGAAGAATCCACTGTCTGAGTCCTTGACCTTGGACTGGCAGCCTGAGTGAGTGAGTTGAAGGACTTTCAGTAGTATATTAATTGTTCCATGAAAATGAGTTGAACTGAGCCCTCTGTGCTGCTTTGTGGACTAATTCTGTGCTGCTTTGTGGACTAATTAGCTGTTATAGTCCTTCTTGGTGTATAAACCTATAATTTTATACATATATAATCATAAGTGTCATGGTTCTGTTTCTCTAGAGAAGTCTAACATCCAATTCCTTAAAATTCTTTCTAGTAAACTCGGCTGGTTGTCATGCATCCTTTAAGAAGAGTATCAGTATGACCACTTTGGGATCCCCCTAATAGTCACCATAACCTTCTGAGCTGCCCTCTCTGCCTTGCATTGAACTGGTCCTGCAGATCCCCTGGGACACCACTGTTTGCCTTAGACCTTTTCTTTGATGGCATCATAATGAGACTAAGACAGGGATATTACTGTGGCGGGAACTTGTCTGCACCGATCACAAAGATATATTTAAACATGTTTTCTTTGGAATAAACCCATGTGTGTATGAACTGTACCTCAGTAATAATATTTTTACTTACCCTCATATTTAGTAAGATCATTTGCATCTTTTTTTGCCTGAAGTCTTTGAAATCTGATGTGTATTCTATAACTGATAACACACCTCAATTTCTTTTTTAAAAATGATTATTAAAATAAAACTATTTTTATTAACATTTTATTAGGGGCTCATACAACTCTTATCACAATCATACACACATCAATTGTGCCCATTTCTTTTTTTTCAAATGTTTGAAATGAACTTGTATGTCACACATCTCAAATTTGACTAGTCACATCTCAAGTGCTCAGTAGCCACAAGTGGCTAGTGATCACCATATTGTCATATTGGACAGTGCAGCTCTAGACAGAATGACCAAGGTGCAGATAATACAAAAGTTGGAAAACCGTATTAAAAGAGCACCACAGAGAAACAACCAGCCCAAATCAGACAGTGGGATTTTCTATCTGATTACTTCAATGATTGAAAGTGAGGGAATAAAACATTGTGGTGGCGATTGTACAACACTTCTTGGTATGACTGAACTATTGAATTGTATGCTGTCTGGATTATGTCCTAAGAAACTGTTTGTTTAAGTGAGGTGGAGGGGCAGGAGAGGGAGAGATAAAGGAGGACATTTTGCATAAAAGGGATCTTAAACTGCATATCCCACCACAATCTTTGCATCTTATTAGGATTCTGACTCAAACAGCTAAACATTTTCTTTAAATTCTTTTCAGGTGTGAACATGGTTTTGTGGCTCTGCTTAAAGAGAGAGTCCTGATCTTTTAAAGATACACATGGATGAAATTCATACAGAGGGGCTCATGGAAAATGGAATGAAAAGATAATGGACTCTTTCCATGAGCCTTTTGAAGCCCCTCATATGGCGTCTGTCTGGGATTGATTCTAAACCTATAATGAGAGGGGGGGCAACATTGGCCAAGGACAACATTTGGAGAGCGAGGAAGGGAGGAGGAAGGAAACAGGAAAAACCGGGCGGAAGTGGGAGAAGTGGTGGTACATAGAGGGCATTGTGATGGATGAGGTGAAACAAAATGTGCATGAATTTTTGCCCGGAAAATATGATCTGCCCTGTAAGCCTCTGCTTGATGCACAATAAAAAGATTCCCCCCAAAATGAAACAGTAAGGGGTGCCCATTTGTGTGAAGGGTAAAGCAAGACAGACATAAAGAAGCTTAGTGGTTGCCAGGGGCTAAGGGAGAGAGGAATAGGGCATCATGGTTCATTAGCAGGAGGTTTCCTCGGAGTGAGGAAGCATTCTGGAACTAGGCAAAGGTGATGGTGGACCGGCATTGGGAATGCGCTACATGCTACAGAGTTGTACCCTTTAAACATGCATTTGGCCACACACATGTGTACATGGACAGAAATGATGTGTTGGAAAGGAAAAAGCCATCAGGGCTTAGAGGAGAAAAGAGGGAGCTATAGAGGACAGGAGACCATGACTTGCTAGTTGCTGACCAAAGCGATAGGTACATGGGGGCTCATCTGTTATTCTATTTTCTGTATGTCTAAAATTTTCAATAATAAAAAAACTTAAACGTGAAGTCTCCGCCCTGAGGGAAATTTGAATCTAGAATAAACAATCAATGAGGTGAACAGATTATTGCTTATTTTTAAAGTGTGACGATGGCATAGAGTTTCCTGGGAAAGCAAAAAAAAACCCACCCTTATTGTATAGGGATGCCTTCTGACTTAGGTACAGGTGAAATGACAGGCTAGATTGTCAGACATACTCTGGCACAAAAGAAAAAAGCGGAAGCGGAGAGGGGATAATTTGAAACACGATGTGGAAACTGTTGACAATCAAGCTAAACCACGGGGTCCAAGATTTATGTGTGAAAACGTACATTTTACATTATGTTCCATAATTTAAAAACACTTAAGTATGGCCATCCTTATCGGCAACTCTTTTGCAGCCCTACGTACTCATTTCAAGCAGCCCTGGTGGTGTAGTGGTTACGAAGTGGGCTGCGATTCTCAATGTCAGTAGTTCGAAGCCACCAGCAACCCCGCGGGAGAAAGACTGGGCTTGCTGAGGCTGTAAACAGTTACAGTCTCGGAAACCCACAGACGGTTGCTCTGAGTCAGCAATGACTCGATGGCAGTGACGCCGCGGCGGCGGCGGGGTTGAGGGGTGGGGGTCGGTACTAAACTTCTGTGTATCTGGGCTCCTGCACTTTAACCTTAAGCAGACGTGTGAGACCAAGGGTGCGCTCAGGTCATGCCTTAAAAATAGTAAAAGATCCCGCAGACGCCTCAGCTTAGTCTTTTGTGGCTGCCTCACATCTGGTGGGCAATGCCTGCTTTCCCTTTCAACCGGAAGAAAGGCAAGTGCGGGTTCATGTTCAAGCAGCTGTCTATGCATCGCGATCGCCATGCCATCAGTGGATTTGATTAGGTTTTGTTTTTTGGTTTTGGTTTGGTTTGGTTTGGGTTTTGTATTATCTTAACTGAAATGGAAGACATTTAGAACCAGAATCATCAGCTAATAAATTAGGTTTGTTTTTAAGCTTTATATTCTTAAGCTTTGGAACCTCTGAGGGTGGGATGTGGAGGAATATGTCTTTGAAAATAATACAGAAGATGAACAATTGGTCACTTGTGTCATTCTTTGCATTTGGGAAGCAGGGTGTGTGCCGTGCTTACCTGGATAGCACAAAATCAGGCTTGAAACTGAAGGCCTGGGCAACAGAAATATTTTTGAAGTTATGAAACTCAGTCTCAATGTTTACCTACACCAGCTGTCTCATTTAAGCCAATAGAAATTAAAACACAACAAAACAGCTCACACCTCCCCTCCTCCCCGACCCCACTCTCCACCAGTCAGAGCCCCAACTAGCAATATTTGGCCAGACTTAAGATCTAGTCAAAAGGCATGATTAGAAACCCTTCATACACACCCAGGATTGTTCTTAACAGTTGACTTAAAATGTATATTTCATCCAAAATGTGAGGCTTCATCACATACAGAGCATGCCCCAGTAAGATCGCTGTCATCAACAAGTAGGAGGACCAAGTACCAAGTCCGAGTGAGTAACATGCAGAAACCAGAAGCCTCGACCCCAGCTGGTGTGCATGTGAAAAAAAATCTCACCTAGCAGGACCATAGGACCCAGCCCCTCCACGCGTTGGTGTCTACCCAAGAGAAGGGAAAACATACGCCTGCACAAAACATGTACACGAATTGCCACAGCAGCATGAGTCAGGACAGCCATAAAGTGGAAACAACTCCAAATGTTCGCCAGGCAATGAGCGAATACCCACAAGGTGATAGAACCCTACCCCAGGATAGTGTTGAACCAGAAGAAGACCAACAGATGCCACCTGAATGGACCTCAGCAACATTATGCCACCTGAAAAACAGAAAGAAGCCACTTGAAAAACAGAAAGAAGCCCCGGGCATACCACAATTAAGTACTAAGTTGTTAACCAAAAGGTTGGTAGTTTGAACCCACTCATCAGCTTCTGGGAAGAAAGGCTTGCCGGGCTGTTTCCAGAAAGATTATACCCAAGAAAGTCCTCTGGACTCAATGTGCTGAGTCAAACGATTAAGTTTTCTGCAAAACCATCTAGAACAGCAGTTCTCAACCTGAGGGTCGCGACCCCTTTGGGGGTTAAACGACCCTTTCACAGCAAAATGACAGTTATGAAGTAGCTACGAAAATCATTTTATGGTTGGGGGTCACCACCACATGAGGAACCATATGAAAGGGTTGCACCATTAGGAAGGTTGAGAACCGCTGCTCTAAAGGAATGTTCTAAAGACCCTGCAGTTATACTTGTAAAAGAAAAACATTTTTTTCTCCTTGGCCTTTGAACATTTTTGCCTATGAGTATTTTGCCTAACTTTTATACTTGCATAGATGACTTTAATAATCCCAAAGTATGCTGTCGCATTTGGCCAACTTATGCCTTTAGTATTTTTTAATTAACCCTATTGCTAACAATATTCTTTGGGAAAAGATGCCAGTCCTTAAATGGCAGAGTAAAATCAAAAACTGGTTTTGAATTTAACTCCATGCCTGAGATAGCAACCTCATTAATTAGGTGAGAGAACAGATGTCTCCAAATGGCTTCAGCACCCGCTATTTGGCCACATGCAAAAGGTTCTGTTCTCATTCAGTAACGTGCCATTTTAATCATCGAAGACCTTAAACTGACCAAATACACATGAATGTCTAAATGATGTCCTTAGTTTTTTATGTGTTCATATTCATTATGAAAGACTTTTTTTTCATCCCCCCAATAACAATGATGTCCTTAGAAATCTTACCCAGAAAAATGTTGGCAAAAATTCTCGTCCGCATTAAATCTTTCTTTTCTTCATAATGTTGGCTCTTTAGTAAGCAAACTAATATTAATAATTTTTGAAACTTCTTCCTTGGGTAGGGCCAAGAGAAGATCTGAAATGAAATCATGTTTAATGAGGCAAACAATTAAAAATTAAATCTGTTCTTAATGAAAATGTGGAGGGGGGTGAAAAACTCCTCTGGGATTGTTCTACTCCCTTACATGGGATTGCTTTGAGTGGGAACCAGCTTGATGGCACATCATCGCCAAGTAAAGAAGTAACGCACAAAGGATGGCAGATTATCTGATTCCATTTATAGGAAATGTCCAAATCCACAGAGCCCCACAACAGTCATCAGCATCTGGAGGAGAAAGGGGTGGCGCGTGACTGCTAATAGGTGGATAGTTTCTTTAGGGGCTGATGGACATGTTCTGGAATAAAATGGCAATGATGGTGGTACAACCTTGTGAAAATACTAAGAACTACTGAATTGTACACCTTAAACGAGTGACTTCGCGGTATGTGAGTTAGGTCTTTTTTTTTTTTTAATTAATACAAAGGCTGCCACTACCGCATTCCTATGATTTCCTTGTAAAAGCTAACCTAGAACACGATAGTGGCTACGATAGCAGTCTGATGCCCCTCCTTTGCCTAAGTCACGCTCGGAATGTCCCTCTCCAGATTGCACCAGTCAACGCCAAGCCAAACAGGCAGCACTTCACACTGGACATCGCCATCTTCTGCCACTTCATTACATTGTGGGCATGCCAGGAACACCTTGGACTCTTTAAGGAATGAGTGGTGCGAGTGAGCCTTCTCAGATGGAGCCCTTTCAAAAGCTTCCTTACCCTGGCTCCAACGCAATCCCTTGGCTTTGGAGAAGAGGACCACAGGAGCCAACGTCATTGAGATGCTCCATTGGTGCAGGTGGTTCTCCGGGCTTTTCTGGCTGTTTGACAGCAACTTTGCTCCGACTCTGTAGTTAGGAAACAGTTTAATAACTCAGTTGTGTCTAACTGGACACGGTGTGAAGTGGGGATATGTTTCTGATAGACCACATAACAAGTACATGAAATGGGAACAAATGCAGGAAATGCTATAAATAAATAAATAACTTACTATGAATCATCTTATTAAAGAACTTATTACTTTTATGTCTTTGTTGGCTCATTCTTTATTTGCATATATGTGGTTGCCTTAAAAGGAGCCGTGGCGACACAATAGGTAAGTGTGGGCTGCCAACTGAAAGACTGGAGGTTTGAAGCTACAGATGAAAGGCCTGGTAATCAGATCCTATAAAGATTATGGACAAGAAAACCTTATGGGGCTTTTGGGACACTTCTACTGTCACATGGAGTTACTATAAGCTGGAAACTCACTGTCATTGAATCAATATTGACTCATAACGACGCTATAGGACAGGGTAGAAGTGCCCCTCTGAGTTTGCAAGATTGTAACTATTTACAGGAGTAGAAAATCCCATCTTTCTCCTGATGAGTAGATAGTAGTTTGGAACTGCTGGCCTTGAGGTTAGGAACCGAACACTTAGCCACTATACCACCAGACTAAATAATAAAAAATGTGTAATATAAAGATTCTATATTTTAAGCACATTTATCTATGAGTAGTGATTTATATCTATAATTCAGCAAACATGAGTTTAGTGAACACAGAAAACAATTAAGTTCAGAGCTTACATAATCAAGCTAATTGGAATTTTTGTTTTCAGCAAGTAACAAAACTACACATCCAAAATTACTAAATTAGTAAAACTAACTCTAGGTAGGTTGTATTGTGTTAAGTTTTTCTTTCCTTCTTGAGAAAAAAAAACTAATAAAAAATCTCCTGCAAATAAGCCCATCTAAGAACGAGGGCAGAGCAGAAATATCTAGAATATCTAGAACAATTACATTTAAAAATTTTTAAATCACACACAAGGTATTGGAACTCACCAATCCTTGTTTCAGAAACAATTTGTACCCCCCACTCCCCCCCACGGTCCCCCTACACACACACACACTTCTCAACCAACTTTGTGGTCCGTTGCTATCAGGACAGATCATACTGTTCGTGTCAATGGTGTTCCCTCCCACTATCAAGGCTTTCCTGTCCCCAGTCACCTCTTTGGTCACCAGTCAACAATTGTCCTCTGAGAAGTGTTGGTCAACTTCAGTCCTCAGACCCCTGATGATGCCTGGAATCCCCCAAAGTGAGCCACACCTAGGTTAGGAGTCTCCTAAGGGGGGTGGGGGTGGAGTGGGGGAACAATCATATTCTCATATGTATTTGATAAAATTAAAATGTAAGATAAATTTTGATTTTCACTAAGATTGTTCAATCTTCCCTTATCATGATGATCCTAGAGCTGAGGTGTGTTTGCTCTAAAGCCTTGATCAGTAGTTCCTTTCAGCTAACATTCAGCTGACCGGTTGCCATTGAAGTGGCACAGACTCCTGAAGCCTGTGTGTATATATTTCAGAACAGAACTGGGTTCGTAGGGTTTTCAATGGCCGACTTTCGGAAAATAGGGCCTAAGGCCTTTCCTGGAAAAACTACAGCCTAACTAATCTGTCTTGGACGAAGTATGGCCAGAGTGCTCCAAAGAGGCAAGGATGGCAAGATTTTGTCTCACATACTTTGGACATGTTGTCAGGAGAGACCAGTCCCTGGAGAAGGACATCATGCTTGGTACAATGGAGGGGTAGTGAGAGAGAGGAAAGCCCTCAATGAGATGGATTCTGACGG
The DNA here is from genome assembly GCF_000313985.2 of Echinops telfairi. Taxonomy (NCBI): domain Eukaryota; kingdom Metazoa; phylum Chordata; class Mammalia; order Afrosoricida; family Tenrecidae; genus Echinops; species Echinops telfairi. The sequence goes on from NW_022103951.1 coordinate 11,456,676, forward strand.
CAACAATTGGCTCCAGCATAGGAACAATCATGAGGATGGTGTTTCGTTCTGTTGGGCATCGGGTCGCTATGGGTCAGACCAACTTGATGGCACATAACAACAAGGCCTTTCTTCCCAAGAACCTCTGAGTGGACTCAAACCTCCAACCTTTCGGTTAACAGCCAAGTGTGAACCTCCAAGGAACTCCAGCCAAGATGTCAACATTTACTTACTAAAGTACGTTTTATCTCAACTAGCAGATTTTTGTGTCCTTTTGAATATCATATTACATGTGGCCCATTTGCATTTTTCATTGCATCCAACATGTGTCATTCTAGTCCCAATTTGTAGAACTGGATCAGCAGTCCAATGTAATGGGAAAAAGTCATTAAGAAAATATCCTATCCCCACTGCAGCACAGAAGGCCTTCGTAAATGCCAAAAAAGAGTGTGAGTGAGACATTATTGTGACTGGATAGTATGGCTCTACATTGATGGGACAGGAGTATCTATGAGCATGATGGGCAAAACCCCCAGAAAGATGAATAAGAAATATGATTATATGAAAATTAGATTTCATTTGTCTCTAGACCCCTGTACTTTGCCTGTTATGACATTGACAAATAGTGACAGGAAGCTACTGAACCGTTAGAATCCCTTTCAAACAAAGCACAATGACCTCTGCAGGGACCCCACTGAGATTTTCCAAAATAAGCTAAAAATTGTGCTTTCCGGCATGCCAAAAGTTCAAGTTGTCCTATTGCCAAGATGTGTGTAAAACCATTCACAATGCTAATAGAAATGTTATGATAGAAAAAGGCTGGTGGCAGAATTCTCTTATCAAGGAGCCCTGGTGGCATGGTGGTTACACATTGGGCTGCTAAATGCAAGGTCACCAGTTCGAACCCACCAGCTAATCCATGGGAGAAAGAAGAGGCCTTGTGTTGCCATAAAGATGTACAGCCTCAGAAACCCCCAGGGCAGTTCTACTCTGTCCTATAGGATCACTGTGAGTTGGAATTGACTGGATAGTAGGGAGTTTTATATATCACTTACTCTTAATGGCATTCAGTATGGACAGGCACTTATATTGTGTTGGAATGAACAAATATTTCACATCCCAGTTGCAGTGGATTTGCTCTTGGCCTAGGTAATGAGCAAATGTGAAAGAGAAGTGTTCAATGTTTTCTTTTGTTGATCTGTGAATATTCATATAATAAAAGTGAATTTTCAGCAGGTAAAAATAATCGTGAGGCACTACTGAGGTAGTACTTGCTATGCAAACAGTAACATCCAAGGGCTTCATTGGGTGTGTTAGTCTGGGTAGACTAGAGAAACAAATTCATAGACACTCATATGTGTGTAAGAGAGAACTTCATATCAAAGAGCAACTATACATTAAGAAAACATCCCAGCACGGTCCAGATCAAGTCCATAAGTCCGATATTGCCCCATAGAGCAATACTTGTCCATAAATTTCTTTTTAGACTCACGCAGCCATGCAATGACCCAAAATGCAGGAAGATCATTGGCCAGTGGGTGGAAAGTTTTGTGGATCCAATGGTAGTGGAAGCATCTCAGTGCTGGCATAGGTCTCCACATGCTCCTCCAGCTCCAAGGCTCTGGCTGCCATCAGCACAGCTCCATGTGGCTTGTCAACAGGAATGTCTCACAGGAAGATGAAACAGAGAGTGTTTGTCCCACCTCCAGGGAGGAAGACAGGAGTTCCCAAAATCCTCAGGAGCAGGCCATGCCCACACAGAAGCCTCATTGGCTATGACTTGATTGACAGGCTAGACTCCATCCCTTCCCAAGTTGACAGGAGATTATGTAACTGCCACACTGGGTCAGCCAGATTGGTGCCAAGAAAAAAAAAAAGCAACAGAAAGTATCTTAAGCCATACTCACTACCATCAAGTCATTGCCAACTCCTATTGACCCCATAGGACAGGATAGAACTGCCCCTATGAGTTTCCGAGACGGCAATTTTTTACAGGAGTGGAAAGCTCTGTCTTTCTCCCAGTAAGCCATAGAACATTCATTTATTGGCTCTAAAACTCAAAACCAAAACTCACTGCCATTGAGTCAATTCTGATTCATAGCAACCAATTCAGACCCTGGGGCAATATCATCATAACCTGTTTGGTTGCTCTCCAACTCCTCTGTGCCTTCTGCTATACTTTATTTTCAAGCTCCCCAGAGGGTCTCTCAATGGCTCCAAGTTCATATGTTCTCAAGTTTAAGTCCAACATACCACTCTGCCAAAAGTCCCAGCCAATGTCTACTTGAATCGCATTGCTTCTGTCTAACTGGCTCATATGCCCATTCTTGAATCAGTTGCTGTGGCCAAAGGAAGGCCGTGCTTTGGCCCTGCTTGAGTCACCACCCACCCTTTGAATTGAGAATGAACTCAGCAATCCCTCAAACCCAGAGTCTGAGAGATGAGGCAGGCTTGTCTTCCAAAGGAAAACCAGGCAATTAGGCTAAGAAAATATTGAGTAGATGGTGAGGGAGGGCGATTATAGATGACCACCATAGTGTGTGAATAAAATGACAGTTCTTCCACATGCCTTTTTGCCACTCAGGACAGTTGGGATGTCAAAAATATGCTTCTTGATTCCATTTCTAAGTAATCTGTTAAGACTTACTTGCCACCCCTAGAAGGAGTGACAGTGTGGAAGCGACAGTTCCTGGGGGCATGGCAGGGGAGGAGCAGGGGGAGGTGAGCTGAAGTGTTCTAAAATTGATGGCAAGGAGAGTGTAGGTTTTCTGGTCATGTTTGTTCCATCAAATTGTATCTGAGAAAAGCTACTGAGAGGTGAACGATGGGTAAACATAATAGTGGGGCAGCACTACCATGACTCGAATTCGACCTTGCAAGTCCGGCTAGACCAGAAGATGTACACTGGTACAGATAGGAACTGAAAATCCAGGGAATCCAGGGCGGATGAGCCCTACAGGACCAGTGGTGTGAGTGGCAAAACAGGGAGGGTAAAGGGAGAATGGGTAGGAAAGAGGGAACCGATTACAAGGAACTGTGTGTGACCTCCTCCCTGGGGGACAGACAACCGAAAAGTGGGTGAAGGGAGACATCGGACAGGGCAAGATATGACAAAATACCAATTTATAAACTATCAAGGGTTCATGAGGGAGGGGGGAACGGGGAGGGAGGGGAAAATTAGGACCTAATATCGGGGGTTTAAGTGGAGAGAAAATGTTTTGAGAATGATGTACAAATGCGCTTTACACAATTGATGTGTGTATGGATTGCGATAACAGTTGTATGAGCCCCTAATAAAATGTTTTAAAAAAAATAATAGTGGGCCAGGAGGGAGAAAAAGAGGAAATAAAAAAAATATTTATATATATGAATGTATAAATATGTATGTATTTGTTTATATATGCATATATGTGCAAATGAAACAAGGAAGCCGATAGACTTTGGGCCTCTACTTAAATCTTATTTCAGTACAAGATGGTTTGTTCTAACAATGTGGCACTGTATGATATTCACCTTCCCGACACAATAGCTGAAGACAAAATACGTGCCTAAGCAAATGTGAAGAAAGCTGATAGTGCCCAGCTATTAAAATAGATAGCATGTGGGGTCTTAAAAGTTTATAGTTAAATAAGCGGTCATCTAGCAGGGAAGCTACAAAGCCAAAATGGAAGAAACACACCAGCCTGTGTGATCACGAGGTGTCAATGGGAAGAGGTAGAAGTAGTACAAAAACAAGCAACCAAATCGATGTGAAGGGGTGGAATGTAGTGGAGACCCCAAACCCACCTGTAAGATAATTGGATAGTCCTTCTCAGAAGGGCCACACAGCAGGGATGATAAATCCAGGGTGCGGTATGGCACTGATGAACCACATAACTAGCCTCTAATCTTTAAGATTTCCTCCCCTTACTATTACGGATTTATTTGTTTTACCTCATTAATCATGTTGGATTTGCATATGTTCAGTTGTATATTTAAGGTCGTTCAGTACATGAAAGTGAAGATAGATAACGTTTCAGAAACACTAACAGGAATAACGGTTCCCTGAGGGTACGGGAAGCAAGAGGTTGGGGAGGGGAATGAGGAGCTGATAGCATTGATGACTGTATGACCCTACTCGATGGGATCCAACTACAGAATTGTATGTGAATGAATATATTGGATTAGATAAGATATGGCAAAAAAAACTATTACAGAAAGAAAACAAAAGGAATAAGGGTTTCTGGGGGAGGGAAAGGATAAAATTTAAAAAACCTTTCTATAGGGGAAAAATAAGGGTTTCTTGGGGGCAGGGTTGAAGAGAGAGGAGATATAGGGGAGCTGATATCAAGGAGTTCAAGAAGAAAGAAAATGTTTTGAAACTGATTGTGTTAGCAACTGTCCAATACTGCTTGATATGATTGAAACATAGAATGTTATGATATCTGTAAGAACTCCCAATAAAATGATTTAAGAAAAAAAGAGGTACAGTGTGGGAAACCCACAGGGACAGTTCTACTCTACCCTATAGGGTCACTATGAGTAAGAATAGACTTGGGGACAGTGAGTTTGAGGGCTTTTTTAGTGAAAAGTAATAGGCAGCATGTTCAAGATGGCTCCCCAACCAGTCCCCAAAAGTGCATCACACTGAAAAACACCTCAATGACTCAGAGCAACCCTCCTGTGGGTTTCTGAGACTGTTCACAGAAGTAGAAAGCCCAGTCTTTCTCCTAAGGAGCTGGTGGTGGTTTTAAGCTGCCAACCATGGGGATCACAATGCAGTGCACAATTTCTACACCACCAGAGCCAGAATTTATGATCTGAAGTCCAAAAGTTTTTTTATTTCTCATATTTACCATCATATATTGGGCTTTTAAAAGTAGATTTTAAAAAGAAAATGAAGATCAAGCTGAGATAGTTAAGGTTTATTGTGCCAACATGTGGGATTAATTGAAGGGCGGAGAGCTAAATGGCTCTGTGAGCCTCACCTTTCTGCTTCTCGGGTCTCTTGCTCTCTGATAGTTAGACCAGGGTGCAGCTGCCTTGGTCAGTTCCCTGCTTCAGCTGGCAAGGCTCACTTCCTGCAAGACATCCCTGAGGAGAAGCCACATGGACTTACCCTGATGCAGCCCTGGGTTCCGGAGAAGCCACGTGGGGACCCCTGCCGACGCTGAGATGCTTACACCACCACTGGATTCAAAGACTTTCTACCCACTGGTCTGTGAGCCTCCTGCATTCTGCGTCATTGTGTGTGTTTTCTGAGTTTGAGGAGGACTTGGAAGATCAGTGTCAGACATATGGGCTGGTGTTGGGCTTATGGGCTTGGACTGGACCGGGTTGGGATGCTTTCTGAATGTACACTTATATATAAAACTCTCTCATACATATATGGGTTTCTGCGATTTGTTTCTCTAGTTTACCTAGGCTAACACAAAGCTAAGGTACTAAGGGCTCACTCACCAAGAATGTGACTCTCTCTCAACCTTTGATAAGGGTCCCTGGTAGTATAGTGGGTGATGCATTGAGCTACTAACCAGAAGGTCAGCTGTTTAAATCCACCAGCTGCCCTGGGGAAGAAAGCTGAGGCTTTCTGCTCCATATAAAGATGTATTGCCTCAGACACCTACAAAGGCAGCTCCACTTTGTCACTACTCAGAGTCACTGTGAGTTGGAATTGACTCAGTGGCAGTGAGTTTGGTTTTGGTTAACTTTCAATGAGTTTCTTGACTTGATGGAGGAAGAAGTAACTGCTATATGCTTAGAAATATTTTAACTAGTTCCCATTTTAGTTAAACAAGGTAGATGGACCTCATGCAAACATCTTGGGTCCTCTTGAAAACCCTGAAAAAGACGGACAATATTAAATAATATTTTACTGTATTTGTGGTGAATGTTTGCAGAGCATATCATGTTCCCGATTCAACCATTTCTTTTCTTTTTTTAAAAATGTCGTCTGATTCAACCATTTCTAACACAAGTCGTTCAGTGACATTGGTTGCATGTTTCACAATGTGTGAACATTCTCATTATTTTCACTCTGGTTGTTTAGCTTCCAGTACTATAGTTACCCTGCCCTAGATGGTCTCATGTTTGTTTTAAATTAATGAATAGCCTTTTGTGGCAAGCTCTGGTGGTGTAGTGGTTTACACGTTGAGCACAGTCAGCAGTTGGAAACCACCAGCCACTCTGCAAGGCTTTCTACTTCCGTAAAGAGTTACAGTCTCTGAAACCCACAAGGGCGGTTCTGCTGTGTCCTATAGTCATAATTGACTCTATGGCCATGAACTTGGATTTTTTTGAATAGTCCTTTGGTCTTATATGGATGACTTTTTAAAGGACCACAGTATTCACAGGTAATATTCTTTATTTTATGAGCCAATCTGTTATTTAGCTTTTAGCAAATTTTGGTTCAAGGTTTAGAGCATAAGTTCCCCAATTTATTTGGCTTACTATCCCTTTTCAGGGAAATAAATAAATAAATAAACTCAGCATCATCCTGGCAATTAAAAATGTCACACTCTAGCCCATTATCCAGGATAAAGTGTTGTTGTTTTTAGGGGCTGTTGAATTGGTTCAGGCTCATAGCAACCCTATGTACGATAAAATGAAACCGTGCCCCATCCTGCGCCATCCCCAAAACTGTTCTTATGATGGAGTCTATTGTTGCAGCCACTGTGTCAATCCATCTTATCAAGGGCCTTTCTGTTTTGTTCCCACTGCCCCTCTACTTTACCAAGCATGATGTCCTTCTCCAGGGACTGGTCTGTCCTGACAGCATGTCCGAAGTATGTGAGACAAAGCCTCGCCATCTTTGCTTCTGAAAATCATTCTGTCTGCACTTCTTCCAAGACAGATTGGTTTGTCCTTTTGGGGGTCCATAGTGCTTTCACTATTCTTTCCCAGCACCATCGTTCAAATGCATCCCTTCTTCTTCCATCTTCCTTATTCAATGTCCAACTTTCACATGCATATGAGGTCACTAAAAATACCATGGTTTGAATCAGACACACGTAATTCAATGTTTGTTTTCTTTACATTGAGTTGTAATCTATACTGAAGGCTGCAATCTTCAATTTTCATCAGCAAGTGTTCAAGTCCTCCTCCTTATTTCCAGTAAACAAGGTTGTGTCATCTGCATACCGCAGGTTGTTAATACACCTTCCTCCAATCCTAATGCCACATTCTTTTTCACATAAGGCAGCTTCTCTGATTATTTGCTCAGCATCCACATTGAATAAATATGGTGGGAGGTACAACCTTGATGCACACCTTTCCTGATTTTAAACAACCTAGTATTTTCCTTGGAGCCTTCGTGGCACAGTGGTTACATGTTAGGCTGCTATACACAAGGTCAGCAGTTCAAAACCACCAGCTGCTCCTTGGGAGAAAGACTGCATTTTCTACGCCTGTAAACAGTTATAGTCTTGAAAGCTCACAGAGGCAGTTCTATTGTGTCCTATAGGGTCACGATGGGTTGGTATCAACTCGATGGCAGTAAATTTGGTTTTTTGATTTGAGTATTCCATTGTTCTATATACACAACTGCCTTTTGATCTATGTATAAGTTCCACATGAGCACAATCAAGTGTTCTGGAATTCCCAGTCTTCTCAAGGCTATCTATAGTTGCTATAATCCACACAGTCAAATGCCTTGCCATAATCGGTAAAACACAAGCCAACATCTTTCTGGTATTTTCTGCTTTCAGGCAAGAGCCACCTGACATCAGCAAGGCATCAGTCAATATTTTGACCATAAACTCTTTCAATAATGAAACTCAAGGCTTGAAATTTTTTCTTAATTCTTTCAGTTTAAGATATACTAAGAGTGTCATCCTTTTTGGTTTTCTAACTCTAGATGTTTGCACATTTCATTGTAATCTTTTACTTTGTCTTCTCGAGCTTCCCTTTGAAAAAATATTCTGTTCAGTTCTTTGACTTTATTATTTCTTCCATGCGCCTTAGCACCTCTACAATTAAGAGCAAGTCTCAGAGTCTATTCTGACATCCACACTAATCTTTTCTTTCCTTCCTGTCTTTGTAATCACCTTTTGCTTTCTTCATGTCTGATGTTCTTGATGCCATCCCACAGCTCATCAAGTGACTGTCATTAGTGCATCAAATCTCTTCTTGAGAGATTCTCAAAACTCAGGAGGGATAGACTCAAGGCTGTCTTTTGGCTTTCATGGACTTGTCCTAGTTGTCTTTAGCTTCAACTTCAGCTTACATATGAGCAATTGATTGTCTGTTCCATAGTCAGCCCCTGGCTTGGTTCTAGCTGCTAATATTGAGCTTCTCCATCGTCTCTTCCCATAGATGTAGTCAATTTGATTTCGGTGTAGTCTTTTGGAGAAATCCAGTCGCCTTTGTGTTGTTGAAGAAAGGTATTTGCTGTGATTGCGAAATTCGATCATGAGATTCCCAGCTTAGTTTTGATCTGCAAGACCATATTTTCCAAATACTGCTCCTTCCTTTTTGTTTCCGATTTTTGTATTCCAATTGCCAATCATCATCAACGCAGCTTGACTATATGTATGATCAATTTCAGAATGAAGATGTTGTTGGTAAAATTCTTCAACTTCCTCCTCATCGGCTTTCGTGGTCGGTGCATAAATTTTATTGATAGTTGTATTGATTGTATTTCCTTGAATGTGGATAGATAGTATCCTATCATTGTAGGTCAAGATAGATCTTGAAATGTCCATTTTGATGATGAATGCAACTCTATTCCTCTGGAATCTGTCATTCCTAGCATAATAAACCATATGATTTTATGATTCAAAAATGGCTGATACCTGTCCTTTTCAGCTCACTAGCATTTAGAATATCTATCCTGATGCATTTTATTTTTAAAAACTCTCATTTTCCCATAGCCATACTTTGTATATTCAAAGTTCTAATTATGAGTTGACATGTGCAGCTGTGTCTTCTCGTTTTGAGTCATTCCCCATCAACAAATGACAACCTCGGAGGTGTGACTCCCACGTGCTTTGCTCCATCCATTATGTCATTGTGATTGACTCAGCCGTCTTTCGAGTGCCTTCACCCCCGAAGGGCTCATAGTCCAGCACTTACTCTGACAGTGTTCGGCTTCTATTCGTGAGGCTTTCAATATCTGACAAGATTTCGGTGCTATCCATAGAGTTTTCAGCGGCTAATTCATCTGAAGGGAACAGCACGGGGAGGAAGTGAGAAGAATGCTCTCACGTCATAGAGATTGCCATCCACGTTGGGAAAACAAAATGGACATGCATTGGTGAATGGAAAATGAATTCACTTTCAACTTTCACTCAAATCACAATAAAAGGGTTGGATTGGGGTTTTTTGTTTTGTTTTGTTTTTCAATCTACAAGTTAACATATACGTTTCCAGACCATGAATCTGAATAAATGGAGACCATCCCTGGTGGCCTGCCCGACAAAGCTGCAGGGAGACAGAGAAAGGACACTCCCACATCCTTTCGCCTTGTTTTCATGCATCCTATAAGCTTTCTTGAGAAACAAGCATCTCTTGTATGATGATGATTGTTTGGTTTGGGTTTTTATTCCCTGTCATTTGAAGCTAAACATCATTACAACAAATACACCCGCTCCAGTGCAGGGAAGAAGGTTATTGGCAGCTCCTGAATTCCAAACCACAGGATTCCCACCATAAGGGTTGGATGGCAATGGGTTCTCTCTCTTGTGAGATCATGACAATCTGAGTAGGGTTCCGATTTAGCTGGCCCAGCACCATCTTGGGAGCCACCCACCACTGCCAGGCTGTAGAGATGTATCAGAAGCTGGTAGTTCTCATTTCAACCGCGGGGCTGTGTGGAGGGGGACAAAGCAGGGAGAAGAGCATCAAGACAGCAGATGCCCCCCTTCAGGATCACAGTACTGGGCTCATTGTGAGAAACTCATCTGGTGGGTAGGCATTAGATGCCCTCGAGTTGGCACACTGGGATCAGATGATTGTAATCTATATAATTTTCATTGGCTGGTTTTAGGAAGTAGATCGTCAGGCCTTCCCCCCCCCCCTTGTTTGTCAGTTCCACTGACACCTCTTCAGCATCAGCAACACACAAATTTCCATTGACAGAAAGGTGATGGCTGGGTAGGAGGGGCACTGGCTGGGAATCAAACCCAGGTCTCTCACATGGAAGGCAAGAATCATACCCATGAACTACCACTGTGGTTCAACTCCAATATGAGGGATTAAGTGGTACAGTGGAGTCCATGCTGACTATAGTGACCCTATAGGACAGAGCAGAACTGCCCCGCACAGGGTGTCCAAGGCTACCATCCATACTCCAGTGGCACAGGAGCTAAGGCACGCAGCTGCTAATCAAACTGTCAGTGGTTCAAACCCGCAGAAGAGCTATGTGTCATTTTGCTTTTGTAGAGATTTATAACCTTGGAAAGGCCATGGGGCAGTTCTACTCTGTTCTATAGATCTGCTAGGAGATGGAACCAACTCTATGACAGTGCGTTTGAGTTTTTGTAGTTTTTCTGGGATCTTTATAGAAGCAGATTGGTGGGTTCAAACCACCCACCTTTCAGGTCAAGTGG
>NW_022103951.1:11468086-11469499 GCF_000313985.2 Echinops telfairi
CCAAACAGCTGTTTGACCCTGTCAATTGAAATGTGGAATAGCCTGATAGTCCTTTAAATCAAGAAGTTCCTGGACAGAACAATAGAGTTATTATTTGCACATTTTATCTGGCCCAGCCAGCCTTTCCTGGGGTGGGACCATCCCAGTGAGGAAGACACTGGACTAGAAACCCATCATTGTTCATGGAGCTAGCATGAGAGGCTGGGTGGTTGTCCTTCTCAACCCCTGAGCCTGTTTAGCTGATCAAAAGCTAGCCATGCTGCGGGGCTGGCCCCAGTCCCAACAATGTGGACACCCTCCCCCACCCCGTCAAAAGGATGCACTTCAGAGGACAGCACTGGGGCTACGGCTTGGGGAGAGGAGTATGTCAGATTAGAGCACATGGGATTATGCAAAGGGATGGAGATGGAGGAGGGGACATCCTGACCCACCAAGCCCCAAGGACGATGCTCCTGCTCAGAGGAGACATCTCACAGGGAGGACTGTAGGGCTGGCCCCACCACGGGACATGGCATCCCTCACTGAACTGTGACGCTACGGGGGACAGCACTGGAGACACGGTGTGGGAATAGTGCACGGTCTGGCCCCATCATGCTGGGGCGAGGCACTGAGGGCATGCAGCAGAGCAGCAGGGGTAGCAGAGTGATGAAACCCCCAGGGAATACCAAAAATATACTTGGGAGACAGAGTGTGGCACCCCATCAGACTCAACTGGAAAATACTCACAAAGGCTAACAAACAGACCTTGAACTATTTATAGGCTTTTCCATTTTTGTCAGTGGCTTTCTTTTTGTTATTGTTATTTTGTTTTTGTTTTTTGCTGTTGTTATTGTTTTGTTGGTTTTAACTTCCTTTGTTGTTTATTTGGCTTTGCCTGGTTTTTATACTTACTAGTATATCTGCATGTCTATCTAGATAAGATAGGCGGGATAAATAATTCAGAGAGGAAAAGAACGGGATCAGTGGTTCTGGGGGGATATGGGAGAAGGAGAAGTAGGAGAAACGAAGGGGTACAAACCCAGGGACAAGGGAACAACAAATGAACTAAAATCAATGGGCAGAAGGGCGTAGGATGCCTACTAGAGCTTAATAAGAGAAATGTAGTGGCAAGGAATTACTAAACCCAAATGGAGGCCGAACATGATGGTGGGACAAGAGGAGAGTTTAAGGAAATAGAGGAAAGAACCGGGAGGCAAAATACATTTAGAGGCCTACATATAGGCATGTACATATGTAAATAGATATATAGATATAATGAGAGGGGAATAGAACTATGTACTCATATCTATATGTTAAGAATTAAGGTTGCAGATGGACATTGGGCCTCAACTCAAGTGCTCCTTTAACACAAGAACACTTTGTTCTTACAATTCAGCACTCTTTGATGCTCACCTTCCCAACATGATCGCTGAA
>NW_022103951.1:11470367-11488049 GCF_000313985.2 Echinops telfairi
GAATGTATGGATTGTGATAAGAGATGTAAGAGCCCCCAATAAAAGTATTAAAACATGCTAGACATGGACTTTTAAAAAATCATTTTATTGGGGGCTCTTTTAGCTCTTATAACATTCCATACATCAATTGTATCTAGCATATTTGTACATGTGTTGCGATCATCATTTTCAAAATATTCACTTTCCATTTGAGCCCTTGATATCAGCTCCTCTTTGTTCCCTTCCTCCCCCCTCCCACCGTAGTGACCGCTTGATAAATTATAATTATTGTTTTCATATCTTACACCGACCGCTGTCTCCCTTCACCCACATTTCTGCGGTAATGCGTCGATCCCTGCTATTGGTTGGACTTTCTTTTTGTACTCCTGCTGCAATCATTGAAATCTTCAAAACTACAGAGGTCGCTAGCTGATGGTGGAATGGTTCTGTTAGAGAACACACCGACCCCAAAAGACACAAACATGTCTCTGGACTCTATCTTCCTTCTGAGGTATGTGCAAGTCTTTGGAATTTTTAAAAACCAGTCTCTCCAGGTAGCCTGTGGGCAGGCATGGTCTTTTCCTGCTAACACCTTGCTCTAGAAGGATGGTAGACATGCCAAAGCAGCTTGAAAAACTGCATGAATAAAGCAGACCACAATACTACAACCAAACCGCTGTGGTTCTGATGCCACGTATGCAGGGGTTCCCTGTCACTATTTCAGCCAAAGACAGAGACCAGGTTGATTCAAGGAACTCCTAAGTTTATATCTGCAAGTGCAAGACAGAAAGGAAGCAATGGGCTTTGGAACCTCCAAACAGCTTGGAAAATCCAGTGAAAATAAAACAAGTTATATATCGTGAACTATGTAACAAAATAGCAGGATCACAGGAAGCAATCAACAATTTCCCCCCAAATCACAGGAAACGATTGATACTGACTTTTCTCCAGGGGTTTCCAGACCTCTGTCCCGTGAAGCTTCATGCTCCATTGTTTATCTAAATGAGGGATATTTCTGCCTGGCTACTTACCGTAATGGCCTTGCTCACTGAGTTCGAACACCCCTACTGATTAAGCTTAAAATGAATTTTGTTTTAAAGTCATTTTGCTGGGAGCTCTTACGGATATTATGACAATCCATAATTCAATTAGATCAAGCATAATTGCACAATTGCTGCCATCATTTTCAAAACATTTTCTTTCTTCTTGAACTCTTTGATATCAGCTCCCTTTATCCCCTCCCTCCTCCCTCCCGCCCCCCAGGAGCCTTTATTATTATTATTATGTGTGTATGTGTGTGTGTGTGTGTGTGTGTGTTGCCGTATCTTAAACCATTCAATGTATCAGTTCACCCACAGTTCTGTTATTCATTCCTTACAAGTGGGGTTGTATAATCGTCATTGCTATCTACTCCCCCTTTCTCCCCTGCCCCACTCTCTTCCTGTACCCTCAGGGAATCATTACTCACCTTACTATTTCTGAAGGGTTTATCTATCTTAGATTTCATGCATTGAATGATCTTAATTATACAAATGAACATATGCAGGTCTAACAAGATTAATGAGGTAAAACTAAGACCATAATAGTTAAGGGGAGGAAATATTAAAGAACTAGAGGATAGTTACGTGGCTCATCACTACTATACTGCACTATGGATATGTGTCATCCCTTCCATGTGACCCTTCTGTGAGAGACTGTCCAATTATATTTCAGATGGGTTGTGGGGCTCCACTTTGTCTACACACCTTCACATCAATTTGATTGCTTGCTTTTGAACTTCTAATGTCTATTCCCGTAGACACTTCATGATCAGACAGGCGGTTGTTTGTTGCTTCCATGTGGACTTTGTTGCTTCCCTGATAGATGGACGATTGTTGAACTTCAAGCCTTTAAGACCCCAGACTATATATCTTTTAACAGGTGGGTACCATCAGCTTTCTTCACCATATTTGCTTATGTACACATTTTGTCTTCAGTGATCATGTCTGGAAGGTGAATATCACAGAAAGCTGGATTGTTAGAACAAACTGTTCTTGTACTGAGCTTAAGATTTAAGTAGAGGCCCAAAGTCCATCAGCTTCCTTATTGTATCTACATATATAGATATATATATAGTCAAATACACCTATGTTTATATATTTACATATATGTGGGGCTACAAAAAATTGAATTTTTTCCCAAAGCTATGTATTTAATTTTTTTAAACAACCTTATCACCTTCAAAGTACCCTCCATTACACTGACTACATTTGTCAAATCTGTGGTTACATTCTTTTTTTTTTTCTTTTTTTTTTGGTTACATTCTTATAAACATTTTTCAAACTCATCTGTTTGGATGACTGACAGCACCTCCCTCGTTTTTTTTCATCTCTTCTACATCTTCAAATCGCTATCCTTTCGTGTCCCTCTGCATTCTCAGAAACAAAAAGAAGTCCCACAGAGCAAGGTCAGGTGAGCAAGGTACATTGGGGCAAGAGAGGCATGATGTTTTTTGCCAAAAGCTGGTGCACTGAAATGGCTGTGTGAGCAGGTGCATTTTAGTGGTGGCAAAACCAGTCCCCCATCTGTCACAAATCAGGCTTTTTGTAGCACACTGTTACACAATCTTTTCAGAACCTCTAAATAGAATTAATTATGAGTCTGACATGGTGGAATGAACTCCAAATGAGTTGGCATTTTTTGTCTGTTCAGAAAGTTGACAGTTATCTAGAATGAGGTTTGTCATCAAACGACATTTCACCTCTTTTGAAATGAGAAAATCACTCATACACCTGAGTTTTTTTCCATAGTGCTGTCCTGATAAGCTGTGTTCAACATCATAACAGTTTCTGCAGCATTTTTCCCAAGCAGGAAACAAAATTTCATAGCCGCACACTGTTCTCTTAAATCAACCATCACAAAAAATTAGGTTCGAATGAAACTGCTTTTACAAAAAAATACACCGTAACCAGAGAGAATCTTCCCAGACTACACCACTGGGTGGACTATCTCAGATCAAGTTGCTGATGTTCACATAGCAGGAAAAATGCATACTACGAAATCTCTGATCCGCCCAGCACAATGCCATTTTTGGGGGGAACCCCTTGGTATATAGATCTATATTTATGCCTATATATATAATTTTTACTTTCTTGTTATTTCCTCTTGTTCTTTTTTCTTTCTTCCTGCCCCACTATCATGTTCATCTCTCAGTAATTCCTCTCGGATACATTGCAATTGATCAAATATGACCAGGAACTCTACACCCTATTCACTATCAATTTTAGATCCTTTGCTATTCCCCTGTCCCTGTTATTAACTCAAAGCTCCCCTCCCCGCGCCTTCACCCCATCCAGCCCTCCCTCACCCCCACCCCCACCCCGAACCATCATTGCCATTTGGCATCTCCTTGGGATTGCTTATCCTGCCTATCTTATATAGACACCAAAGGGGTAAAAAAGAGACCATACAAATAGTTCCAAGTGTAACTGTGGTCCTGACCCAGAGTAGATGAGGATCCCTGTGTTAAATATCAGGGCAAGAAGGCCCTGATATAATCCATTGGTCCAGCCCCCATTTTGTTCAGGGATCCATAACCCAGGACCTACTTACCTAACAGCAATTATACCCTTTTACTCCTCAGCTTCTGTGTCCGAGGGGCTTACCTTCTACACAACCCCATTGCTCTCCTGCAGTCAGGGATGGAGTGGTATAGCATGCTACCACCAGACCCTGTTATACTTTTAGACTTTTGGTATGGCCTCCCGTGAAGATCCCCCAACCAGTTCAAATGAGGTGCCAAGTGCTGCCCCCAAAGTCAGATGTCTACAATGGAGAGATTCCTCAGGGACTTTGTGGCTTTGCTCCCATTGCTGGTCTGTTGCATTCCCCTCTTGGTCTGCCCCCGTGTGGGTGGGTCAGACCTGCCACACTCCCTGAACTGTATCTTCAGTGCTGTCCTCTGTAGCACTGTTGTCTAGGGAGGGGATGTCATGCCTCGAGCTGGGGCCGGTCCTGCAGTCCTCACCGTGAACCAGCTACTCCGAGCAGGAACATCACTGTCAAAGCTTGGCACACTGATATGAGGTCTACTCTTCTCTCTCTCTCTCTCTCTCTCTCTCTCTCTCTCTCTCCCTTTCCTGTGGAGATAGAAACAATACCCTCCCCCTGGCTGGATTAGTGCACCGTTCCCCCATTGCCATCTTTTTTCTTCCCCCACCCCTCTGAGGGCCATAAAGGCACGTGAGAAGGGGGTGGGGGAGATGTCCTTCCATACAGTTGCTATCCGCATCTTTTTTTTTTAATGATATATGCATTATTGTGTTTAGTCTGGATCTTGCCAGAGTAACTGTTCATCAGCCTGGGAACTGTGCGATATGTATATTTTCCCCTCTGTCCATTCTCATTTGAACTTCCCTCAGTGGAGTCATGTTGTACTTGTCCTTTTGTGCTTGGCTAACTGCACTCAGCATAATGTCCTCCACCTCTTTCCACAAGACAGGTACTTCATCATGTCATCACTGTTTTTCAGGGACATGTAGGACTCCACTATGTGTATATGCCAGTTTTTTCAGCCATTCATCTATTGATGGAAATTTAGGTTGTTTACCATTCTTTGCAATTGTGAATTGCACAACAATGAGCATTGGAGCACAGATGTCTGGTCACAGCCTATTTCTTATTTCTTCTGGGTATATGCCCAGTAGTAGAATTGCTGAGTTGTAATGTAACTTGATTTCCATCTGTTCTAGGTATTACAAAATCACTTTCCACAGTGACTGTATGTATCTACAAGACCACCAGCAGTGAATGAAAGTTCCTATCTCACCTCCCCCCCCTCCAACATCTGTTGCTTTCTCTTTTTTATTTTGAATTGGGCTATCCTTGTGGGTGTTAGGTAGTATTCCCTGGTGGCTAATGATCGAGAACATGTTCTCATGTTTATTGGACATTCAGGTTTCCTCCTTTGTGAATCTTCTGTTCAAGTCTTTTGCCCACCTCCTCAGTGGGATATTCATTTTTTAATTATTGTAAGCTTGCATGATTCTGTTGATGTTAGTAGTAAGACCATTGTCTGATATTACTAAATATCTTTTCCCAGTCTATGGGCTCTCTTATTACTCTCTTGATGAAGTCTTTTGATGCACTGAAGTGTCCTAATTTTTTCATTGATGATCCTGATAGTTTTGGGTTTTACCTCGCAGTCTGTGATCCACCTTGAATTTGTCCTTGTGTATTGGTTGAGAAGGGTCTTCCTTCATTCTTCTGCAGGTTGAAATCCAATTTTTCCAGCACCATTTGCTTAAAAGGGCATCTGCTTCCCATTTGATTGGGTGGTTTATCAAAGATAAGCTGTCTGTATTCTGCTGTTTTTATTTCTGGATTTTCTGTTCTTATCCATTGGTCTGAGTATCTGTCATTAAACCAGTACCTGGCTGTTTTGACAGCTGTGGCTATATAATAAGTTTTAAAGTCAGGTAATGCAAGCCCACCCACTTTATTCTTCTTGAGGAGTGCTATGCCAATTCTGGATTTCTTCCCTTTCTATATGAAGTTGGTAGTCAGTTTTTCCATTTCTTAAAAAAAAAATTATGCTGGCATTTGTACCGGGATTGCATTGAACCTATACAGTGCCTTAGGTAAGATTGACATCTTTACAATCGTGAGTCTACCGATTCATGAGCATGGGGTATTTTCCCATGTGTGAAGGTCCGGTTTTGTTTCTTGTAATATTGTTCTGTAGTTTTCCTCAGACAGATCTTTTGGTTTTTTTGGTTAGGTATATCCCTAAATATTTCAATATATGCATGGCTATTGTAAGGGGTACTTACTTTCTTGATCTCTTCTTCTGTAATCCCCTCAGTTGTACGCAGCAATCCAATTGACTTCCAATTGTATCCTGCCACACCACCATATTCCTCTATTGCTTCCAGTACTCTATTGTGGAGCCTGTGGGGTTCTCAATATATAAAATTATATCATTAGCAAATAATCATTTCACTTCTTTCCCCAGATGTATACCTTTAATATCCTTCTGTTGCCTTATATTATTAGCTAGGACCTCCAGGATGATGTTGAATAAAAGTGGCGACAGGGAGAATCTTTGTCTGGGTCTTTTTCAATGGGAATGTTCTCATATTTCTTCCATTGATTGTGCCACTGGCTATTAGATTTTCATGTATAGCTTTGATTATATTGAGGTAATTTCCTTCTAGTCCTGTCTTCTTGAGTGTTTTGATTAGGAATCGGTGTTGAATGCTGTTGAGTGTTTTTTCTGCATCTATTCATATTATCATGTGGGTCTTGTCTTTTCTTCTCAAATTGGTAGATAATGTTGATGAATTTTTGGATGCTGAACTCTCCCTGCATCCGTGGTATGAATTATCCTTTTTATATACTTTTGTATTCTATTGGTCAAGTTTTTTATTAATCATTTTATTGGGGGCTGCTCGTACAACTCTTATCACAATCCATACATCCATCCATTGTGTCAATCACATTTGTACATTTGTTGCCATCATCATTCTCAAAACATTTGCTTTCTACTTAATTTTAAGGATTTTTTGCAACTATGTTAACTAGAGATATTGGCCTATAGTTCTTGATTCTTGTTGGGTCTTTGCCTAATTTTGGTATCAGTGTTATACTAACTTCATAGAATGTGTTTGGGAGTTTACCGTCCTGCATAAAAGGAATTTTTACTTCAATAGATGAGGCTGTCACATTTTGGATTTCTAACAAACTAAATCTTAAATTATATTTCTAGTATTTTGATTAACAGTAGGCTCTTTCACCCGTGTCAATTCTAACTCATAGTGACCCTCTAGGGCAAAGTAAAACTGCCCCCACAGCGTTTCCAAGGCTACTGAGGCAAATTGCCACATCTTTCTCCCAAAGAGCTGCTGTGGATTCGAACTACCCACCTTCAGTTAACACTTAAATGCTGCCCTGCCGGGGCTCCAGGTAAGGCAGACAGGAGAGAAAAGATCAAACAATAGCCACCACCTCCAAACTTGTTGAAACGGGAAGGGGGGGTGGAAGGGCTCACAGTCACTGTTGCCACTCTCTTTTGTGCTCCTTGCCATCTAGCTTTTATCTCCTCCACGCCACTGCTTTGCCAAGAAAGCATGGGTGCCCTCATGAGTGCTAAGTGGTCATTTTTGCTCTTTATATTGCTTGATCTCCAAATGCCTCTTTAAAAGGGAGGAGGGATTAGCAGAGAGGGTGAGAGATGATCAGGAGAGCACAAGATGATGGAAGTCTTGCCCAAGTTCTCCTTCGACATTAGTTTCTACCACTCGACCCAGATTTGGCACTGACTACAAATACAAGCAGAGGCCTGCTCTCCTCAAACCTTAACCCACTGCCATTGGAGTCCATTCTGACTCACCGTGATGCTGTTAGACAGAATGGAACTGCTCCGTAGGGTTTCTGGGGTTGTAAATCTTTATGGGAGAAGACAGGTTCATCTTTCTCCTGCTGAGTGGCTGGTGGTTTTGAAACACCAGCTTTTCGATTAGCAGCCTAGTGCTTAACCCACTTGTATTAGTCTAGGTACTTTAGAGATACAAATCCACAGCAACTCATGTATAAGAGAGAGTTTATGTAAAGAAAGTGTGCATCATGAAAATATCCCAACCCAATGCTGCCCAAGCCCACAAGTCCAACATTAACCCAACACAAGTCCACAAAGTCCTCCACCTCACAAAACAGAGGCAATGATGCCGACTGCAGGAGGAAAGCCGAGTCAGTGAATGAATAAGTATCTCAGCACTAGCAGGGGTCTCCACACGGCTGCTCCAGCACCCAGGGCTGCATTGGGATAGGTCCATGTGGCTTCTCCTTGGGGATATCTTGTAGGAAGTCAATCTTGCGAGCTGAAGCAGGGGACTGCTAAAGCAGCTGCACCCTGGTGCGACCATCACAAAGCAAGAGACCTAAGAACTAGAAAGGCGAGGCTCACCACCCATTTATCCCTCTGCCTTTCAATTAGCCCCACGTGATTATCGGCCAGGTTGGCGCAATTAACTAACTCACCAATGCACCACCAAGTCACCTTCCCCCAAATTGAGGATGAGAGGTTGCTTGCTTGCTTGTTGGTTTATTACTAATTGCAAGAAAGGCATATTACTAGAACCTGGGTTCAGGTTGGATGCCCTAGCTTTATCTTGGCTCCCAGGCTTCAGTTCTGTACACAGGCAATTTTGTCAAAGTCCCCACAGAGACCACAGAAGCCACCCCTGGAACACACAAAGCTGGGTTTATGCAGCAAGTTGAGCAAAGGGAGCTTTCCTTCCTCACAGAGACTCAAAAAGAGGAAGTCAGGAAAGGTGGTCCTTGGGGGTTAGGCTAAGATGGTTCTAATGCCTCCGGTCAAGTTCAGAGTCCAGCTACCCTCTTGATTTGGGCCCACTGGTCTCTAGTTCAAGGAAACCTGTTGAACATAGTGGGCTGCTAATGCAAAGTCAGCAGGTTGAATCCACCGGCCAATCTGTTAGGTTTACCGGGTGGTTGAACTCAGGCCTTGCTTCGCCACACTGAAAGAAATGTGTGGCAGAAGCACTTTTGTAAATCCAAGTGACTTTTCTGAGGGAAAGGGAAGCTTCAGGTCTCACAGTCTCAGACAGTCCATGCTACCTCTGGAAAGCACGCAGGGCTGCAAGGCGGAGGCATGGGAAAGTTCGTGACTGAAAATGGCTGTTTCAGCGGAGCGTGGAAAAACACGTGGAAGGAATACCAGAACAGCAATCTGGAACCAGCGTGGGGAGCCCAGAGCAGGAAATCCTGTCAGAGAGAAGAAAGAGAAGGGCCAGTGGCCTGGCTGAGGCTGGCTTTTATCCCCACTGGCTGGGGAGGTGTGGTTGAGAGTCTTGGCCAACCTTATTGACTGAGTTTAAGCGCCCCTATGTGATGTCATGTGCTGGTGCCTAGTATTGTGTATGGCCCAGGTGTACCCAACCCCCTGGGCCTAGGTGGCTTGGGTCTGAGCATGCTCAGTTCTGGATTTTCCCATAGGCGTCTAATTAGTGTCCCTGTATTGTGGCATGGCCAGTAAATTCTCATTTGGCACAGACATTAGGAAGACAATCCTCCGTTGTCCCTAATCTAGCAACCTGTCAAATCCACAGGAGAAAGATGAGGCTTTCTATTCCCATCAAGATTTAGCTGATGGAAGGAAGTGCTACCTGACCTAGAGGGTCACTATGAATCAGAATTGACGCAATGGCAGTGAGTTGGGGGTGTGTGTGTTATGTTTTGGTTTGGTTGGGGGTTGGGGGGCTGGGAGGGGAGTAGGGACTGAACATATGTGAGATCCTGTTAACCTATACCTACCTTATTATACCTATGCCTAAAGTGCTGACCCTTGGAAGATCTGGGTCTGAACAGGCTGATGTTAAAACAATTGGAGCTTACACAACTCCTGTTGCAAGTTCGAGCTTGTTTTTCTGGGACTGACAGGTGTGCATTCCATTATATGAAACCCGGATGTTGCCATGGTTACAATATTGGTGCTTTGAACAAGGGCCGGGGATTGCCTGTCATTGTTTCAGCCAAAGACAGTCCAGGTTGATTCAAGGAATTCTAAGTTCATTTCTGCAAGCAGGAGACAGAAGGAAGGAGTAAGATTTCTACCTCCTAACTGCTTCAAAAATCCAGTGAAAGTCAAATAAGTTATATACTTCAAACTATTTAACAAACAAAGCAGGTTTTACAGTGGCCACAGGAAACATTTAGCAAACATTATGACACGATAATTTTTTTTGCAACATTTACAGGAAACAATGATCTATACCTACATTTCTCCAGGGGGTAATCAGACCACCATCCCCTGAGGTCTCCCACTCCATTGCTTATCTAAATGGGGATGCTTCTGAAGCCTCATACTCCATCGTTTATATTAATAGCCCCGCTTTCCTCCTTCCTGAGTTGAAACATCCCTACTGATTACACTTTTTTTAAAATCATTTTATTGGGGGCTCGCATAACTCTTACCACAATCCATCCATTGTGTCAAGCACATTTATACATTTGTTGCCATCATCATTCTCAAAACATTTGCTTTCTGCTTGAGCCCTTGGTATCAGCTTCTCATTTTCCCCCTCCTTCCCCACTCTCCCCTCCTTCATGAACCCTTAATAATTTATAAATTATTATTATTTTGTCATATGATTATGCTTAAAAGGAATTTTTACTGCAAAGGAGCAGGCTGTCACATTCTGGGTTTTCAGCAAACTAAATCTTAAATTAGGTTGTATTTCTAGTATTTTGATTACCACCAGGTGAACTCTTTTACCCGCCTCTCTCAGTATGACATTGAAAGGGCACAGAGTCAGCATTTTTGCCTATCTAAATGTCTTAGTAAGGAGCCCTGGTGGTGTAGTGGGTGACCCTTTGAGGTGCTAACTGCAAGATCAGCAGTTTGAAACCGCTGGTCACTCTGAGGAAGAAAGATGAGGCTTTCTACCCCTATAAAGATTTAATGCCTACTTCTTTCAGATTTCTATTCCTTTCCGATTTAAGGGACAGTTCTATTCTGTCCACAGTGAGGCACAGTCACTATGACCTTGTAGATCGCAAAAATGGGGCATAATTACCATGTCACCAAGGGTTCCTTATGGGGAATAGAAAGCATTTCTTACCTTGGAGAAGGAGGGGGGTTGTGGACTGCTGCTTTTGAAATGCCTACCTTGTAGTTGGCAGCCCAACACCTAATCCCCACTACTCCACCAAGGACTCTGGTTCAGAACCAGGTGTGTTTATTAGCATGTGTTGTGGAATGAATGGATTGGATCTGCAGCAATGCCAGGGGCATAGGGTGGGGCTTTGAGGTGTGATGATGTTGGGGTTACAATGGCGATCCAACCATGTACCTGACAGTGCCAGCAGTACTCCTGTTTAGCACAAGCTAAACACCAACTCATGCCTCCTGCGTGACAAGCACTTAAACTTGACAAGGCAAACTGGGTGCTGTCATTTAGCCGAGAATGACTCATAGCAGCCTTACAGACATGGGACATAGTGAGATCTGCCCCTGTGCGTTTTTGAAATTGTAAATATTTCATGGGCGTAGAATGCCTCATCTTTGTTCCTACGAGGAGTGGCTTGGTCATTTTGAACTGCTAACCTTAAACACCACTACAGGTCTAGCTTGCTGCTGAGCTTGAAAAATCATCCTTCCAGTTATAGTTCTGGGACACCGCCATTTAGTTACTCCAATTACCTGTTGGATCTTTGCTTCTACAGATCATTATGGAAACCTATGGGTGGTATTCAGCATGGGTAAGAAACATCCTATGAAGACTCATGTGCATGAAAATTTTTTTGTCAAATTAGGAGTTCACATACTGGGGAAAATGTCTGGCAATGAGCTATCAGACAAAGGACTTGTTTCTGAAATCTATTGGAAACTTCAACTCCACAAAGGCAAATAACCCAATTATGAAAAAAAATGGGCAGATGCTGAGGACTATAAAAAAAGGCTGTGTGTCAGGTAAGCAGGTCCTGGGATATTGATCTCAAAAAGGGGATTTGACTGATAGATAATAAAAGGGCCTGCTGCCTGTTCGCTATCTAACAGAGAAATACTCATCTACTCTGGATCAGATAATAAGACTTGGAACTATTAGATGTAGGGTCTTGATTTTTTTTTAATTTTGTCTATAAAATAGGCAGGATAAGCAATCCCAATAGACATAAACAGGACCAAGGGGGGGGGGGCTTTGACATTGGAAGAGGAGGGTGGGAGAAGGGGAACCAGCTCCAGGCCAATGAGTTTGGGAGTTTTCTAAGTGTCTCGGTTATGTAAGAACGGGTGGCTTTCTTTAGATCTTACCATCGAGGCACTTGGTTCACCAAAGACTGTAGTTTGGAGTGAGAACTTTCACCTCATTTCCAGTCTCGACATAAATTCCACTTCCATTCCATTCTTTCTGACCATTTAACCAGGAAGGTGGCAGCCACTTTGACAATCAATAACAACCCTCCTAAACCCAAACCACAGCCAGGGAGTCACTGCTGAGTCAAGGGTTTTGGAGGCTGCCTGCCAATCTTTGCAGGAGCAGGTTACTTGCTTTATCTCCCTCAGAGCAATTGGTGAGTTTGAACCTCAGCCTTGCAGTTAGCACTCCCACACTTACCCGACAGGGGCCCTAGTGACACTGTGGCTTTCTCCTGGAACTGCTTTTTTTAAAAAGCCAGTAGTTGGACCTACTAGACACTCCAAGGGAGAAAGATGAGGTCTCTGTTCCTGTAAAGATTTACAGCCTCAGAAGCCCACAAGGGCAGTTCTTTTCTGTCCTGTAGGGTTGCTATGAGTCAGGATCAACTCGATGGCTGTGGGTTTTTAGCCAGCCTGGGAAAGGACAGCCTTGAAGTCAGGGGAATAGCTTGGAAGTTGGGGTGCCAACTTCAGGTGGCCTGCCCATCAAGTTGCCAAGTGGTTGGAGGGCCCCAGAACCAATTCTGTAACCAATTCTGCAGTACACGTTCAGATCATGGTTCCTTTTCTGCTTCTGTAGTCCCACTTTCAACAGTGATTAATTGATCTGCCACCAATCATGATTTTGTGACAATTTCCTTTCTTATCTATAGTTAGACACATGGCTGTAAATCCTTTGTGCACCATTATGACCTCTTTCTGACTGTCTCTCTTGTCTATATGATTTGTCTTTGCCTTGACTTTGTCCTATTTAAAGAAGTCTCTACAAAATCTGTTTGGACTGAAAGTCTTTTTTCCCTCTGTAATAGCTTTAGAGAACAAAGATGCACTTTCTGACAGGTCTGAAGCCTGGAAGTCCATGTCAGGGTCTCAGCCTGCTTTAACTCAACTCTCAGGCCAAGCAGATGCACTGTGGGAAAGGCTGTGAGTTTGGGGAGAGGTGGTTCAGTGGGGCCATCTTAGGAGGGGACCTGTGTTATACCTCCAGGAAAGAGCCCTGTCATTTTGGGAGGCTTGAAGCTAAATAAGGGGGAGCTGAGGACACCCTGGGGAAGCAGGACACTACCCAAGTTCCTTCTCAAAGAGATCTGGAAATGCCCCTTCCTGTGGTTGGCTTCCTATGTCACACGAACTTATATGCACTCCATTCACCAAATAGACAATTGGGCCCTGAACACTCTATAGTAATTGAGGCAAGAGCAGGCATAATGGGTTGGGACAAGCACTGGTTGATTTCACTGGCAAATCCTTTTCATGAAACTTTTCCATTTACTCATGATTTGAGATTAATATAAATAGTCATCTGATCGAATTAAGTGATTACAGGGCATCAGTTTTGGCAATCTTTAAACTCAAATGCACCACTGTGCTTTAAAGAAGAAAAATTAGAGAGGAAATAATAACATTCAAAAGAAACTACTTTTTTTAACCTTTTTTTTTTCACATATATGATGCCTGACCAACACATGCCAATCTAAAAGGTCTCAGGAAATGATAAGAGAGGAACTTTTGCTTTGTTTTGTTTTTAATTGAAGCAGGAAGGGCAGCCTTTACTGAGATGAGGGAGTTAAACCACAGTATTATCAGCTTAGAAAGGAAACTTCACAAAGCCGAATGCGGATAGGAGGGGTTAGTTAGTACCGAGATGGTCTTAGCCCGAAAGAGAACCTGCGCCCTGCAGGTTACCTGGGCAGACTTTCATACTGGTGGTAAACGAGTGGGAGGCTTTTAAAAATCATTGATGCATAATTGACATAAAAGGGCTAGATCTTACATGAACAGTTACCTGGATTTTGCCAATTGGACAACTATGTAACCACTGTACAAGTAAAGGGATAGACGAGTTCCTTGCCTTTAGAAAGTCCTCCCATGCCCACGCCCTGCAGCAACCACCTCCTGGTTCCTAGCAGCATCGGGTAGTTTTGCTTAATCTACAATTTCATTCCAAAGAATTCTACCAGGGCTACTACTGAGATGGCTGCTGCTACTAGGCTACAACTATTAGCCAAAGGGTTGACACCCCGGAAGAAAGATCCAGCGATCTGTTCAGCGAGGTCGCAACCTTGAACCCCCTATGGAGAAATTCTACTCTGAAATCCATGGGGTGGCCACATATGGGGGTCACCACGAGTCGAAGTCAACTCTCCAGCAACTAACAATGACCGAATGCTACTTATGTGGCATCCAACAGAATGGCTTCTTTTGTTGGTTGTCCCGATGTCAGTGAGCTTCATCTGTGTTGTGTCCGGTGTCCTTTTATCACTCAATTTAATTCCTTTCAGTTACTCGGTAGCATTCTATTGTGTACTTATGAGGGCTGCTTCAGTGGGAAAACTAGAATGATAAGATAATGGAATTTCAGTGTAAGACATGGCAAAATAATAATTTATGAATGATCAAGGGTTCGGGGAGCGGGGAGGGAAGGAGAAAAATGAGGAGCTGATACCAAGGGCTCAAGCAGAAAGCAAATGTTTTGAGAATGATGATGGCAACATGCATACGAATGTGTTTGACACATGGATGGATGGATGGATGGATGGATGGATGGATGGATGGATGGATGGATGGAAGGATTGTGATAAGAGCTGTATGAGCCCCTAATAAAAGGATTTTTTTTTAATGATGGAATTTTCCCACAAAGTTTTGAAGCCCCTTACACTGCAATTTAATTATCCTTTCTCCTGCTGATGGCCATTTGAGCTGTTTCCTGTCTTTATGAATAAAGCTGCGACACATTCTTGGTGGACATATTCTGTTTTCATAACTCATACGAAAAAATACGTAGCAGTGGGATTCCTGCCTGACAGGGGAGAGGCAGATATTCAAGTTTATAGGAATTGAATTGAGAGTTCTGCAGAGTTGGTTATGTTGTTACTTTTTCTTGTGAAGTAGGTGCAGGTTTACAGAGCAGATCATAGACTTACGCTAAAACAATTCACACACATCCTGAGGCAACACATCCATGTCAATCCCCTCCAGGTATCATCACTTACCCCCCTTCTTCACTATTTTCTCACCTCCTCCTTTCATAGTCCTCAGAACTTTGTCCTCGGGTAAATGCTGTCCTTTTAATGTTGATTATTCTAACATTTTTCTCCCACTCTATCCAGGAACGTCTCTCACTGCCATTGAGTGGATGCCGACTCTTAGCAACTTTATAAGACAAGGTCGAGGTGTCCCTGTGAGTTTTCCAGACCATAACTCTGTACTGGAGTAGAAAGCTTTGTCTTTCTCCCGTGGAGAGACTGGGGGTTTCAAACTGCTGACCTTGTGGTTAGCAGTCCAACACTTAGCCACTATGTCACCAGTGCTCCTAAGACCTTCTAAAGTGATCCTTTGCAGAGCAGTTGGTAGTGGTAGCCTGGCACCATCTAGTTCCTCTGGTCTCGGGGTTTTGGAGACGAACATTTAGGTGGTCCACTAGTCCATTGGGCTAATTATTTCCCCCCTGTGTCTTTTTATCTTAATCACTCTTCTTTCCTCCGGACACTGAGAGACCAGTAATTGCACCTTCGATGGCCACTCATGATGCTCCATGTTCTTGACAACAGTTGGTGTTGGCACCCTTTTTTATATTTTTGCCCCTGTAGAAGTATCTCACTCGGTTGTAATTCCAGGTCAGCGATGATGAATGATCTGGAGCGCCTTTCATGTGCTTATTGGACATTCTTTTTATGAACTGTCTGTTCTGAGTACCTTTGACCAGCCTTTTTCACAGCCTTTTGTATCCCCCTTACAGAGGCAGCTTTCTGCTGGAAAGAGTTCTGTGATTAAACCGATCAATTCAAGTCAGACATTTTTGCAGATACAGCTTTTCCTACTGGTCCACTTTCACTGTTAAAAAGCCAATACCCTGGTTCAAATAAATTGGTATGACCTCCCCAAAGGAAAATGCTGACTCCAGGATTGTATTCCCAACTCTGGAGTTTCTGTGTGTCTTCTAAAGAAGCACTTTCACCACAAGCAAGGGAGCTGGAGGCTATGGTCTGTTATACACTGTGGTTTTGAAAAACAAAGCAATCGATTTGCTTTTTCATGAACTCTGGGCCTGGGGAGAACACTGCAAATCATAAGTATTTCTAGTCTTACAAAATGAGGCTGAGGCATCAATTATATTCATACATATAGGACAGATATATTTATATATTGTAAAGGAGACCTGGGAGCATAGTGGTTAAGAATTGAGCTGCTAACCTCAAGACCAGCAGTTCAAAACCACCAGCTGCTCCACGGGGGAAAGATGAGGATTTCTACTGCAGTAAAGAGTTACAGTCTCAGAAACCCACAGGGACAGTTCTATCCTGTCTTACAGGGTCACCATGAGTCAGAATTGACTCAATGGCAATGAGTTTGGTTTGGGGGTTTTATTTATATATTGTAGCTATATTATACTATATTTTATTTTTATGTTATATTTATGGTATGTTATATACATATGATGGATGCCTCAGCCTAGAGATACTTATCTTTTGCAATGTTCCTCCAGACCCAGTATTCCGTAAAAAGCAAATTAATTTCTTGTTTGTTTCCTTTTTTAAAAAAAAAACCATCATGCTTGGTAAAGTAAAAGGTCTGTGAAAAAGAGCTAGACCGTCAAAGACATGGATTGACACGTATTTGAAACAATGGGCTCAAATATAACAATTGTAAAGATGGCATAAGACCAGGCAGTGTTTCATTCCATTGTACATAGGGTCATTATGAATTGGAACCAACTCAACGACACCTAACAACAATAACAGCAACATATATACATATATATGGAAGCTTTGTGGTAGTGTATTTAAGCCCTTGGCTGATAATCAAAGGTTGATGGTTTGAACCTGTCTAGTGGCTCCGCAGGTGCAAGATTTCCAGAAAGAATTACAGCCAAGACAATCCTATGGGGAAGTTTTACTATGACCCATGGGGTCCCTGTAAGTTGAAAACAATTCGAAGGCACCTACCAACAACCTAGATACATGTATGTAAAATCCAAACCCAAACGAAGCTCACTGCCATAGAGTAAACTCCAATTCATGTCAACCCCCGAATAGAACTTCCCCTGGGGCTTCCGAGACTGTAAATCTTTACAGGAATAGAAAGCCTCATCTTTCTCCTGGTGGTCCTGAACTGCTGACTTCTTGCTCAGCAGCCCAATGTGTAACCCCTATACCAGCAGCACATTTATGTAAAATCAAGGCATCTTAAATAGCTTTAGAATGTTTGCCATGAAGGAAACTGTACAACCGTTACATTCATTAAAGGATGAACAAGAAAACTTCATTTTCACCCACTACAAAATGTTTCAACAAAGAACCAAAGCCTTACAAAAAGGCAGTCTTGGCTTTCAGAGGTGGGTGTATACCCATACATCATCTAATGTTGAGGTTGGATAACGCTGGTGACCTCGATTGGTCTTTGTATTTTAATCTGTTTGAATACTGCCTTTGCCTGTGAAGACGCATTCATTGGCATCAACGTGCGCTGCTCCAAAAACCAAACCTAAAATCACTGCCATTGAGGAGATTCCGACTCATAGTGACCCGATAGGAAAAAGTTGAACTGCCCCTGGGGGGTTCTGAGACCGTCACTCTTTACAGGGATAGAAAGCCTCATC
Organism: Echinops telfairi; assembly: GCF_000313985.2. NCBI lineage: Eukaryota > Metazoa > Chordata > Mammalia > Afrosoricida > Tenrecidae > Echinops > Echinops telfairi. The sequence continues at coordinate 11,487,863 of NW_022103951.1, forward strand.
TTTCTCCTGCTGAACAGCTGGTGGTTTCAAACTGCTGACCTTGTGGTTAGCAGGCCAACACATAACCACTATACCGCAAGGGCTTCACCAGTATGTGCTGCTAGGAATTGGATATGACTGGATGTAATCATGAACGAGATGCCACCACGTGGGACAGCTGGCATCAGATAGGTTGCTGTGCTTAAAC
>NW_022103951.1:11488624-11490910 GCF_000313985.2 Echinops telfairi
CACCCTGACTGGCTCGTCTCCTCCCTGCGACCCTTCTGTAAGGGGATGTCCAATTGCCTACAGATGGGCTTTGGGTCTCCACTCTGCACTCCCCCTCATTCACAATGATAGGATTTTTTGTTTTGATGATGCCGCTCAGCTCTTACATTATGGACACATTATTTCAAAGTGTTCCAAGTTTTGAACTTTTCTATTTCTATTTTTAGATTTCGACTTAATTGTTTCCTGTGCTTTTGAGTGCAGATGCCAATTTGTTCCAGTTTCACAGTCACAACTTGCTTCCTCCTAAGAGGTTTCGTCACATTATACCAAGCCGCCCAGCCCAGTGCTTCTCCACCCTCAGTATATACAAGAAACCACTGGAGAGCTGGTGACACTGCTGAGCCAGTGGGCCTGGGCTGGGACTCAAGACTCTGTATTTCTAAAAAGCTGCCAGATGATGAGAATGCTCCTAACCCACTGCCCCCCCCCTTGAGTAAGAAGGGACTACAAAACAATCCCCCATAGCTGTTTTCCCTGTTATTAAAACATAAACGATTACACTCTGGTTAATGATGTACTTTGCCAACCCAAGGGAGCCCTGGTGGCACTGTGGGTTAGATGTTATGCTGCTAACTTCAAGATTGATGGTTCAACCCCACCAGATGCTCCTCAGGAGAATGCTGAGGCTGGCTGCTCCCAGAAAGATTTACAGTCTCAGAAACCCTATGTAGGATCACTGTGAGTCAGAATCAATTTGCTGGCAGGGGAGTTGGTTTGGGTTGGTTTTGCAGACCCAACTGCCATCTCTTGCTTCCCATCACCTTCTGTTAGCAAACAAAACTCCTATTTTATCCAGAGCAGCAACTCAACCTCCGTGATACTGCTTCCCTATGGTACACAGCCTACACTACTAGCCTGTGACCCAACACTAGCCAATAGGATGTTTTTGTTGTGTGCCATTCAGTCAATTCCAACTCATAGCAACAGAACACTGCCTGATCCTGCACCACCCTCACAATTACTGTTAGGTTTGAGCCCTGCATCATGTTCACAATTGTTATGTTTGAACCCATTGTTGTAGCCACTGTGTCAATCTATCTAGTATAAGATCTTCCTCTTTTTCGCCTACACTTCTACTTTACCAAGTATGAACAAGTCTCCTAGGAAGCTTCTGGAAAGCTTTTATTTCCCAGTTAAAATAGACTATGCAGGCAAGGCACAACTATTCCTTTTCTAAATTAATTAGATCTCAGCAGCCAGGTACTTCCTGGACATTGCCCTTTTTCCTTTCTTTTTTTCTTTTTCAGGAGACCCTCCTTTGGCTCACACTTGACTCCTGGGGCTGTTGGGGAATGAGCTTCTCTTTTGTCTACCTTGTTCACTTGTGGGGGGACATCAGATGCTTACAGGCATCCTCCCTGAGGGCAATGAGTTGCCAGACTGCAGAGAGCCACGCTCCCTGCTGTTAAGGACAATGGACAGGCCTGCAGTCATCTATTTGGTTCCTGTAGGTGGGGCTCACACCCTACTGATAATGGTTCCTATGGCGATCCAGCTGCCATCCTGACTCTAGGATCTGCCCATTTTGTCATATGTATACCCCCAATCCCTCCTCTTCCTATTGTGTGTATGTCCCTACACCACCCCTTCTCATTGCTGTACAACCTATAGTGCAACCCCTTCCTGTGACATATGTCTTTACCTGTAATTAGTGGGCTTGCATGCCCCCAAAAGGTATATAGGCCTGGGTTAGCAATAGAGATCTCTCTCTCCTCCCTCCTCTCCTGCATTCTCTCCGCTCCTCCCTTGACCTCTCCTCGGCTCCCTCTCCTCCCGTTTCCCTTTCCCCTTGTCCTCCTTCCCTTCCCCCTCTCTCCATGTGGACCCCAAGCGGGGCTGAGGTAAGCAATGCTACCATGAAATGTGTCTGACTCCATTATTGTAATATCTCTTTTATCTCTCATGCTCTCGATGACTTTAATATAATATATATACATCTCAACCGTACAATTGTGCTTACTGAACTCGTGATTCGTGGTGGGGGGCTGGCTCCCCCACCTCATACCGCAGTCACTTGCTAAGCTATCATGTCTCCCTACAAAAAGAAACAGGGGGGGTCCTTGCCAAGCTCCTCCCAGCAGCTCTTACCGGTGCCCCACAAGGTGGTCTTCCCTGCCAGAGCAGTTCTCCACCACAGCCACCCATTGCCCCTTGGTCTTCCCAGCAGGAGGGTGATTTATGGGTTCCAGTGCAAAATGAAAACATGGAGTACCTTATGCAAACATCAGGCCTCTTGTTGGTATA
>NW_022103951.1:11491326-11492404 GCF_000313985.2 Echinops telfairi
CAAATCCATCAAAACCCTCCCATGCATTCACTGTTCCTCTGATAATGCACAAAGTAGTGCACAAATTTGTTGGTCAATAACTTATTCTGCTAAAAAAATGGTTAAAAAGCAAAGGCCGCCCTCATGTTTTCAAGATAACAGAAAATAATAGGATGGATCTAGAAAGTTAAAAAAGAACAGAAGAAAGAAAATCAAATCAACAACAAAAAATCACCACCTATCAACCAGCAATCCCAAAAAAAGCTATTAAGCAAGGACAACAGGAAGAAATCAGAAAAAAAAACATTACAAAGGGCAACTCAGAAATATTGATCAAAGCTAAAGGGTATACATTCTTGGACCCACCAACCAGATCCCTGAGAGATATCCGAAGAGTTATTATTCACTGCACCCTTGTTTGTTAACAGACGTTTAGAAATTATGAAGATGTCCATCGTAGTGGATTGATGAAATCAATCATGAAATATCCATACAGTGGTGTATAAGCAATGGTAGAGGACGTAAATATGAAATAATCTCCAGGGTATAACATTATGCAGGGGAACCAAGAATCAGAACTGTGTAATATACAAGCCCTTGGGTAAAAAAAAAAAGGAAGAAATATCTGTATCTTATACTTGCTTATATACGCTTAAATATCTCTGGAAATACGCAGAAGGAAACAGTAACAATGGTTTTCGGTTGTAAAGATAAATGTTGAGGGAGATTAAGAGTTTTAATTTTATTCATTTCCATATTTTAAAATATATTTTAAATATATTATTGGGTCAAAACATATAATGTACAAACAAATGGTTTGGATTTTTTAAAAAGAATTCAAAGGATTTGCATCATCATTAAGAAAAGGAACTAGAGGAAAGAACTAAGAGGCAAAGGGCATTTATAGAGGTCTAAATATAAGCATGTACATATGTAAAAATATTTATATAGGATGGTGGGGAAATAGACCTACGTGCATATATTTATAGGTTTAGTATTAAGGCAGAAGATGGACATTAGACCTCCACTCAAGTACTTTCTCAATGCAAGAACACTTTGTTCTATCAAATTGGCATTCCATGATGCACACCTTCCTGAC
>NW_022103951.1:11494180-11503786 GCF_000313985.2 Echinops telfairi
CCACTATCATGACCCCAGTCCTGCCTTCCACTGAGGACTAGACCAGAGCATGTGCACAGGTACAGATAAGAGATAAGAGATCAAAACACATGGGATCCAGGAAAAGGAATGGAAGTAGCGATACCAGGAGGGTAGGGGAAATGTGGGGAGAGGAGGGAAGAGGAAACTGATTGCAATGATTGACACATAACCACACACACACACACACACCAGGGGGACTAACAAGAAACCATGGGGAAAGGGAGACAGCGGTTGGTGTAAGATATGAAAAGAATAATTTATAATTTATCCAGAGATCATGAGGGTGGGGGGGAGGGAAAAAAGAGGAGCTGATATCATGGGCTCAATAGAAAGTAAATGTTTAGAAAATAATAATGGCAACATATGTACAAATATGCTTGATACAGTTGATGTATGGAGTGTTATAAAAACTGTAAAAGCCTCCAATAAGATGATCTTTAAAAAAAAAAAGAATTCTAGATTCTGAAGAAAACACACAATTATCAGCTGTAAAAAATGATCATATTACTTATTTTATTAATCTAACTTAAATACTATGTTTAGATGAAAGAGTTTTGACTCCTTTTTTCTTCTTTAAAACTCTCTTTTTTCTTTTGCTATCTTTTTTAAAGACTCTTTATCATGATTTGGGTAAAAGTTTACAGAGAAAAATTAGTATTCCATTCAACAATTTATATGCATTTTATTTTGTGACATTGACTAACATTTTTTAAGATGCTCAACTGAAATGCAAAAAATAAGCGAGCACTAAGCATTTAAGGTGTTAAAAATAGAAATGATGTGCAGTAATAATGCTTCTTGGGGTTTCCATTTCAGATCTTTCAGAAGCACTTCAGAAAAATATTTAGGCTGCTAAAATCTTTAGGGAAGATGAGTTTTCCTGAATTTAAGTGCTGCTAGAGCTTTTAATAGGTGTCTATTCTAAAAACAAACACACAAACAATTGACTGCCACCAAGTCAATGCCATCTCATAATGACCTTGTAGGGCGGGTTAGAAGTACCTCTGTGGGTTTCTAAGACTGTGACTCTTTACAAGTCTGTCCTAAAGGAAGCTGATAAGGGTTTTTTGAGGGTTTTTTTTAATCTTAGGAATCATTTCTACATTTAATATGTCATGTCTCGGTTAAGGTGTTGGACTCTCTATTTCTGCTTTCAGTATAACCATGAGCAAGTTCCCCACCCACCCCAGAAGTTTGTAATGAAATTCTCTGAATTTAGAGTTCATTGTTTAGCAAAGTAAATAGAAGTATGTGGTATTTGAGAACACATTTGAGTTGATCAATTCATTTATATAATCCCACAATTATGTATAACTTACTGAAATAAAAGTAAACTTTCATCACATGAGAAAACATATATAAATATGTACACAAACATGCTTCATTTCATTAGTGATTCAATTATTCCATGAGGGAATGAAAAGTGTACACACACACACACACACACACACACATGAAAATGCCTGATTCAATTCTGATTTATAAAATGTACATTAAAACATTTTATACAAGTATTCATCTTCCAACATAAAAATACCAGAGCTAAGAAAGAGGTAGTCCCTGCCTTGGAGGACCCGCAAGGAGTCCTGGTGGGGCAGAGGTTAAGGTTCAAACCCAGCAGCTGCTCCCCAGGAGAAAGCTGCGGCAGTCTGCCCGGCAAACATTGACAGCCTTGGAAACCCTCGGGGGCAGTTCTACTCTGTCTGGTATGGTTGTTATGAGTTGCAACGGACTCCCTGGCAACAGGTTTGGATTTGAGACGTCTTGAGAACTTGACAGTCTACAAGTCCTCATCTTCGAGGAAGGCAGGCTTATTAACAACTGAGAACAAAAGTTAAGTAGATATACAATTTGAAATCAATTGGGTCTAAAGATGGGAGTGCTCGATTCTACCCAGAAGGGAGGGTGGACTTCCTTGAAGAATTCAAATGTGTTCTTCCTAGAAAGATTAAAAAAAAAAAAAAAAAGGTTAGTGGATTCGTGGGACTCCGGGTGGGTGACTACTGAAACAGCGCGAGCACTGACTTAGGGTATGCAATAATAGCAAGATATGCTCAATTACCTGCCCAAAGGTCTGTATGCTGCAATCTATGGTTTTGAGGTAGGTGGAAGGAAGGAAGGTAGCAAAATATGAGGCAGTAGGTTAAGTGTCAAAACTAAGGACTTGGAATTTTCTCTCATAGGGACTCATAAGCTGATTATTTCTATTTATTCTTAGCCTGTATTATCTAGATTCTGAGTGGCTAGCATGGTCGGTTACTGTGGTCAGTTAAAAATGCTACCATGATTCCTCTGGAGTAGTCTTCTTCCACTCTGACTCCAGGCTGGGCCATATGACCTGCTATGGACAATTGGACAGTAAGACATATGAGGCCAACAGAGACTTGAAAGGTATTTCACATAGATATTTCACCTCCCTGCTGTTCCTGGAAACCACACAACCATCAACATGTGAATAAACTTATTCTAGCTTCCTGGAAACAGGTGACCAGACACCCTCATTGCCCCAACTAAAGTCAGCACCACCTCCAGATAAGTGACTGATACCATGCTAGATACCATGACACCATTCATGTAAATTCATTAAGAAGGAAACACTGCCCAGACCTGTGCCATCCTCACACTTGGTTTTATACTTGAACCCATGATTGGAGACACTGTCAATCCATCGCCTCAAGGGTCTTCCTCTTTCTCGCTGCCCCTCTGCCAAGCATGGTGTCCTTCTCCAGGGACTGGTCTTCTCCTAAGGACAAAGTCTGGCCATCCTTGCCTCTAAAGAGCATTCTGACCATACTTCTTCCAAGAGAGACTTGTTTGTCCTTTTGGAAACCCATGGTCCTTTCCATATTTTTCACCGGCACCACTACTCAAACACATTGCGTTTTCTTGTCTTCCTTATTCAATGCCCAATTTTCATGCACATGAGGTGATTGAAAATACCATGGCTTGGGTCAGGCGCATCCAGAGTTCTACTACCTAACGGTCGGTAACCATTATAGGCTTTTAAAGTATCTGCTGCCAATCTTTTTCTCTGCGCAGATTTGTTTTCTAATCCTATATGGAAAGTTATGCAACTTGTTTTTTAAATTTTATTGAACAAGAATATTCCCTCATATACTATTCTTCAAAAGATCATGCTTAATACCCATCCAGTGAACAATTAGATATATACTGCAATGAACCTTCATAAAGCTTTTTCCAAATATCCAATCGTTTCTTTAGAATATTCTCATTAAGTAGCGTGATTGGAAAGACTAATTTGTGACAATAAAGGACAACTTTCCCAAAGGGTTTCATACCAATTTACATACCTGCCCACATTGTTAGAGCATCCATTTCAGCAAAATCTCAAAGATATCATAAGGTTTTGTTGGTGGTGATTTTGGTTTGTTTTGCTTTTTATCATTGATAAATTGGGTGGAAAGTGATTTCTGGTTTCCAATCTAATTATCTCTTCACTGCTCAATAATAAGGCTTAAGAGTTGGAAGTCATAACTTCTCAGTGCCTACCAGAGCACCGAGTTCGTTTCTCCAAATGCCTTTCTTCATTGAATCCACACAATAGCTGCTTCCAAATTTCTATCTAGAAAGGGTCTAGAAGTAGCTGTCTGCTTGAATCTGCATTTGCACACACACACACACACACACACACACAAAACGTTGAGTCAATACAGACTCATAGTGACCCTATAGGACAGGGTAGAACTGCCCCTGTAGGATTCTGAGACTGTAACTCTTAGGGGGGTAGAAAGCCTCATTAGCCTCCCTCGGAGCAGCCGGTGGTTTCAAACTGCTGACCTTGTAGTTAGCAGCCCAACTCATAACCACTATGCTACCGGGGTTCCTTGCGTTTGCACAGCAATCTACCAATACTGAGAACATGTCAGTTGTCTGTATCTAAGAATGGAAATTCCATTATTGGGAAGATTATTGGTGGTAGCCCCCACCACCAGCAAGCGGCCCCTTAGTATCTAGCATCACCATGGAATCCACAACACACTGGAGCTCCAATTTATAGATAAGTACCCCCAAAACGGGGATTTTGATAAACTTTCACAAACATTCCATAGCTACGGAAACCTCTGGGAATTTACATAGCTCCAATACTTGGGCAGAGTAGACGGAACTCCTCAGCTCACAGAGCAAAAATCAAACACAGTAGCAAGAATGATAAAACATCACTATCAGATTTCTAAAACACTTTTCTTTGTGGATTAGGTGGGGCTTACATTTCAGGTCATCTTTTTTCTTTTAATTCCACAACTTATCAAACCTCCCAATATCTTACCTTGTCCCCTGCTCTCCTCGCACCCTACTTCTCCTGCTTGTAGGCTATTATCTTCTCCTTCACTCCACACCTGTCTATCCTCTAGTCTACTGCTTCTTTCCCTTCCTTCTCCTCCTACCCATGGTTGCCATCACCGTTAAGATTTTATTACATATTTCAAATGCAATCACTTTCCCATCTCGACTGCTTCTGCCCCAATCTGAGCCATAATCTTACCCAGATCACCCTGCGCGTACCTACAATCTGGGTTCTATGTCTCCTAAATGCTTCCGCATTCTTTTCATTCATTTGGCAGAATAAAACCTGGTCAGCCTCCTCGCACACCCATTTAGTGCCTCTCCAAGGAGGCAGGGAAGAAGGAGTTAGTGCATGAGCCCAAACTGACCCATTACCCACCTGTAGGCCCTGGGCCTGGCCTATGTCACTCTCCTTGATGGATTCCCAGTCTGCCCGGTGGAAGAACACATTGTATTTATTCCTCCCACACATCTTGAGTAGCAGTTACAGCTACGGGGCAACTGTGAGTGAAGAGGACACGAATGGGCCGAGTGTGTGGGAACATACATTCCAATGAGGGATAGTAAGAATCAAAGGAAAGTCAACAAATAAAGAGAATATGATAGGAAAATCACTAGAGGAAAGGTCAAGTTTTCTATTACCCTACAGAGTAATAGGGAGGGTGGTCTACTTAGATTGGCCTTCCTGGGGGAAATGACATTTAAGTTGAAACTTGAAGGATGTGGAAGAGTGGTGGGGTTGTGGGAGTGGTAGGGTAGAATGACAACCATATGTCCAAAGGCTATGAGGCAGGTGAAAGTGGCATATTTGATTAACTGAAAGACCAGAATGTCCTTGGTACACAGTGAGCAAGGGAAAATTAGGCATGAAATGTCCCTAAGAGGTAAGCAGGAAGTCAGTCAAAAGGCCTTAGTTAGAAAGTATGGTAAGGGTTGGCTTGTATGCAAGGTACAATGAAAAGGTATTTAAGGTTTAAAACAAAGAAGAGAAATAATCAAATATCTATTGCTGTCTTGATGGTCAAGGATGATGGTGTGAGGAACCACCAGGTAGGAGACTGTGGCTCCTGTCACGTGACAAAGAATAGTGGTTGTTTGGGATGGAACTGGTGACCATGACATTAAAAAAACTAGAGGATTCAAAACATACATTTTGGAGGTAGACTCAAGAGTACCTGCTGGTGGGTTAGATGGGGAAGGTGGGATCAAGGATGACGTCAATGACGTCAAGATTTCTGGTTGACAATTACAAGGATCTATATGTGGCCTCCTCCCTAGGAGAGAGACAACAGAAAAGTGGGTGAAGGGAGACGTCAGACAGGGCAAGATATGACAAAATAATAATTTATAAACTATCAAGGGCTCATAAGGGAGGGGGGAGCAGAGAGGGAGGGGAAAATGAGAACCTAATGTAAGTGGAGAGGAAATGTTTTGAGAATGATGATGAGGGCAATAAATGTACAAATGCACTTTACACAATTGATGTACGTATGGATTGTGATAAGAGTTGTATGAGCCCCTAATAAGACGATTTAAAAAAAAGATTTCTGGTTGAGCAATTGGTATGGCTCCCCTCAATATACAGTATCCAGACTTAGCTGCTTGAGAATGACTGTACACTTGGAGTGGATTAGGGGTCATTCTCCCTAAGAGCAATCAGCCATCTGGACCAAGCAGACACCACTGTTTATCCCACAACAAGTAAGACCTACTCCCTTCTGATAAGGAGACACCAGAGAGGTCAAACCCGCCCAAGGATGAACAAGATTAGACTGCCATCATGAATCTAGGGTCCGCCCATCTTGTCACATGTATACCCCTAGACCTTCCCATTCCTATGGGCACACCCCTAGCTCATCCCTTCCTGTTAATCTTATACTTATCATAGATCCCCTTCCTACAATGTGTATGCCTATTGTACTGACCCTTCCTGTGACATGTGATTCTGTAATGATGTCCCCCTAAAGTGATAGAATGGTTGGTTAGCAAGAAAGTAAGGGCTCTCACCCAGGAAGCTCTCTCAGGCTCCCGGGGCCCTCTCTGGCTCTCTCTCCTCTCCAGTCCTCTCTCCCTTGTTCCCTTGCCCTCCTTCCCTTCCCCCTCTCTCCACATGGGCCACCAAGCTGGGCTGAGGTGAGCAATGCTACCATGTAATGTGTCTAACTGCATTATTGTATCTCTCATGCTCTCTAGCAGTGGGTGGGGCTGGCCCCCCACCCCCATAACATAATACTACAGGTTGGTATTGCCAGCTAAGCAGGGCATGAGGGTCAAGGTGGCACATGGGGATTCGAAGTTCCATTCTGGACATACGAAGTTTAAGACAAGCTCAGCCTTCTTGGCTCTGGCTACAGGGAACACCAGATGGCTTTTTCATGAAAATTAAATGTGACCTAAGTGGATTCAACAAGAAATGGGAACTCAGAACAAGAGGAAAGTCTGTTCCAAAGACCCTCCAAAAGCAAAAGCACCTAGACCTGCCATGCTCCTTAGAGGACGTATTTGGAACTTGCACATGCAAACACTATGAGGAAGGCACAGAAGTACTGCTCTCATTACAGATACGGAACTGAAGGAAGTGAAAACTTCCCCCCAACGACACAGCGAATAAGGAGAGAGGTTAGGACACTATCAATTATGATTAGTTATGGTGAATTAAAAAGCACCTTATTTTTCTATGACTTTATGCCAGTTATGAAGTTGTACTCTGCTCTGTCATTGCTGGGTCTGCCAGTAGAGGGAGCAAGCGAGCAAGCAACAAAGAGCTCTAGAGAAGGGAGGGAGGAGAAAAGAGACTTGCTCTTCCCCCTCCGCTTTTAGCCCCTGGGTGGCAGCAGCTCCCTCCAGGACAGCATCTGACTCCAGTTCGGAACTTTCCAGGACTTACAGAAGCCGCTCCATTGCCAGGTGCCCTTGGACCCATTTCTGGTGCCCCTCGCCCAAAGGTCTAAGTCCAGACTGGTCCTTCCAAGAGTCTAAATTTCAATTATTCCAACTTCTTTCTTCTGTTCAGGAGTCCTGGTGGCATAATGGGTTATACATGGAGTCAGCAAAGTCAGCAGTTCGACTCCACTAGCCACTCTGCAGGAGAAAGATCTGGTTATCTTCTCCCATAGAGATTTACACCCTCAGAAACCCTAGAGAGCAGTTCTACTCTGTCCTGTAGGGGTGGTAGGAGTCAGAGTTGGCTTGATGGCACTTGGTTGGTTTGGTTTTCTTTTGTTCAGTCAGCTGTGACACCTTAGAGTTCTCTTTTCATCATTTGCTAGTTAACAATTCTTGATATTAAATTCTCCTGTTTATATCATTGGTGTGGTTTCTGTTTCCTGGCTGGCCCTAACTAAGAAAGGCCTGGAATATAACAATTCTCAGGCAATGTCACCTAGGAAAACGAATAGTAAATCCTTAAAGAAGTAACTTTTTAAAACTGAGTAGCACAATAATGAGATGCACAGGTTTGTAGCCATGAAGTTGATCATGCTGGTAACATCTGCCTGATTGACTAACCTATTCATTCATTTGTTTAATATATTCTTATAGAGGACCCTCTAGGTGCAAAACATAGTAAGGCAGGGGAGACAATGGTGACCCTAATCAACAGAGCCCTGTCCTTCCTGGAGCCTGGCAGGAAGCCTGGTATATTACTTAACTAGTTCCATAAACACATACTTTATGAGGACATTTAATAGACTCTGAGACATAATCAGAAAGGTCAGAGAAGATTCCCTTGAAGTAGTGACAGAGAATAGGAACAGCATGTCCTAAGAAATGAAAGGTCACCAGGAGACAGCTCATGTAGGATCCTGTGCTGTGTATTGAGGACCTTTATTATTTTCATTCTAAAAATTTTGAAGCTACAGTAATGAACACAGTGTGTTAGGGGCATACAGATAGACATGTAAGTCAAGGAGAGAGTAGTCCAGAAACAAACCCTTATGTCCATGGTCAATTGACTTTAAACGAAGATGGGAAGGCAATTCAATGAGGAAAGGGTAGTGTTTTCAACATATGGTGCTGGGACAACTGGATATCCATATACAAAAGAATGTAGTTGGGCTCCTACTTCACACCATATATATGGACTTGAACTGTTGTCCTTGTAGTTAGGAGCCTAGCATGTAATCCACTATGCTACCAGAGCTCCTTCATTGTTGTTAGGTACCCAACTCATAGGAACCCTATGAACAACAAGACACTGCCAAGTCCTGCTCCATCCCCACAATTCTTGTTAACATTTGAGCCTGTTGTAGCAGCACTGTATCTATCCATTTCACTAAGGGTCTTCTTTTTCTCTGCCCCTCTACTTTACCAAACACACGTCCTGGCACTGGTCTATCTTGATAACAAGGTCCACAGTACTTGAAAAACATGTTCAAGGTATTTGAAACAAATCTTGCCATCCTCGCTTCTAAGGAGCATTCAGGCTGTATGTCTCCTGAGACAGAGCTATTTGTTCTTTTGGCAGCCCATAGAACTTTCCATATTCTGCGCTAGCACCATAATTCAAAGGCATCCCTTCTACTTTGGTTTTCCTTCCCTATTCAATACCTAACCTTTACATGCATATGAGGCGACTGAAAATACCATGGCTTATACTAAGGTCAGCCACACCTTAGTCCTTAGAGTGACAAATTTGCTCTTCAACAATTTAATGAGGTCTTGCGCATCAGATTTCCCAATGAAATATGTTCTTTGATTTCTTCCCAGGTAAATATCCTAGGGATCGAATGGGAGTGACCTGCTTAATCAATAAAACACAAGTAAAAACATTTTCTGGTATTATCTGATTTGAGTCAAGATCCATCTGATGTCAACAATGATGTCCCTTGTTCTATGTCCTTCTCTAAGTCTGGCTTGAATTTTTAACAGATCTCTATCAATGGACTGCTGCGACCGTTGTTGAATGATCTTCAGCAAATTCTTATTTGCATGTGATATGAATGGGGTTGTTCAGTAACTTCTGCACTCAGTTGAGTCACGTATCTTTGGAATGGACAACTTCAAATGGCCCAATGAGTGCTGCCAGGGCTTCCTTGGCTTGTTGAACCATTTCATTTGGTATTCTGTCCAATCCTGGAGCCTTGCTTTTGGCTAATGCCTCCAGGAAAGCTTCTTCCTTCAGTACCACTGGTAGGATTCAAAGAATTGCTTAACCAGTTTTAAATATATAAAAACGAGGGCCAGACTAAACCCAGGGATACATATGGGATACATATGGTGGCCCACTAAAAAGGAAGGGGGAAAAAGACATGGGTAGCCGGGGGAACAGGGCACTAACCC
>NW_022103951.1:11511283-11512627 GCF_000313985.2 Echinops telfairi
CCTAGCTAAGATTCTGCACCCCAGAATTCTCTTCCCTGTGTGGGTCCACAAGCGCTGACCAGTAGAGACATTTTACAGGAGATATGGAATGCAGGAACCCTGCTGATATAGTGGTTACGAGTTGGGCTGCTAACCACAAAGTCAGCAGTTTGAAACCACCAGCTGCTCCGAGGGAGAGAGACAGAGCTTTCTACTGCCATCAAGAGTTGCAGTCTCAAAATCTCCCAGGGGCAATTCTTCCCTGTCCTCTGGGGTCACTATGAGTTAGCATTGACTTGGTGGCCATGAGGCATTTTTTGGATGGAAGGCAGGTATGAAGCAGTGGTCAGGGTTTTGGGGGGGTTTTGTGTTGTTGGGTTTTTTTTTTTCAGATTCAGAAGGTTAATGCATGGTGCCAGGCACGGTAGCTGCTTGTACACTGTGTTGTGAATCTGATGGCACTGGGCAGCACCCAGACCCACAACTCCATCAATTCTCACCTTCTAGGTCTCCCAAGTCCTTGGCCAAATGCCTGGGCAGCTCAAGGCAAAGGATACTGGCTTCTCATGTAGGTTACCTATGAAATTGTGGACACAGGTGTGCAGTTGGACACAGGGTCCAGTGTGTTCTCAAGTATTCCAATGGCCTCTTTTTGAGTCCCACTTCATCGCTGCTCTTGGCCACAGTCAGCTCTTCAGCTCATTTGCTGTTGTGAATGACCTACATTGACTTCAGGCGCAACGACAGACACAGAGGCAGCAGCCTAGGTCGACTCTTCCACCAGCTCACACCACTGCATACAATCTAACCTCTACAGGAAACTTCTTATCGTGTATCACTCGTGGAAGCTCTGCTTCTCTTATTGCATCCTGACTGGCACACTTCCCGTCCTGCTCTATGGCATTGGACTGGTTGTGGTATTTGGGGGTCCCAGCTAAGGTATGGAGAAGTTGAGGCACAGCTATATTTCTCTAGGGTGCAGAAAGATGCTTACGTGTCTTAAAATAACTTCCACCAAGGGTTGAGTCATTGATAGCCATCAGTAATGGCTTCCAGAAATATTCCTCCAGCTCGCTGCCAGAGGTCATAGCATGATATGATCAGGCCTCTGGGTATCTGGCACCAGAAGTATGTGGGTAGTGAACAAGAAGCAAAGTTTAAAATGTCCAGAGCCCTAAACTCAACCCAGTCGTTCTACTTTCAGCCAAAAAGACCTATAAAGTGAGCCATAACATGGAGTGCACACTCCTTAGATCAACCAAATGCAAGAAAGGAGTAGCTCTGAAGGCCAGGAGGGGTAGGAATGCAGGAAGAATGGTGACACAAGAAGGACTTGGAGAGTCTTCTGTTGCATTGTGGGGATTG
>NW_022103951.1:11513886-11541013 GCF_000313985.2 Echinops telfairi
TAAATGTCCTTTGCCTCCTAGTTCTTTCCTCTTATCCCACTATCATGTTCAGCCTTCGTTGGGGTTTCAGTGATTCTTCTCAGTTACATTACCTTTGATCAAGCCCTACCAGGCCTCCTACACCCTCCTCGCCATCGATTTTGGATCACTTGTTGTTCACTTGTCCCTGGGTTGGTTAACACCCACTTCCTTTCTCCCTGCCTCCCCCTCTCCCATGTTCCCTCCTGAACTGTCCTTTCCGTTGTTTTCTCTTCCAGATGGTTTATCCCGCCTATCTTATCTAGATAGACCTGCAGAGATAATAATATGCACAAAAACAAGACAGCAAAAGAAAACAAAACAACAATAACAAACCAACGGGGGGTGGGGCGGGGAGGGAGAAAAGCCTGTAAATAGTTCGTCTGTTTGTTGACCCTTCCCTTAGGAGTGTTTTCCGGTCAAGTCTGATGGAGCACCACGCCCTAGCCCCACAGTCCATTTTTGGTATTCCCTGGAGACTTGGTTGCTCTGTTCCCCTTGCTGTTCTGTTACACACCCTTAGTGTTTTGCCTCCGTGTGGTGGGGTCAGAACAGGCGCAGCTCCCACATTGTGTCTCCAGTGTTGTCCCCTGTAGGACTATGGGTCAGTGAGGGATGTCATGTCTTGCAGTGGGGCCGACCATATGATCCTCTCTGTGGCTTGGCTGCTCTGAGCATGGATATCGTCCTCAAGGCTTGGTGGGCCAGGATGGGTTCCACTCTCTCTTCCTCCCCCTTCATTTGCTCCTGTGTGCTCTGATCAGACATGTCCCTCTCCTTGAGCTGTAGCTTCAGTGCCGTCCTCTGAAATAAATTCTTCTGGGGGGGAGGGAGGGCTGTCCATGTAGTTGGGATTGGAGCAGGTCCCTCAGAACTCTCTATTGGTTCCCTGTTTCATGTCGGTATGTTGCATTCCCATCTTGGAGCACCAGGTTGGAGTCTGGTCCCTTTTTCCCTGTGGAGATATTGTTTGCCAACTTTTTAATACAATTTTATTCTTGGCGAAAATATACACAACCAGCCACACCTGCTCCCATTCCAGTTTCTAGGAATGAGTCCTTATTTCTTATCTGCTTGTTTCACTTCCACTGACTTAAACTGCCTACCCTTGCCCCCTAACCTTCTCCTCTAGGCTTTAAAATAGCTGTGGACTATTTGGTCTTAAAAAGAAACAAACAAAAAAAACCCCACAAGGGTTACTCAATGGTAACAAGTTTTACTTTGTGAGCTAAACTGTTAGTTTAAAGATGACTGCAGGCAATAATTTTTATTCAAGGTCTGAAGAGTAACTCAGGAACACAATACCATAATCCTGGGACCCCTCTAACCTCAACAGGTTCAATAAGTCTGGACCCTTTAAGAATATGAAGTTTGAGTCCACACTTCTCCCCCTTTGTATCAGGGTCCATTTACTGTGTCTCTGATCAGAACATTCAACGGTAGTCGACAGGTGCGGTCCATTTCGTCTGGTCTCGTAGTAGAGGAGTCAGTGCTTTCTCTGATCCTTGAGTTTCTTTTTTTATTCCAGATAGAGACTAATAGTTGTATATTCATTGACCACTTACGAGTGTATAAAGACCCGAAACGGTAGTCACCATACTGGGAGGTAGAACATAAACTTTAAGAACTATATTAAAGACAGTGGACTAGATTGACTCACAAGACCATAATGCCAAGCCTTCAAACCAACAAAACTGACCCCGTGAGGTGACTGGTTATGTCTAATTAGTATAATCGTCTGTAACCAGCAGCTGGCATTTTTTATGAAGTTATTGTTGCAAAATTATATACAAGCTAGCATTTGCCAACTCGTCCCTTTTTTCTTAGATACAGCTTATTGGCATCGATTATCCAGCCAGAGCCACCTTTACCATCACCATGAACAAAACGTGACTACTACCGAAGGAATACTTCCCTGCTGCTCGGCCCTCACCACCCTTGGTAACCACCAACGAATATTAGTCCCGATGAATCTTAGTCTCTGAATGTCTATCAATTCCTGTCATTCCAAAAGAGCAATATTTGTCTTTTTGTGACAGATTAATTCACTCAACATAATGTCCTCCAGGTACATCCAAGTCGCCAGATTTTCCAGATACTAATTTGTCTTTATGACTAATTTGCCTTTATTCCAATGTATGTATGTACCACATTTTGTTTATCCATCCATCTGTTGTGGGTACTTAAGTTGTTTCCACCTTTTGCTATTGTGAGCAGTGGCATAATAAAATTGATGGGCTTATTATAATGAAATAGCAAAGATTTGAAGTCAGAAACCAAAAAGAAGAAGAAAGAAAAGGCCTGTTTAGCATACATCAAGCCGAAAGCCTTAAGTTGCAATATTGAAATATTTCATGGGCAAAATATTGAATGATGTGGGAAGCATGAAAAAAATGATGGAAGGAATACACAGAGTCATTGTATCAAAAAGAATGAGTAACATCTGATCAAAAACCTACATACCGAAGGAAGAAGTTCAAGGTGCACTAAAGGCATTGGGCAGAAACAGGAATTGACAGAATACCAAATGAAACATGTCAACAAGCTCATGAAGCACTCGAGGCGCTCAGTACTCTATGCCAAGAAATTTGGAAGACAGCTACCTGCCCATTGACTGGCAGAGATTCGTATTTGTATCCATTCCAAAGAAAGATGGTTCCCACAAAATTTGGGAATTATCTAACAATATCATAAAGGTCATGTGAAAGTAAATTTTTGCTGAAAATCCCTCAACAATGGTTGCAACAGTACATTGACAAGGAGCTGCCAAAATTTCCAACCAGATTCAAAAGACGATGTGGAACAAGGGATATCACTACTGACATCAGATGGAACTTGGCTCAAAGCAAATAAAATCCCAGGGGCAGAAATGCTTACTTGTGTTTTCTTGACTATGCGAAAGCATTCAACAGCGTGAATCATAACCAACTATGGCTAGCATTGGGAAGAATGAGAATTTCAGAACACTTCATTATGCTCGTGGGGAATTTGTACATAGATCAACAGGGAAAAGAGGGCGCATGACTGAAGAACGGGGCAAACTTGACAATGAGAACTTTAAGGGGAAAAAAAAGGGAAACTCACAAACCTGTGCCCACACTCCAACTGGCCTTCAGTGGGAAAAGTGTGGCCTTAGAGGGATCTCTGCGCATGCTGTGTTCCAAGCTTTGGCCACCTGGGGGCTCCCTGGTTCCAGCATATGTAATTTAGTATTCTGCACTGGATTTTAAAACACAGTGAAATGTCATTATTTTGGCCTCTAAGAAAAATTTTAGAATCTGTATTAAAAATAAGTCCTCTCACTGAAATCTAAAGTTAGATAGACTTCATTTCATCTCATCTAAGGTGCCTTTCCTTCGGTACCAGTGATTCTTGCTCATATGTTATCTCTAGAAATGATTGAAAGGTGACTTTCGGGTATTGGGGTTCTGTGTATTCTTTTCCTCTTCTTTTGACGCTTCCTGCATCATTCAGGGTTTTATCTTCTCACCTTACTTATTTAATCTGTCTGCTGACTGAATAATCGGAGAAGCTGGATTATACGAAGAAGAAGGCGGCATCAGGACTAGCTGCAGGCTAATCAGCAACCTGGAACATGTGGCTGACATAACCCGGCTTGGGAAACGTAAGGAGGACTTGAAGTACACTTGCTGATGAACAAATCAATGCAAAAATCAACAACAAAACTCACCGCCATTGAGTCGATGCTGAGTAGTAGTGACTCTCTAGGGCAGGGTAGAACAGCCCCTGTATACGTTTCTGAGACTGGACCTCTTCACGGCAATGGAAAGCCCCATCTTTCTTCTGAAGAGCTGCTGGTGGTTTTGAACTGCTGGCCTTGCAAATAGTCACCCAATGTACAACCACTACTCAATGTCAAGAAGAGCAAACTCCTCACAACTGGACCAATAGATAAGGTGGCAATAAATGGGGAAAAGACTGAAGTTGTCAGAATTTTGTCTCGCTTGGGGCAACAATCAATGCTTATGGAACCAGCAGCACTCAAGAAATGAAATGACATGGGGGGAGGGGAGTTGGCAAGCAAACAGTGAATGTGGGAGGGGGGAGGGAGCACTAGTACTGATTGGGAAGATAGATATATAAGGAAGGCCTAAGAAGAGTCAACGCCTTTGAATTATGGGGCTCGCTAAAACTATTGAAAGTACCATGGACTGCCAAAGAAAAATAGGTCTTGAAAGAAGTATGGCCAGAGTGCTCCTTACAAGCAAGGCTGGCGCGGCTTCATCTCTCATACCTTGGACATGTTGTCAGGAGAGACCAGTCCCGGGAGAAGGAGAGCATGCTTGGTAAAGTGGAGGGGCAGTGAAAAAGAGGAAGGCCCTCAATAACATGGATCGACGCCTTTGCTGTAACAATGGGCTCAGGCATGGGAACAATTCTGAGGATGGTGCAGGACTGGGCGGTATTTTGTTCTATTGTACGAGTTCTGTCGCTATGAGTCGGAATGGACTCGAAGGCATCTAACCAGATGCCCTTGTCTGCCACCGTTCATGATTTTCTACCTAAAACGAAGAACAAGTGCTGCCAATGAGGCCATCACAAGGGCATTGCCGGGCAGATAAGACCTGAATTCAGAGACGCAACAAATGTGAGTCTTTGAATCGGTGAGATAGAAAATGGCCCTTGGAAATCTCCTAGGCTAAAAGCGCTGCTTTAGAGATGGGAAGATTGCAGCTCTGCCAGGTCACAGGCCATACACTGGGATGATCTTATACCAGTGGAGGCGAGAAGGGTTGGCCGAAAGGTTCCTTCTCCCTGGGAGCTCATGATGTTCTAACATGAAACATGAGGATGGACAAGGTCAGGGGCCGAGTATCCAACAAGCAAGGTAAGTCTGTGCTTACTTGTGCTTACTTACTCATCCGTAGTGAACAATTTTAGATAGGTCTCACGACATTGTGCTTAATGACTAATCTGAGGTGAACAGTTTCACGTTTTGCATTACAGTGTAAACGTGTGCTTCCCTAAAGGAGCCCTGGTGGCGTGGTGGTTACTCACTGGGCTGCAATCCGCAAGGTCAGCAGTTCAAAACCACCAGTTCCCTCCTGTGGGAAACATGAGTCTTTCTATCCCCATAAAGAGTTACAGTCTCAGAAACCCACCAGGCAGTTCTACCCTGTCCTCTTGGGTCACTGAGTCGATGACTGAGTTTGGTTTGCTTTGGTGCGCCCTTTGCTGACTAGGGATTCCACCAAGGCTGGGCCATTTGATTGCATGGAAAGATGCTGTGGGGCTGCAGGTGGGAGAGAGGCAGGTGCCAGCTATACCTAGAAGCAGAATCTTTGATGTAGTGGGGGAAGAAATGTGGAACTGTTCACCATAGATGAGGAAGTATACAATCGTAAACTTGTGCTTACCTTGCTTGCTGAGCAATCTGACACTGGACAGGAGGAGAGCATTTGCTTAAAAAGCCCCCACATCAGACATTGTTCCTAATATATGCCCGATGTCTGTAATGAAACAAAACCAACAAGAACCCAAACCAGTTGCCAAAGAGTGAACACTGACTCATAGCGGCCATACATGTGTCAGAATAGAACTGTGCTCCAGAGCGGCTTCCATGACTGCGACCTTGGGACAGTGGATCAGGAGAGCTACTGATGCCTCCTGATATATGTATTGGCACAGCATACCAAACCAAAAATAACAAACCCACTGTCATTGAGTCAATTCTGACATGTAGTGTCCCTACACAAGCCATCCAAGACGGTAAATCTTCACGGAAGCAGACAGCTTCATCTTATATACTCAATAAAAGTTAGATGGGTGTATCCAGCTCCCCAACAATGCCTTCGGGGCAACTCTCTCATCTCTCTGGAGTCTACTTTTTCATTCGTAAAATAAACTCACTGTGATTGAGTTGATGCTGACTCATGGCAACTCTATAGGGCAGAGAGGGCTGTCGGGGGTGTGTATGTCCAAGACTGTAACTCTTTACAGGAGTAGAAAGCCTCATCTTTCACTCAAGGAGCAGCTGGTGGTTTGGAACTGCTGACACTATGCCATCATGGCTCCATTCATATGATGGGCATAATTATATCCATCTTTCAGTCACATGAAGAGGGTAAATAAGTGTGCCTGGCACCGAAGCCAGCCAGAGGTAGGGACTCGATAGTTTCCTTCTCCTCTTAAGTTAGTGTTGTTATTTTCAAAGCAGTTTAAATATACACTTCATACTGTTGTTCAGAAAACCAATATTCCTATAGAATCCACTGTTCTAGACCTTGACTAGCCCAATATGGTAGCCCCTGGCCACATAAAGTTATTTAAATTTAAAACCAACTAAAATAAAAAATACCTTTCCTCCGTGGCACTAGGCACGCTTCAAGGGTAGCTAGAAACTATTGTGCTGGCAAGCACAGAGGCACTGCTTTTATATCATCGCAGAAAGGTCTATTGGGCAGTGCTGCTTATAAGAAACTGAGTATGATCCTTAAGGTTTCTTCTTCAATCCCAGAATCTTCCCACATTTTATACCAAACCTCGTATTTGTGCGCCCTCCTGTGGCTCAGGGTGGGAAGTAACCTGTATTCAAGGTGAAGTGGCACATTTATAAGGAGCCTTGCTGTTGTAGGTAGGGCTGCTAACCGTAAATTTAGCAGTCTGAAACCACCACAAGAGAAAAATGAAACTTTTAATGAGCTCTGGTGACGTAGTGGTTACACATTCGGTTACTAACCTCAAGGTTAACAGTTCTAAACCACCAGCTGTTCCAAGGGAGAAAGATGGAGCTTTCTACTCCCATGAAGAGTTACAGTCTCAGAAACCACAGTGGCACTTCAACTTTGTCCTATCGGGGTCACTATGAGCTGAAATTGATTCGATGGCCGTGAATTTTGTAGTACATTTATAAGGAGCCCTGGTAGTGCTGTGAGTTAGGCATTGGCTGCTAATGGTAAGGTCAATGGTTCAAATCCACCAGCTGCTCCTAGGGAAGAGGATGGAAAACTGTCTACTCCAGTAAAGATTTACAGTCTCAGAAACTCCGATATAGGGTCGCTATGAGTTGGAGTTGACTCAATAGCAATGGACTTGTTTGGGGTTTTGGTAGCACATTTATCAAGAGCTCTGGGGGCCCAGTAATTACAGAACTCAGCTGCTAACCAAAAGGTCCATGGTTTGAACCCAAAGTGGTGGCACTCTGCGTCTGTAAAGAGGGCAGCCTTGGAAACTCTATGGGGAAAGTCTACTCTTTCCTGGAGGTGCTTATAAAGCAGAATGGTCATGACAGCAACCGGTTGGTTGTTTTTTTTTAAGTAGTTCAGCATATAATGATAAACTATAGAAAACACTCAGCAAACCTGACTTACGAAAACCTGGTTGACTCAAAATCAAAATGGCTGTGGTTGTGCTCACAGCTCACAAAGATTTTTGTTGTCTTTGTGTGGAGGTGTAATCCATATTGAAGCCTGGCCTCTTTGATCGGTATCAATAAGTTCTCCCTCCAGAAAGCAAGGTTGTAATCTGCATAATGCAGATTGTTCACACGTTCTTCTCCCATCCTGGCACTGTGTTGTTCTTCATACAGTCCAGTCCATCTTCTATGGCTCTTTGCTTAGTATGAAGATACAGAAGCATGGGAAAAGGGTACAACCCTGACACGTGCCTTTAATGATTTTTAAGCCACATGGTGTCTCCTTGGTTCTGTTTGAACAACTGCCTCGTGGTCTATGTGCGGGTTCCACAGGAGCCTAATTAAGTGCAATGGAATTCCTAGTTTTCACAATGTTATCCATAAATTATTGTGATCCACACAGTTGTGAATAATCAATAAAACACAGGTAACCATCTTTCTCTTATTCTCTGTCTTCTGCCAAAATCCATCTGACATCAGCAATGTCAGATTTTTTTCTTTTCCTGTAAGGAAACTTCCCGACAAGATCGCTGAAGACAACATGGGTACACAAGCAAATGTGGTGAAGAAAGTTGATTGTGCCCAGCTATCTCTTGCTGCTTTGTTTTGCTCTGTCTTGTTGTTATTTCTGCAGGTCTATCTAGATAAGATAGGCAGGATAAACAATTTTGCCAACACGATTGCTGACGACCAAGCGGGTGCATAAGCAAATGTGGTGAAGAAAGCCGATGGCAGCTAGCCATCAAGACACAGCATCTGGGGTCTCAAAGGCTGGAAGATAAACAAGCGGCCATCCAGCCGAGAAGCAGCAAAGCCCACATGGAAGAAGCACACCAGCCTGTGTGATCACGAGGTGTCGATAGGATCAGGTATCGCTCAAATCGTTTGGCAGAAGCCCTGGAATGGCCCGGGCCGAGATGCAGGCACTCCGACAGCAACCGGTTTTTGAAAAATAATTTCTAACAGTTTTATTGACATATAATTCACATACAATTCAATGGTTTAAAGATATCAAGAAAGGGTTTTGCAAGGGGCAGTTTAGAAATCTTGAGTAAGCTGACCATTAGGGAAACATGGAGCATGAAACAGAATATGGATTTTGAATGCTCTAGAGAAGACCAAGGAAAATCTCTCAGGGAGGGTTTGGTCGCAGCAACATAGTATTCCTTGGGCTCTGTGTTTTCTCAGCCTCCTACCCTGTGAGATAAGCACACTCCCTGTTTAAACAGAGGACTGACTATAAATGCTGAGAAGGGGAGTGCTCCTTCAGTGATACCTGGCAACCAACTTGCGGTTCTCCCTGTGGGAAGCGGGAGGGGCAGACACAAGACTCCGGGGCACCTACATTTCTGGGTGCAGGGCACCTGGCCTTTCCTGGCACTAAACTCAGTGGGCAGCTAGGCTCCAACTGCTTGCTATCTGAGCCCGAAAGGTTTGATTCTTCGCTTCGAGCTGTTCTCAGGTGGCAGGGTGGAGCACAGTCCCTGTCTGGGTTCAGTGGTCCAGAGGGCCCCCCTTCTGCCCAGAGTTCCAGCCTCATCAGTGACCCAGGGACATTGCTGGTATTGGGGGAGAAAAAGATAAAAATCGTGGATGAAGTTCTGTTCCCCCCTCCCTGACTACAGTAGTCTATCATTTCAAACAATCATCAGAAAACACACAGAAGTATGAAGAAAATAATGACCACCCATAATTGGCTCAACTCTTCTTCAGTCTTCCGTATCCATGGTCCAGCTTTCTCGTGCTGATGAGATAAAAGGCCACAGCTTGTGCTGGGCGCACCTTGGTCCTCAACGTGCCATCCTTGCTCTTTAACACCTGAAAGAGGTCTTTGCAGCAGAGTTGCTCAGGACGATACATTGTTTGAGTTGGGTTTTTTTTAACCCAAAGCAATTTTATTTTAATTTTTTCCCAACCGTTTTATTGACACATAACAATTCAATAGTTCAATTGCGCGATCATATCAAGGAGAACCGAACAATCGTTGTCGTTTAAGTTCTTGACTGCTGCTTCCATGGGCGGTGATTGTGGATCCAAGTAAAATGAAATCCAGACAACTTCGATCTTTTCCCCATTTATCATGCTGCTGCTTATTGGTCTAGTTGTGAGGATTTTTGCTTTCTTTACGTTGAAGACTGAAGCCTTTCATCGTCAGCAAGAGAGCTTCCAGTTTTGGCTTTCAGCAAACAAGGTTGCTGTCTGCAGATCACAGGTTAATAAAGCTTCTGAACTGAATGCCACATTTTCTTTCATATGGTCCAGCTTCTCAGATTGTTTACCCAGTATACAGATTGCAGAAGTATGGTGAAAGGATAGAACCCTGACATGCACCTTCCCAAGTCTATAACATGCAGTATCCTTGTTATGGTTTAATGTTGATGGCTTTGAATAGTCAGTATACTATGGACTGCCCTGTTGGTGTAGTGGTTATGTGTTGGGCTGCAAAATCACAAGGTCATCAGTTCAAAACCACCAGCCCTTTCTACTCTTGTAAAGAGTTACAGTCTAGGAATCCCAAAGGGGTAGTTTTATCCTGTCCTATAAGATTACCATGAATCAGAATTGGCAGTCAGAATACTCCTTAGAAACAAGAATGGCTTAGGGACTGGGACTGAATTCTTGCCTGTTGCCTGATTTTTAATCGAGCAATAGACAGATATATTATGGGAACAACTAAGGAGGCACACATGCCTTCTACTGCATGTGCAATATTTGATATCAAAGGGATAGCACTGGCTGATTGGGGGGGGTGGAGGAAATGGGGAACTAATAACGACTACAGAAAGTGACAATGTTTTCTGTGGTGCTGATTGTACAACTCTTTTTCATATTATTAAGTTACTGAAGTGTGAATTATATGTCAATAAAACTTTTTAAGGGGACCGCATTTACCTAAAGGCACAGTTGAGGTGTATCTTACAAGGAAGAAGCACACCAGCCTGAGTCATCCAAAGATGACAATAACAAAATTCAAATAAAACAAAGGGGGAAAGAGCAGAGCTACAAATGTGAGCCCCCACTTTGTGAAAGGCTGTGGCAGGAGCCCCAAACCCATCTGCAGAGTGCCTTGTCAGATTAAGCCGCTGGCAGATCTCCTCTAAGCCACAGGCAAAGATCTAGAACAACCTTACTATCAAACATAGATCATTTTAATCCCAGATTATGCTGGATCAAGCTCCATATGGGGTCAGTTGATCTCCCTGGAGACCCAGCCTGCAAAGGTCCCAGGTGCAAGGATATCTGGCTTGTTCCATGACAAAAATCCCCTTCCCTGGTTTTTTAAATATTGAGAATGGTCTTTTCTTAATTACTCATTGTTAGTATTTTTATCTTTATATTACTATTGTTTTATCCTCACCGTGTTATTTCATTTTTGCTCTTTACTGTTTGTTGGGTTTACAAGTCTGTTGAAGCACAGAAGGAGTGGACGCCTAGTGATAAGAACTGATGCAAGGGTTTGTAGGGGATGTGGGGGGGGGGCGATGGAGAGGGGGAGGGTATTTGGGGAGCGAACAATGAAGGAGGGAGAGGGAGGGAGCACTAGAACTGAATGTGATTATGCAACTCATTTTAAAGGTGATTTAACTGGGGGGGGATGTTCTAAAATTGAATGTGGTAATAATTGTACAATTCTTGATATAATTGAATGCTTGAATTATGTGATATGTGGATTATGTGCCAGTAAGACTGTTTTTTTAAAAAAAGAAGGAAGAATGGAACGGGAAAGTGGAGTAAGTGACATTAGGTTGTGGGAATTGCAATGGATGATATGAGACAAAATGTATATGAATCATTGAATGTAAAACTGATGACCTGATCTGTAAACCTTCATCCAATTCACAATAAAAGGTGTTTTTTAAAAAAAAAAGACGACAAAGAACAAAATCCAAATCCGATGGAGGGAAAACTATCAGAATTCATATTGCAAACACCCAACTTGTAAGAAGGCTATGGAGGACAGTGGGACCCCAAAATCCATCTGCAGAGTGCCTGTGAGGATTAGGCCTCTGACAGATCCCCTCTGACCACATTCGAGGGACATAAATAGCCTTACTATGAAACAGAGAGTATTGTAAACTTGACTATGGTGAACGCAACTACGGTATAATAGGGTAGCTGGTCAGCTGATCTCCCTCTTGACCCACTCTGGATTTGTTTTAGGTTTAAATATTTCTTGCTTGTTTCTCAACAGAGGTTTTCTCTCTGAGTTCTTTTAATATTGTCAGTGGTCTTTCCTTTTTTTTTTTTTTTTGTCTCTGGTATGCTTCCCAGTACATAAAGCACAGACATGGCAGATGTATAGAGACAATAATTGATGCACTGGCTTGTCGGGGGGTGGGGAGGTGTTGAGAGGAATTAGGGAGCAAGGAGCAAATGATAGATATCAGAGGAGGGGTTTTGGTGTCAAGCACTGAAACCGATTATGGTGGAATACATATGAATCTTTTAAAATACAACTGAACTATGGATGTGTTTGAATTGTGATTTTTACCACAATAAGACAATTGGGGGAAAAGACGAGGTTCAGAAGGGTTAGGAAAGGAGGAGGAATGGAGACAGGAAGCAGGGGGACGTGGGACCAGTGACAGGACATTGAAGGATGGCCATGGACGAGCTGAAACTAAAGGAACTGTTGAATGGAAAACAAGTTTGCTCTGTATATCTTCACCCAACTCATAATCAAAAGCTAAATGTAAAAAGAAATTAACAGTTTTATTAGCACTTCATCCACATGTCAGACAATTTAATGATTCAATCATATTAAGAAGAGTTGTGAAATTATTACCACATTCAAGTCTAGGACATTTTCTTCTTCCTTGTACTCATTGGTATTCATGAAATTATTATGTTTTTCTAATTTTGGCCAAAATATGCACAACAAAACACTCTCTGATTCCACAACTTCTACATTTGTATAATTCACTGCCAAAAAAGGTTAAAGGAGAAAAAGAAATGGCAAGACCTCCTCTCCCGGCCTTTGGACATGTTATCTAGAGACCCGTCCCTGGAGAAAGACATCGTGGTTGGTCCAGTAGGGCGTTGATGGAATAGAGGAAGGCCCTCAACAATGGGCTCAAATGTAGGCAAGATTGTGAGGATGGTGCAGGACCAGGTACTTCGTTCTCTTGTACATGGGGTTGCCCACTATGAGTTGGAACTCACTCAGTGGCGCCTAATGACGCTTACTATTATAGGGCTGTGCTACACAGTGTCTATTCACATATGCCATCTATCACTTCCTAAATCAGGCTATACTCCACACACACACACACACACACACATGCGCGCGCGCGCGCGCACACCCTCGTGCACTAGTTTATTTAGCTTTAAAAGGTACACAGTAAGCAAGAGTCACTGCCTCCTGGATTCAGGCCAGATGTCAGGCGCATGCCCAGCTGCAAGAGATTAGGTGGACCAGGTGCACAGTACTTCGGCAGCCTTCCAATCTTTACCTATGGTAGTGAAGTGTATACTCTGCTTGGCACATTGTCTCTCTGGGAGGAAGGGCCAAAGCACAGCTTCTCCTCCTGCAACTGCATCTCATCAATCAGGCGTTTCACTCTGAATGTGCCTGGAAACCAGGTACAAGCTGACCCATTAACATTCCACATTTATCTTCGCTCATTACATTCTGGAGAGCAGATATACATAGCTTTATGTTTTTCTTGCTTTCTTTTTCTCTTTAGCAGCTTTATTAAGCTAAAATTCACATCTTATCTGATTCACCCAAGTGAAGTGGACAACTCAGTGGGTTTCTGTGTATTCATGGAGTGGTGCACTCATCTCCACAATCCATTTTAAAACCCCTTCAGCCTCCCTACAAGAAGCGCTGTACCCATGAGCACTCACTCTCCACTTCGCTGCAATTCCCTGCAACCCTGGCAACCATTAATTTGCTGGCTATCGATGGAGCTGCCTGTTCAGAACATCTCATGAAAATGGAATTAGGCATTATGTGGCTTTTATTGTCTGCCTTCTTTCACTCAGCATAATGTTTTTTAGGTTTGATTTCTTTTTTTAAATTTTGGTGAAAATATAAACACCAAACCCCTTGCCAACACAGCTCCCACATTTACAAAGCAATGACATTGGTTACGGTTTTCACACTGTGTAACAATTACCACTATCCTTTTATCAACCATTCTGCCATCATTGATATAAACTTAAAACCCAAAGGAAAACCCTCCCTCTCACCCCCCAAACCCTTTGGTAACCATTCACAGTCTTTGGTTTCTATTTATTTGTTTATTTCGTATACAAGTGGGCTTCCAAGTGTCCATAGAAAAATGGAATTAAAGGAGAATGGGGGAAAAATGAGAAAATGGAATTTGCATTGTCCTTTTTGTAATGGATTTATTTCACTCAGCATAATGTTTTCAAGGTTCATTCATGTTATGGTATGTATCATGCTTTCATTTCTTCTTGTTGCCAACCCATTGTATGGATACATATTTCGGTTATCCACTCGTTGGTTGATGGGCATTTCGATTGTTTCCATTTTGTGGCTATTGTGAATAATGCTGCTAGAAGCATCTGCGTACAGCTCTTTGAACATGCTTTCCTTTCTCGTGGGAATAGACCTAGGAGTGGGATTGCCAGGTCATATGATTAGCCTCCATTTATTTTGGAGAAATTGACCAACTGTCTTCCAAAGCCATTGCACCTTTACATATTAGGGTTCTGATTTCTGCCTATCTATTGAATTACAATCATCCCCATGGGTGGGAAGTGATTGTGACTTGCATTTTCCTAATGTTAGCTATTTGTACACCTTCCTTAGAGAAGTGTCTATTTCGCTCTTTTGTCCATTTTTAAATTGGGTTGCCTTTTGATTGTTGAATTCTTAAGCGTTATTTCTATTTTCTGGACACAACAACTACCTTAGCAGATCATGTGAAAATATTTTCTCCCATTCTATAGATGGTCTTTTTGCCTTCTTTTTTTTCTTTTTGCCTTCTTGATGGTGTCTTTTGAAGCTCACGAATTTTTAATTTGGAGGAGGTCCAATGTATGTTTCTTTTGTCACCTGTGTTTTGGTGTCTTATCTAAGAAACCATCGTCTAACCCAAGGATATAAAGATCTACTCTCATGTTATTTTCTAAGAATTTGGCAGTTTTCGCTCATACATTTAGGTGCATGATCTATTTTAAGTCCGTTTTTGTGTATATTTCTTTTGCATGAGAAATTCAGTTGTTGCAGCACCATTTGTTTACCAGACTATCCTCTCCCTATTGAATGGTCTGGCAACCTTGTCAAAATCCACTGACCATAACTATAAAGGACTTTCAATTCTATTCCATTGTAACATATGTGTATCTTTGTGCCAGTAGCATTTCTTTCTCTCTCTCTCTCTCTTCACTATTCTGGGTCCTTTGCATTTCTATATGAATGTGAGGATCAGTTTATCAATTTCTATGAAGACGTCACTTGACAATTTAGTAGGGACTGTACTGAATCTGTAGTTCCCACACAATGTTTTATAACTCTTTTTCCCAGTTAAATTGTGTACATTTCCCCATTTTAATCATTATAGTTTCATCTTCTTATCTATTCATCCAACAAATATTTGTTTAACAATTACAAGATGAAAAGTGGTCTGCTTGCCGGTTAAATGCCAAGATGAAGCAAGCTCATAGCCCATCCATAATAAGGAGCTTTCTACCTCGTAAGGGAAATAAGGCAGAAACAAAGGTATGCATATTCCCAAGTTTGAGAGAGGAGAGATATAAAATGCTAGAAATAAGATTACTCATGAGGGAGTGAGGGTGGGGAGGGAGGGGAAAAATGATGAGCTGATAGGGGCTCAAGGGGGAAGCAAATGTTTTGAAAATGATAATGGCAACAAATGTACAAATGTGCTTGACATAATGGATGGATGGATGGATTGTGATAAGAGTTGTACGAGTCCCCAATAAAATGATTTAAAAAAAAAGAGTACTTACAGATCTGAAGGATGAAGTAAAGCTTTCACATAGATGTAGCCAATGAGACAGATCAGAGTGCCTCAACCTTGCACTGTTGACATCTGAGAATTCTTTTTGTGGGGCAGGCTGACCTACCTGGGAGGATAGTTCTCAGCATCCTTAGGCATTAGATGCCAGTAGCACGGCCTCCCAAGTTGTGGCAACCAAAAGTGGCTCCAAATTGTGCCAAATGTCCTCTGGGAGGCAAAATCCTCCCCTGCTGAGACCCACCAAGCCAGACCATACATATGCCTGTAGGATATGCCTGTAGGATGCAGCCTATGGATAATCTACAATTTATGCAACTAGTATCCTATAATTACATATTGCTGTTGTGCCCTATATTTCACTTTTTAAGTAAAATACAACTTTTAGAATGCCTAACATCTGCTGCTCTTTGGGGGGTGGTGGTAAATAGCTAGATCGCTCTGGTTCTTTTTTTATCATAAAAGTTATATGAAACCATTTTTCACAACAGTGTTAAATTGACCAGTGTTGTATCATCTGCATTTTTTACAAGAAAAAAAAAGTCATGTCTGAAAACTGCTGAAATAGGAAAGGTTTGGTTGCCTATATATTTGCCTTAATTAAAAAAAAATGAAACAAAATTTCAGGCCATTTTGTAGATTTAAAAAGAGCAGGGATGCTCTCTCTCTCAATTTCACTCCCCGGAAATAGTCTGTGGTGTGTTAGAATTTTACAATTTTTTCCAGGAGGGGCCCAAACTTTGAATGCAAGTCTATTGCTACATCCAGATTGTCAATTTCATCTGGAGCTCTCAAAGCCAGGCGGCTCACACTGCAAGTGTGCCCATTAGTGAAATCAAATCAGAGGTTATGATCAGCTTGTTTTGAAAAATGAAATAGAACAGAACAAAATAGGTCAGACAAGAGTACACAGTACACAGTAAGGGTAGATACTAGTTTGCAGAAATTTTCTTTCAATGTTATAAATGAACGTGTGCTTCCAATCATACAGCTATGGCTATGTAAAATGCATTATTGTAGGTTGCAGCCAAGAAAAAAATGTGAAGACCCTGTTTTCAGCAATTTCAATACGCAAAAGTAAGTCAAAAACCATCGCTACAAAATCATAGACACCTTTAGTTGTGGGGCTTTTCTTAATGTCAAAATGTGAAGCTATTTTTCTTGACATGGCCTCCCTCTAGGTCTATACATTTCAGAAGATGGTGTTTCCCCCATAGAATTCTGGGCTCTTCGATTCACACCAGTTTGGGAATCCCTGAGGCACTCAAATCATGTTCCTTTGAGGTGGGGGAACAAAAAGTCTGCAGGGTCAGGACCAGGCCTGTAGGTTGGATGGGATAAGGTTTCCCAACGAAATTCTCCTAGGACAGCCCTCGAATACTGAGCAGGTGCACTGGTGTGATGACAGAAAAAACCCCAAAAAGCTCCTTAATGCAACTTTCTTAGCCTTTTACTCACCAGTGCAGTTTTCCGTTTTCTTAAAACTTCTTCCATGTAAGGCCTCATGGTTGTCTCGATCAGGTTGACCTCTTTGGAATTCCCACAAGCGTCGCCATAACCTTCTGAGCTGAGCCTGGAATTGAACTGGCCCAGCAGCTTCCCTTTGAAGCCTCCTTTGATTGGACTTTTTTCTTTCTTGCTTTTTTAAGCCACCCCAAGGAGACTAACACAAGGGCAGTACTGAGAAAACTCGTCTGTAGCCAGCCAATGTTTGCTGACAGGTATACACCTATTATTTATAATAAACCCATGTACAGAGGAACTCAAACTCTAGTAGCACCGCTTTGTGACTTACCCTTGTATATCTAGCATTCTCTAAGCACAGGGTCTGCAACAACGGGCTCAGGATGGGAACAACTATGAGGATGGTGCAGAACCAGGCAGTGTTTCGTTCTGTTGGGCATAAGGTCGCAATGGATTGTAACCGACTCAATGGCAACTAACAGCAACAAATGGTGAAATGGTACACGGGGTGGGGCTAGTTTTTCCTAATTAAAACATAACAATTAATAGGAGTGAAAATATCTAGTGTTAACAGTAACTCACTAGAAAAGAAGCATGAAGTTCCATACTAAATATTAGTTAACATGTCGTTAAGGTCAAAGCTCCATCAATTCAATTGCTTTGAGTCCTTGAGAATTCAGTGATTCCATAAGGATTATCCACAACCATTTAAATACATTTACAAGTAATTTACAGAGCCTGTGATACGCATTAGAATGGTTGCTTCATGGTGCCATTAAAGCTAGTTCTGTTGTACTTATGCCTGCACTCAGTTTGACTCAGTGAACACCATCATCAACCATTTCTGACTCTCTCTATATGGGAACCGTGGTAGCATAATGGGCTATGTGCTGGGCTGCTGTGAGGTTAGCAGTTCAAAACCACCAAGCACTCCTTGGGAGAAAGATGAAGCTTTCAACTCCTAGAAAGCCTGTAAACAGTTACAATCCCGGAAACCACGTGGGACAGTTCTACCCTGTCTTATAAGGTTGCTATGAGTCAAAATTGACTTGATGGCAGTGGGTGAGTGAGCAGGGATCATGGGACACTGGTTATATAAATTAATGAGTAATAGGTAGAGATGTACATGCTATTCAGGCATTAATATCAAGAACTGTTAATATTTTTGCATGATAAACTGTATCAGAACAATCTTCTATTTAAAATTGTTTTTGAAGATACATGCAGGCATATTTGCAAATAAAATAACACATTTGGCTAGGAGGAGCTGAACATTTTTGTAGCTGGGTGATGGGTACATGGGGATTCAGGCCATGGGTAGCTGGGTGATGGGTACATGGGGACTCAGTTCTCTTTTGCATGTCTTTGCAATTGTCTGTAAGTTAAAAACTAACCAAATAAAAAGCCCGCACAGAGACAAAAACCACGGTCTGATTTCAGTTAACAAGTAAAACCAGGCTAAAAGCACCACTGAGGTTTTTTGATGGTGGCTGCAGACCATAAGTGCACTTTTCAAATTGGATTTTTCTTGTCATCATAGTAGATTCATAGGCAGTTACTGTATAAGGAATCTGCAGAGAGAGCCGGTGTGCACTCTGGCCAGTTTCCTCTAATGGAAGAGTTGTTCAAAAGGGTAGTGCCATGGCCAGAACGGAATCGTTGGCACACTCCACTAACCTTATTCAGATTGCCCAGTTGGCTTGTACTTGTATGTCCATGTGGTCATGTCTATACAGTGTTACCACAAGTCTAGGTTCCTGAATCCATGCCCATGGTCCAGATACTGAGCAGTTCACCAGATTGTTCACGTTGTCCACCTCTCCTCATCCCCTTTCCTTAACCCTGCCAACCACTCATCTGTTCTCTAGCTTTATAATGTTGTCAATTCAAGAATGTTATGTACATAGAATCATACTGTATGACACCTTTGGGAATTGGCTTAAAAAATCATTGTCATTCCCAAGATTCATCTAAATTGTTGCTTGTACCAATGGTTCAGGCCACTTCTTGCTAATATCCTTGAGTATGGATGTTTCACGGGTTGTTTATCCTTTCATCCTTTGAAGGACATCTGGGTCCATTTCAATTTAAATTCTTACCAAAAAGCAACACTGTCAGGGCGTCCCGGTGGCACAGGGGTTAAGCATTGGGCTATAATCCACAAGGTCAGCAGTTCAAAACCACCAGCTGTCTGTGAGAGAAAGCTGGGGCTTTCTACTCCTATAATGAGTTACAGTCTCAGAAACTCACAGGGAAAGTTCTACCCTGTCTTATAGGGTCTCTGTGAGTCAGAATTGACTTGATGTCAGTGAGTTCAGTTTGATTTGAGTTAGGTAAACGTTGGGCTGCTAACCACAAGGTTGGGGGTTCAAAACCTGCTCTGCAGGAGAAAAACAGGGCTCTCTGCTCCCGTAAAGATTTACAGCATCAGAAACCGGAGAGTCGGAACCAACTCGGTGGCAGTGGCATTGGGGTTTGCCAGCACATAGAAGTGGAGACATTCTGGTTTCCGACTAATATAATACTTTTTCTTTGTAGTTAGTAATCTCAAAAGAGTGTTAATTTTGCGAAATTTCCAAATAACATCTGTTGGTATAATTGACCTGCACATTTAAAGCATGTAGTTTCCCTCACACATCAAAATAATGAATTTCTCTGGTTTCTCATCTATAATATTTTCAAAAGCAATTTTCAATGGGAATTTGATCATTGGACATCATTGCAAGTATCTTCTTTGTAATAATCAAAGTGAACAATCTTTCTCTCCTTCTATTGCCCCTCATAAATATATATAGGAAGACTAATTTTCCAAGTGATGCACCCATATGACACCACTAAGGGTCAGAGAAATTGCTACAGGTTGAAAGTGGTAGGCCCTTAGATCTTTCAACAGAAAGTACAATAATGATGTGATTTACATTTCAGCCACATACAGATTGAAAAGTTTTAATATACTAGAGAATTCTATTTTCAAATCCATTACTGATTCTCTTAAAAGTGAAATGTAAAAAAAAAAGTGAAATGCAAAAAAAAAAGTGAAATGCATTTTGTGATGTTGTCTCTTAGATCTGAGCTCATCTTTTTGTTCACCCTGCCCAGTGATGCCCGACTGGAACTCTGCCAACTGTCTTTCCCAGACTCCTAGGCTGGCTACTTTGCTGGTGCATTCTACGAATGAGGGGAGGATGGCTGACTAGAGATTGAGAGTGGGGCTTTCTTCGAGCTTTTTATTGTGGGTTGTTGGGTAAAGGTTTATAGAGCAGATCAGTTTTCCACTCAACAATGAACATACATTTTGTTTCATGTCCTTGAGGGCAATCCCCAAAAGTGATATTACTTATCCCAATTCTTCCATGTGTTTTCTGCTCCTGTCTCCCCTTCTCTCCTGTCTCTTCTGAACTGTGTTCTTCAGTAAATGCTGCCCTTTGGATCTCAAATAGATGATGATTCTGAGGTGTTCATACCTCTCTCTTGTCCCCCACCCATATATACCATATATACCATCAGTCTCTCTGACTAGTAAGCTTGGTCTCCTTTTGGTCCATATTTTTCTCCCACTTTTCCCAGGATCTTCTAATGTGATCCCTTTCACAGCAGGCACCACCTGGTTCTTCTGGGCTCAGGGTTGGTTTTGTGGTTCATTAGTCCACTGAACTGTTTCCAGGGCTCTTTTGAGTTTGGTAGAGGTGCCCTGGTGGCCTAGTGGCTAAGTGTTGGCCTGCTAACTGCAAAATCTGCATTTCAAAACCACCAGCCACCCCGAGGGAGAAAAGGGCTTTCTACTCCTATAAAGAGTTCATTCTCAGAAATTTAAGAGGCAGGTCTACCCTACCCTGTAGGGTGGCTATACTTCAGCAGCGACTCCATGACAGTGGGTTTTGGTTTGATTTCTGTCACTCTTCTTTCCTCAATAGTTGCACCTTAAGGGAGGGCAGGTGGAGGAGGTTAGAGGGAAGAGGGAGGGAGCTGATATTAGGGGCTCAAGTGGGAAGAGAATGCTTTGAAAATGATGATGTGCAAAGGTGCTTGACACAATGGATGAATATATGGATTGTGCTGAGATTTAAGAGACCCCAATAAAAGTATTTAATAAAAAAATAGTTGCACCTCAGATGGCTGTTCATGAGCTTTAAGACTCCAATTTCAATTCACCAAAGTAAGATGTGGAACACTGGCTTTCTGGACAAGGTTGTGCCCATTGACTCTAGTGTCCCCCCAGACTGGTCCTGAGTCCCTAGCATAACGCTTCATTCCTTAAAGGTGTTTGGTTAAGAAGTTAAAAAGCTTTTTAGACATACTACATGCATATATACTTTGAAATTACTAAGTGAAATAAATGTCTAAAACTCTGTTGCACTCAGTCTTCTTCTGACATACTTTTCAAGTCAGAATTGTCAATGTCCGTGTTTTTCCAGGTCCAGCAACTCCCTCAAAAAGTCTTCTTGATACTAGTTCCCATCACCATCTGCCCATGGTTCTAGTCCCCAGCTTCCTCAGCATCCCCAGGCTAGGCCAGACCATGGTACTGTGAGCACCCCCAGCATCGCTTGATTTGGTGGGCTGAGCATAGGCCCAGTGGCCCATGGCATTGGCCTTGTGGAGCATTCCTACCAGAGATCACAAGGCCAGTCTTCATGGCACCCCTCCTCCAAGCTCTGCACAATTCTAATCACCTCACTTTCAAACTTTGCTCTCCCCCCCTTCACCCCCAATCAGGACTCTTGTCTCCTCTTTCAGCCTTCCAGGACCCAGGCAACCCCATCTCCTGTGTTAAAAATGTTCCCTTTGATATCCTTTACCTGGCTTCTATTTCCCTGAATGTTTTCGCTTTTACACAGCTGCAAGCAAAATTGTGCATAACTTGAAAAATATTATCTACCTTCTTATCGGGTACAAAGGTCATCTTCCTTAGTCAGGAGATTCAGAGTATGTGGCTGACTTCTAGAACTGAGGTGGGCGGAGAGCTAAGGTCAGATGAATATCCAGTTCTTGGGTTGCAAGCAACAAATACACTCAGGCTGACGAAACAAAAAGTCCATCTATGGAAGGAGAGGAGGGGCTCCCAGATTCCAAGGAGATTTAGAAAGGGTGGGGAGAGCAGCAGAGTTCATCCAGAGAACCAGGAAGCACCTTTGCAGAATGCTTCACCTGTGGGACCCGAGGGCATTTACATTCCAGGTAGGACAGGGCTGAGCATGCCTACGGGGTCATGTGTCCATCTACTGGCTTGGGACAAGCAGTCCATCCTGGGGACAGTCTGACTTCATTCCTAATTAACCAGTCCAGGAAGAGTACCTGGCCAACCAGGCTGTTTGTGGCCATAAATGACAATAAACTTTCACTCCCGTGAACACCAGCCAGGAAAGGCCTTCAGTTGTTCGTGACAATGAAGGCATCCATGGCAGACCAAAACGCTGAGTGAAAGAGCCATGTGCTGGAGGTGAATGGCTCAGAGCCATTTTTCCAACAGTAGGCTCTCCATAGGAAACCTGCCCAATACTGTAGATGGACTGGGAGCAGCTCAGGAGGGGTTAGTGTTCATTGGACAAATATTTATTTTGTATGCCCCAATGAGTCCAAGTCCAAGCCCCAGTGATTCCAGTCTAGGTCATTTCCTTTATCCGCTGTTCCCAATGCGAAGCTTGGGTTGCTTAACATGAGTAGCGGCTAGCACAACAGGCCAAGGCAGCCTTTTAAAAACCAAGAGACCCCACAAATGTTAAATATTAACGCAGTTACAAGACAATCCCTTCGCTTTACCTAATAAAAATACCACAACAGTAAATGACAATGAAGTACAAGTTCAATCCAGTATGTGTTCTAGGACAAATTCCCTTGAATACTTTCTTGCACAGTTGAACAATTTTTTAAGAAAATTACTTAGAAGTCAATCACACTGGGACCATTCTATACATGTGTTTTCATTACTTCACTTCTCTCTTCTTTTTTTAATCGTTTTATTAGGGGCTCATATAACTCTTATCACAATCCATACATACATCAATTGTGTAAAGCACATTTGTACATTCATTGCCCCACTTCTTTATTCTAAAATGTGTAAGGTTCCTCTCCATGCTCCCCACTCTGTTTATAAATGTTAATATGTGGTCTCTGGATGGGGAAACATTATAATAGAACAATAGAGAAGGGAAACATAACTATCATCCATTAACACCAAAAGGTGATGGCTATCCCTGATTTAGTGTATTTTCTTCTGCTCCTGCTGATTTGGATGAAAAGAGTTTGATGAGAGGTAAAAAATCATATTCCTGGTGTCCCTCTTTTTCAGGTACAATTTTCAGATTTTTCTGTAACAATGAGTGTTGCTTTGGTACTAAGAAAAGGCAACAATAAAGGAATGTATAAAAAGCAGAATCTCTCTGTCTTGTTCAGTCATGGGCCCTGGGCCCTGGGTTCCCAGAATACTGCTTGGCAGACAGTAGGTACTCTAAAAACATTTCTAAATGGCTAAGAGTTTGTCCAAACTAGAGAGCTGGGGTTGCCAATGACCAGAGCTTATGGCCAGGGCCTGCTCAGCATTGCAATTCTTCCCTCTCTGTTCTTTTTAGCAGCCGGTTGATTCTACAATGTACAATCTGTGCTCGAGAAGCATACTATCTTAACAAAAGACGGATTGGATTCAAATTCCAACCCCCACACTCACTAGCTACATGACCTTGGGGAGAAATTCCAGTCTCCCGCTGGCTGGTTCAGATGCTAGGGTGGGGGAGTGCAGCAGAACAAAGAGCCTAGCCTGAGGACCATGCTTACCTCCTAGCGTGGGGGAGTGTCCAGAATGGCTGTCAGCTGGTGTTAAGTGTAGGACAAAAAGCAAACAGAGGAACAGAGAGCCACCATGGGTAGGGAGGGTTCCTCCTCTGTAAAGAGTGGTCACTGTGGGCTAAAGGCTTTACAAATAGACTTCATCTTCTGACTAACTGCAATCATGAAGTCTATTTAAAGTGTGATCAGCAGATTCTCTCCAAAGGGGAATCTAAAATCCCAGAGTGCATCTCACAGGTTGGCGTCGTGGGCCATTTTCATACTGAGCAATTTTGAGGCGAGGGGTGTTTGAGAAAAATACCCGAATTGAGGCTCATTGAAGCAAGGTAGCCCTCACCTTGTGAGTGCGCCTGTTTGACAAAAAAAAAAAAGTGCCTAAGAGACAACAAAAAATGCTACCACTATCAAACAAGAACGAAAAGTTCCAGATCTGAGGAGTGAGAGTCTGAGGAGATAAGGCAAAAACACATCTGAACAGTTAAGCAATTCAATAGAGAAAACTGGCATCACATTTTGTGTGCATATGAAAAGTACCTGATGGGGAAAGCCTCCAGAGAAATTGAAATGAAATCGAAAGATTAAATTGAACAAAAAAAACCTCCAGCAAAATTCAAAGTGAATGAAATATGCTGTTCACCCTTGTGTACAGCAACAACTAGGCAAATATTTTCTGAAACTCCTAAATTATCTGTTCTACATTTCATTCTCTGTCCTCAGGTAAGCAGTATAAAAATTTTAAAGCCATATCGGCTGGCAAGATTTCTTGTCTTTCAGTCTCGTAAACCTTTAATCGGGTTGGGAAATCTTGCCTATCCATCGAAATGAGTACATTGTATTAACAGACTGGGAAATTCAGCCCGGCCTTTCCTTGTTCAGCAGCTGAGTAGGTTCCCATAGAATAATACACAATTATTCTAGACCAAGGTTAGTGGGCCAAAGCTAACTTCCCACCTGTTTTGGCATGACCTGAGAACTCTAATCAGTTCTTAGATTGATAATTGATTGGGGGGGGGGATAATTCTGCGACACGTGACAATTACATGATATTCAAGTGTCAGCATCTACAAAGTTTTCCTGAAACCTTATTGGTCTGCACTGCTAATCTGTTTTACCAGCGCAGAATTGAACTAATGCCTGCAAAGCTTAAAATGTTTACTAGCTTTAAAGATGAAGCTTGCCAGGTCTGTGTTGGGTAACTGCAAAGTCTCAGTTCAAACCCACCAACTGCTCAGCAGGACAAAGATGAGGTGGAGGCAGAATTGACCGACTGCCTTGAGTTTATCTTGCTGTCCTAAAAGGTTTACAGTCTCAGATTCTCTTATCTCTTCCTGCCATCAGGACGATGATGACTCATAGCCACCCTGTAGGACAGGGTAGAACCACTTCTTGGAGTTTCAGAGACTATAATTCTGGCTTCCTGACTCTAACTTTGTTGTTGTTGTTGTTTTGTTTTTATTTTTTTAAACATTTTATTAGGGGCTCATACAACTGTTATCCCAATCCATACACACATCAATTGTGTAAAGCGCATTTGTACATCGTTTCTCAAAACATTTTCTCGCCATTTAAACCCCCGACATTAGGTCCTCATTTTCCCCCTCCCTCCCCGCTCCCCCCTCCCGCATGAGCCCTTGATAGTTTATAAATGGGTATTTTGTCATATCTTGCCCTGTCCGACTCTAACTTTTAATGGGAGTAAAAAGCCTATCTTTTTCCTGAGGCACGTCTGTGAGTCAGAAGTCGACTTGACGGCATTTGGTTTAGATTTTGAGGTTCTAGAATATAGGGCCACTATGAGTCCAAATCTACTTGGTGGCAGTTGAGTCTGGTTTGTTTGTTTGTTTGTTGTTTAGAGAATTAGAGGGCTGCACAGGGTAACATCCTTCCAACTCTCTTCCCTCTCCAGTCACTGCCTCCAGCAACAAGATTCCTGTCCCTTCTCGGGTTGGGGGAAGTGGGGTTGGGGAGGAACAGGTGAAAGAAATGTATGGAAAACCAGAGCTCCCAAATAGTACATTTCTATATAAGCAAGGTCATAGACGTGCTCTGCCATCAATGAAAGTGATTGCTGGGTTTGTTCCCTCAAAATCACAAAAGTGGGTGTCACCACAATACCGGCACTCTCTTGTCCAACCCCTAGGTTACTTGCGGGAAGTCACTTGGAAAGGTCAAGGCACCACGTTCATAAGGTGCTCGTGCCGAGGGAGGAGGCCCTGCTATTATCTTTGCCAGTGGGCCCCTCCGATTCAAGCCCTGGGTTTTGCCTCTCGCTTCCCCTTTCCCCTTTCAGCTTTGCAGCCAGGGATCACCTCCGTCTCTGGGGCTACCAAGTTCCGGCTTCGAGGGGAGCAGAGATCCAAGGAGTTAAGAGTGGCTCTGCCCAGCTCTGGTCCTGGGAGGGTGGGGATGGGGCCCGGACCAGGTATGTAACTAGATTACGACTCAGGAAGATACAGGGCAGGGCTTGGTGTCCTGCTGCGAAGAGTACGAACTTAGAGACCCAAGCACAGGGAACAAACAAGCACTTTATTCCAGTTGGCCACAGTCTGGCTGCCTGAGACACCGCAGGCCGCACGTTCAGCCTAACAGGGTGGCCCAGTAGTCAGAAAACGCCCGGGCACTCCCCAAAAGGATACTTTAACGCTGACAAGGCCCACCACGGCCCACCCAGGTCTGCAGGCCTGATCTGGCTGGTCTAAAACCTTACCGGGGGTGTACAGATTTGCAAGGCCGGGATTAATGGGGGAGAGGGCTTTGGAGGGGGGGGGAGGCGCGCACTAGTTTTTTGAAAACAGAAAACATTTCCTAAGACCTTGGGCCAGGGTGGCCAGATTCCTTTTTGCCTCTGGCCTTGCCTTGGCTAAGCGGCTCCAGGCTCCCTGCCCCCCTCCCTCGCCCCCGCCGCCTCCGCTTCCAACAACCACGCCCAGAGGCCCCAGGGCTTGCTGGCCCGAGGCTTGCAGCCCCCGCGCAGCCCTGGACACAGCGCCTCTATTCGCCCCACCCCCGCGCGCCCCCATCCACCCCCGCGGCCGGCCTTGGGAGCGCCCCTGCGAGGCCCCACGCATGCGCATTACCAACTTCCTGCCGCGCAACACTCCACCTACCCCCCAGAAACCTGCCCCCGAAAACTGCGTGAGACCCGCCTGCCTCTCCCTATTGGGCCAGGCAGAGGAGCCGTTGGCTCCCAGGCCCGCCCCTTGGCCGCCTCTCACTTTTCCCAGGGCAGTTGCGCCTGCGCTCAGCTGTCTGGGCGGGCTGAGAGGCGCGGGTTGAAAAGTCTCGTTCCAAGTTTGGAGAGAGAGAGAGAGAGAAGAGCGCCTCAGACCTCGGTACCTGGAGCGCGAGAGGCAGGAGAGAAAGACGCGGCGTCTGGGGAGCACCCAGGCTGCAGGCCGGAGCTCAGGCTTCGGAGCTCGAAGTGCGTGACGCGCCTGGAAAAGGCAGGGGCGTCTGCGGTTGGACTGCACTCGGCTAGTGAGGGGAGTTCAAGGCGAAAGCTAGGGGCTAACCACCCGACGCAAGATGGCGAGTA